>NC_133512.1:28588636-28890454 GCF_049354715.1 Callithrix jacchus
CAGCAGCATCAGTACTTCATGGACAGCTTCCAGCCTCTCATCTGCATTGGAGATTTCTGTGAAGTTCACACATGACGGGTATTAGTTCAGAGTTGTGGCATTCACGTTTTCAAAGAAGTAACAAGAAGTTTGTGTTTGCTTTGGCCAGAAATGAGGGAAGGATTCTAATAAATTCATGCAACCCAAGCACTGTTTCACTTAAATTAATCAATTTGTTGGTGTTCTGCATCATTCAGGAAAGAGTCTGAGTCTGAGTACCACATGCTAATTGAATGTCCTCAGTGTGGGTGGCCAGAGGCTAGACACGGTCCTTGCCCTCCATGAATGTGTAAACCAGCACAATGCATACAGTCTGGGAGCACGTGTGCAGACTGTGCTTTGCCGTCTTCTTAACACTGGCTTTGCTAGAAATCTCACTCCTACAAACTTTAAACTGCACCACATACAGTAGTATTCCCATAAAGTTGTCTAATGAGTCTTTCCCTGGCAGGCTTCTATAACCTAAGACGTTCACAAGGCAAGGACATTGGCAATGAGCCACCCAACTCAGCCTGCACTCATGGCACTTCTCACCGTGGTGTTGGCATGCTTAACCCCGGTGCACAGCCTAGGTTAGGAAGTGGAGACTGGACATAGTAACAATGGGAGGAAGAGTACATGCTTCTGGTTTTTGGGTCTCTGATAGGTATTGGCAGCTACTCAAAGAAAACGTTCCTGCTATTCCTTCTGGAGTGGAGGATACCCAGGTGCTACAACCTTCTTTGCCAGGACCACCAGGGCCCTGGAAGGAGGGAATAGTCTTCCTGGGGTCAGGGCCTCAGCTCATCTGGAAAGTGCATCTTGCACTGATCCCAGCCTGCTTTTGTGTCTTCCCATCAGGCATCTCATTACTATATTTAATAGCATACCTAAACTTTTCAACCTTTAAAGGTTTTTTTGTTTTTAAAAAACAAGCAAAAACTTCCTCAAAGTAAGCTCGACCTCTGTGTTATGTATCTCAGCATCTCATTCTCCCTTTGGTCACTTTTGCCTCTTCCTGGGCAAAGTGTAGCCCCTTCCTCCACACCTGCCTTTCACTCTGTTCCTCTTTCCTACAGCAGTGGGTCCAAGCACAGAACACCGAATGAGCAACCCTGGGCTGATGGAAGGCAAATGCTGATGTCCCATTCCGGGACCCAGGACCTCAGTTCTCTAAGCCTTGCTTTTCTTCTCTGTTAAATGGGATTATATTTGCCACATGGAGTACATGAGAGGACTAAACTTGAAGATGCTGGTGAGACATTCTAATATAGTACTCGACACAGTATATTCTGGCCTTCTACTAATTTTGAACAGATCAATAGACAAAACTTGGTTGTGACTTTAATTGATTAGCAAATGAGATTCTGCCTAACAGATAAAAGTAGTTAATCTAGACCAAGCTTGTCCAACTCGCAGCCTGTGGGCCACATATGGCCCAGGATAGCTTTGAATATGGCCCAGCACAAATCTGTAAGCTTTCTTAAAGATTATAAAATTTAAAAAAATTTTTTTAGCTTATCAGGTATCGTTAATGTTAGTGTATTTTATGTGTGGCCCAAGACAATAATTCTTCCAGTGTGGCCCAGGGAAGACAAAAGGTTGGATACCTTGATCTAGTCGGTCCTCACTGAAGATTCTTTTCTGCTACAGAAGTATTCATGCTTTCAACATAGAATAGCCTGACTGTGTTGGTTCCCAGCATACAAGGAACGATGGGACAGAACTGGCTGACACATACATCAGCCCACAGGGCTGGCTTAGTACAGGTTCACCTCAGCTGTTGAACTATGTTTGGTTGTCAATCAACTGTACTGCTGTGTCCTCACTTGGCAAGACAGTTACGAATGCAATGATTTCAACAGTTCTGAGTTTTAATTTTCTGAAGGTCAAAAGCATTGTACTTAAAAATTCAGCACACATAAAAAATTAATTTGAAATACTTACTTGCTGCATCTATAAATTTGGAATAGGTGTCATACGTGATGACAGGGATGGGTAAGTCTCTGAAATACAGTTTAAGGGCTCCAGTAATGATGTTTATGTCTGGATAGACATTGGCAGATATATCAGCCTTTTCACCATCTGAAAAACAATCAGTGGTCCAAGTTCTAATTAGGACCTTCTTTCACCAAGGCATGTACAGAAAGAAAAAAGAAATCCAACAATGAATGCTCCCTGACAAGTCTCAGCTAACTCTCTTGGCTTCCAATAACACTGAAGTGTAGGAGGCAATAGAAGGGAGCTTGGTGAGAGTGAGTTAGGCTCTGAGGGTTTGTGCAGGCAAACAGGTGATAAAACAAACTCGAAACAGTGCTTTTGGTCCCAGCTGCTGGTAATTTGCTAAATAGAAAATTAGCACAATAATTTGTATTATAAACACAAAGGTTCATAATGAAATGACAGTCTAATCGGAAACAAGAGAACATCAAGAAGCTCTGATACATCTCCACCAGTGTTTCTAACCCTTGGATTTGGAAGTCACATTCACAAGATGATTGTTGAATATTTTCAGTTCTTACTTTTTCTTTCAGGCTCACTGAAGGTTTTTTTAAGTTCATCCTTCTTCCCTGATCCCCTAGGACTTTAATCTGGGACACTTTACCCTTTCCTCATGAATATGTGATGTTGTATTTCTTATCATTCCTTTTTTTCTTTTTCTTTTATTTTCTTTTTTTTCTTTTTTTTTTTTTTTTGAGACAGTCTTACTCTGTAGCCCATGCTGGAGTGCAGTGGGGCAATCTTGGTTCACTGCAACCTCCACCTCCCAGGTTCAAGTGATTCTGCTATCTCAGTCTCCCAGGTAGCTGGGATTATAGGCATGCACCACCATGCCTGGCTAATTTTTGTGTTTTTAGTAAAGACGAAGTTTCACCATGTTGGCCAGGCTGGTCTCGAACGCCTGACCTCAAGTGATCCACCTGACTCAGACTCCCAAAATGCTGGGATTACAGACATGAGCCACCTTGCCCAGCCTATATTTCTTACCATTTCTAACAATGATTTGCAAGACATTTTTTGACTTTTAGTTGTACCATTGGGAAATACCAGTCCAATTTGATTAAAAATGTTTTAGTCATCTAGGAATTCTTAATACCTTTTGCGTAAAGAATTTGCTTCAGCAAATTTGGTTCTGAAGATTAAAAAGCCGTGAATGAACAGAAGACAGGAAAAGCCTAGCAGATAGGCCATGCTGATTTCATTATTTACATACTTAGCAAACAGTTACTGAGAATCTGTCATGTGCCGAGCACCGTTAAGCCCTAGTGAACCAAAGAAGAAAAGAGATACTCTCTTCCAACCAACAGTTCTAGTTAGATGGACAGTCAGACATGCAACTCAACCATGACAAGGAAATGGGAAGATTGCTATGCCGAAAAAATGCGGAGAATGTGGTGGGCGGGATGTGGAAAAAGGAAGTGGAGCTCTGAGCTTAGGGCAGTCAGGGAGGCTTCCTCAAGAACGAAAGGCTTGTGCTGACCCCTGATTACAGGCGTTTGCCAGGCAGAGAGGTGAATACATTTCAGATGGACAGGACAGTGTGAGCTGAGGCACTTCTTCATGGCAACAAATTTTTTTTTTTGTAGTATTTCAGGATTGCTGGATATGTTTCAGGATTGCTGAAGTATACAATACAGTAGGGAGGAGGAACTGGAGAGGAGTGTAAAGAGGGAGGGAGGGCCACATCACTGAAGATCTCCTGTGCTACACTACAAAGCAGAGGCTGTATCCAATAGGGGTTCCATGTCTTGACTGGCTGTACCAGAATTATTTGGATTATTTACTAGAAATACAGATTCTTGGGCTTACTGAGCTTTCTGAGTGAGTCTTCGGGTTGGATTCTAGTGACCAGTATTTTTAACCAGATCCCCAGGTTGACCATGATATCTAAGCTAAGAGAAAAGCAGTTCCCTCCTAAACCTCCACTGGGTTCCCCTACGTTAGTGCTGGGGGTGCCCTTCCATCCCTCTGATCCCTTCTTTGGAGCTTTGAGAGGAGAAGAATGGGATCCTGAGACAGGGGATGCAGAAGGGGACTCCAGTGCCATGTGCATTGGCTTCCCATTCACAGTGATCACTTGTCAATGGCTGCTAAAGAAGCACTTCGCCCAGAGAGGCAGAAACATGAGATGTGTAAGCCATTATTCCTCTGTTTCTTGAAGAGCAACTCTTAGTAGTTCCAAAACCCCATTTCTACTATGATTAAAATCTAGTTCCAAGTGAGAAGGGTGTTAGGATGTCAGATGGCATTCAAGAAAGTACAAGCTTACCTCTGTCAAATGCCATTTTGACATCTTCAATGTGTTCGGTGAACCCAGAGACTCTGTAAAGGCCTTCTGATTTTAATCCTGTTAGAGAGAGAGACAGACTGACTTTAGCTTCTTGAAACATCTAAAAAAAGACTCTAATTTCTACACTACATGCTCTCAGGAAATAAGTAAATACAGTCAGTGATCTTATTTATCACACACTGTTGCGTCACAACTTGCACTTGTCTATCACAGTTTCCAGGCAAGTCTCTTCTCACTTGTCCATGTAGCAGTGGAGAGCTCAGTGGAAATCCAGTCTTATTTCTGCCTGGCTTTCCAAAGAGAACTGATATTTAAGATTCTCATGGACCATTCCCTTACTTCCCTTCCTTTGTTCATGAGCTTGCTGAACACGAATTTCATCACTGTGGGAAGTAACCTGGCTTTCTTCCTAGCATCATCTTTCTTTTAAAAATTTTTCTGGGTACTAGTAGGTACATATATTTATGGGGTATATGAAATGTTTTGATAAAGGCATACAATGTGTAGTAATCACAGCAGTGTAAATGGGGTACATCATCTTAATCCATGTGCTACATTGTATGTAGCACTGTACTAGGTACACAGATGTATGTATGTGTGTATCTAATGTATATTACACTGATTTTATTGGAAAAAATTAGAATATTACAGCCTTTCATGTTTACTCATAAATAAGACTATATGTTAAGTGTTTAAAAATGATTACTTGTTATACTTTCCAACAACTGACTATACAAACAGATGCAGGAAAATAAAGTTCTAGTTCTTGCTTCTAGAAATTTGATCATTCCAAATTTAGGCTAAGAAAAAGACTTGGTTTCTGCTGGAGCTTATTGATGTGTTAAGACAATGTCCTAAAAATGAGTCAGTTCCCAAAAGTATGAGCAGGGATCAAAGAACCAGATTTCAGAGTGTATGTCACAAACTAGCTGCTATCAAAACTATAGCTGCAGTAGAAACAAGCAAACAAATACTTTCTGCTGCTGCTGCATATATTCTGCCAACCTCCTGATAATTCACATGCACGCCTGTTTTTTCATTTGGAAAACATTTATGGAGTATGTACCATCTGCCATATATAAGGGTCTTCATTAGGTATGCATCAGAGACGACACATATACAGTATGAATCACAAATACTTCCCCTCCTCCCTCCTGTAACCATGACAGATGCCCTTAGTTGATCTCTGCCCTTTTTCCCACTGAGCCCTCTTTGGCCTCAGAATTTGTCTAAGTACCAGTTGTTCAGGTGACTGCTACTGATCACCTGGAGTTGTCACACAAGACGAAACCTGTGGGTCATCCTGTTCTAAGATGCTGGTGCATGTAAACACATCTCAGTCCAGTTAGAACACGCACTGCCCCAGAGGCACAGACCCAGTGGATTATGGGAGCACCTAGCATTGGACAATGAACTCTGCTTGTTGATGGATGAATCCAAGTTCTCGCCTCTGGTGAGGCTCTCTTTCTAGCTCACAGACGGCCACCTTCTCTCATGTGTCCTTTTCTTGGTATATGCACATGGAGAGGGAGACAGCGAGCTTGCTCTTTGGTGTCTCTTCTCATAAGGACATTCCACATATTGTTTACGGTCCCTCCTTTAGGACCTCATTCAGCCTTGATTACTTCTTTGGAGACCTCCATCTCCAAATACAATCACACTGGAGATTAGGGTTTCAATATGTAAATTTAGTCGGGCGGGGGACACAAACATTCAGCCATAAGATTCACTGAGTCACTTGCAAAGAAATCCAGGTTTTCAAAGAACGTAGTAAAATCCGTGCTTTTGTTCTCACTCATAAGTGGGAGTTGAACAACGAGAACACATGGACACAGGGCAGGGGGCACATCACACACTGGGGCCTGTTGTGGGATGGGGCAAGGGCAGGGAGAGCATTAGGACAAATACCTAATGCATGCGGGGCTTAAAACCTAGTTGATGGGTTGACAGGTGCAGCAAACCACCATGGCACATGTATACCTATGTAACAAACCTGCACATTCTGCACATGTATCCCAGAACTTACAGTAAAATAAAAATTCTATGCCTTATACTATATGCCAAGTTGTATGGTTTAGAGTATAATTAAATGGGGATAATCTTCCTGACTCCAGCCCATGCTTCACTGAGCAAAGCATCATCCTATATTATATCGAGATGCTTTTTTTGAGAAGCTAATCTTTGAAGGAAATGATAAAGGATGCGTTAGAATTTGCCAGAGTAGCAGAAGCTGCCAGCCCTTCCAATATTTGTTCTCCTGTTCTTCTGTTGTAGCGAAACCTTTGATTTTTAGAATATCCATTGCAGTGGTCATTGAACTCTGGCCCATGTGAGAGCAGAAGTGACATTTACAGCTGCTGGGTTGTGGCCTTGAAGGAACTGAATGCTCTTTTCTGCTTCTTGTTGCTTGACATGCAGATGAGATGGTGGTGGCCAACTGCGATCTTGCACTCAGGACAGCACTCAAGCAGGACAGAGCAACAAGCTGCAGTGCCTGGGTGCCTGCCCTGGGCGATCAGACTATTCCTGGACTGCTCCTGGGTACCTGGACTGTGACTACGGAGAGAAATAGATTTCTATCTTGTCAAAGGCACTGTTACTCAGGATCTCTGTGACAGCATTGAGATGTCCAGGCTAAGTAATATAGTTAGATTTGGAGGTGGGGGTATGGGTTTGGTCATTCCAAGAAAAGGCAAAAACTGAGTCCAGTAGATTGGACACTGTACTAGGTCCATTTTTGTATCAATTCACTTTAATCCTCACTAACCACCTTATTTTATTGACAGAGGTACAGTTGATTCCATTCATATTACAGATGAGGAAACATATTTAAATATAGTAAGTAACTTGCCCAAGGTCACACTACAGCCATTAAGAGACAGGGCTGGGAATTTAAGTTCAAGTCCTTGATCTTTTCACTCTACCACATCAGGCAGAGACAAATGAACATTAAAGAACATCTGGAGGACAATAAGAAATTCTCTGTGACTGGAAGACACTGAAAGATGCTGGTAGTGGTGGCCCCACAGCTGGGAATGTGAGTGTCATACAAATTTCTCCCAGCCCATTCTCTGGTTCTGCTTGTCTGCTTTGGCCCCTAATAGCGGGGGCTCTAATCCCTGTGCTATGATTCTTTTGGTGTAAATTCCTAATTTGTGCCATTCTATCTAGCTCTTATACTAGGCATACTTAGTGCTGTGCTCCCTATTATGAAATGTTAGACAAAGGCAGTAATGTTGCCTGAATGATCAGTTTTCTCTGTTAAGGATCGCGATGGGAGGACCCCAGCTTCTTCAGAAAAGCCCTGAGTGCAAGTTCTGGAGAGGCAGATAATCTGACCCCAAACTGCGGAGGCAGGGCCACTTGCCCAACCACTCATCCAGAGGCAGAGAATCCTTCCTCTCCTCTTACCCAGTGTAGCCACTGGATTAATATGTTCACCAGATCCCAAAGTACTCATTAAGCTCTGTCAGCCACAGCAGTGAAAATACAGAAGGCATTTCTTACACTCTGAGATTAACTTAGAAGTCATCGGGGAACAGGATAGCTATGGCTTTCCCCTCCACAGAAGAGGGAATAATTCCCCTCTCTCCAAAGGGTTGGGATAATAAGCTATGACATCCTCTTTAGTTTTGCTTTGGAAAAAATTGGGTAGTTGACAAATATATTTTATACATATGTATTTATTGGTATATTTTTATATATTATTGGTATATTTATATATTTTATACATATATAAATATTTATACAATAAATATATATGTATAAAATATATTAAGCCAATTTGGACGCAATAATGGATACCAAGTATAACAGAATATGATACATGGCAACAATGGTTCATGCCTTATAAAAAGGCTCTATACGTGGCCAAATCACCCAAGTTACATCCAGCAATGCAACTTCTCCTCAGTCAGACCTGGTCTGCCCTGTCCATGAACATTTTGATGCTGAATAGTGGCCAAAGAAAGCACAAATAAAGGAAAAGTGACCCATGTACAACATAAAGAGCATTTTTTGAAATGTTTCTATCTCCTTGTCTCCTTTATTTTCATTGCATGGATCTCTTAAATCTTTGAAGTTTCCTCAATAATATTAGGGGCACATGTTTAAATGGTTGGAGATGTGCTGCTCAACAATTTCTTATTTAATAGAAGCACCTTTTTTCCCTCATAGATCCAATACAAGCCTCACTTCTGTCATAACCGTTTCTCAGTTGTCCTCGAATAGGATTAAAGCACTTTCCGTTGTGACTCCATGGTACGTCGAACGTGGCCATCCACAATGTTTTATTTATTTGCTCCCCCGATTGCCCACTCTAACGTATGAAATTCTTCCACGTCTCAGCCTCCCAAGTTGCTGGAACTACAGGTGTGCGTGCATGCGCGCACACACATGCATAGGTCATTTTTCCAAGAGTGGCAGAGCAACTCTGTTTCCTCAGCAACAGTAAAAACAAACAATAAAAATGGAATCACTATACTACAACAGGAATTATTTTTCAAACCTCTTGCTTCAATTTCCCGAATGCATATGTCCACCACCATGGGCCTCTGAGTATTGTGGGCCTTCACAAGTGTTGTGAGATCACAACAGTACACCTTCTTGATCCTCTTGAGATCAGGTTGGCAGTCATTGGGAACGTGCTTGGAACACTGTTTGTGTACGTTCAGTCCACAGTCTGTAAACGAAGAAGCCGCATTAGCCCTAGCCCAGCCCTTTTGTCAAAGTGCAACAAAAATTATATATTGCCCAAAATAAAAATATCACCACCCAAGGGTTTGACGTATTTCTATGGAACATCTATCTCATTTCAAGGTGATACTCTCTACAGGATGAATAGGAGTATCATCTCTAATCACTAAACCCTTATATGATTCCACTTTTCTCATTAAGCCTTCTTTGTTGCTGGACCTTAAGAACAGAATGAGATAGTTTAGGTAATTGATCAGTTTTTTTGTATATGTTTTCCTGTTTCAGGCTAGAACCCTTTGGGTCCACAAGCTGGCTTTTGGGTTTGGATTCTCAGACAGTTCTGGCTTATAAAGGGCACCTAGGGCTTGTTCCAGGGTGTTTCCTTTGAGCTCTTGATGCTCCGTGTGTGGGAGGCAGAGTTGCTCTTTCCACAGTGCCCTCTAATCTGTGCTTTCAGGAGCCCATGACCATTGGTATCCTTTTCCCTTTTCCCGGAAGGTGGCCCCATAGTTTCCAATCCCTTCCTCCTTGGGCAGTTTGGGAAGGCTGCTCTCCTTTTTACATGCCTTACTTTGACACCTGTGAGTAGAAATAATGCCTAACTATATTTACCAGTAGGAGTACTTGAGAGTTTATACCAATGCCATGTAATGTTATTTATAAAGTTCATAGGAAAACCCAAAGCTGAAAAGGGTGTTTTAAAGTAGCCTTTAGCAGTCAATATCCACTGACGGAATTTCTCTGGCACAGTTGGCTGGATGTGGTGGCTCATGCTTGTAATCAGCACTTTGGGATGCTGAGGCAGGTAGGCAGATCACCTGAGGCCAGGAGTTCCAGACCAGCCAACATGGAGAAACCCCATCTCTACTAAAAATACAAGATGGGCTTGGTGGTGGATACCTGTAATCTCAGCTACTCAGGAGGCTGAGGCAGGAGAATCACTTGAACCCAGGAGGCAGAGGTTGCAGGGAGCCGAGATTGCACCACTGCCCTCTAGCCTGGGTGGCAGAGCGAGACTCTGTCTCAAGAAAAAAAAAGGCACAGTCTACATTTTGTTACATTCTGAAAGATAAAAATTCAGTACCAAAGTTGTTCAAAGGTGATGTGCTGTCTACTCAGTGTCTTCTAATACTGTTTTCCTAGGCACGAAGAATAACAAACACAGATGACAATGAATATTGTAGTCAGCTGCTTTTTATAAAATAGGACTTAACCACACCGAGAACTTGAGAGGATCTAAACTTCTATAAAATCAGTGGTAATTTCTAAGTGATTTTCATGTAATTTTTATTGGCTGAGTTCTCTGCCTACCCTCCTTTCAAAGGAAAAAAAAAACAGTTCTAATTATCTCTTTATCAACGTGAGAAATTCAACAAAGCTCAAGTGACTTCAATAATATTTTGATACATCTATCTAGTGAATGTAAATTTTGGCTAACTGAGCTCAATAGAGTTGGCCGGTTCTCTGGTTGAACCCTCTTTTATAGGAGATCATAAGAGCACCTACCTCTTGGCATTAGCCATGAGGCTCAAATAGAAGTTAACAAAATGTTTAGCATAGTTTCTGAAATATAGTCAATATTGTATATGTGTTAAGTCAAATAAAATAAGTAGCAAATATGGTGATAAAAAATGGACAAATATCTGCCCAGCTATTCTTAAGTGATTTCATTAGGAATTCTTAGTATGTCTTACAAACTCCATTTACATTTTTTTTGTTAAATTCTGGTAAATATACACAAAATTTATCATTTTAACCATTTTAAGTGTATGATTTGGCGGCATAAAGTCCATTCACACTGTTATGTAACCACTACCACTGCCATCTCCAGAACTTTCTTCATCTTCCAAAATGGAAACTCGATACCCATTAAACTCTCCATCCACCCATCCCCCGTAACTACCATTCAACTTTCTACCTCTTGGAATTGCTACCCTAGGTACCACATATAATAGGAATCATACACTTTCATTTAAGACCTAAAGCAACAATGTGTTTTTGTAGTTTAATATTGATATTTTATTAAAATTAAGTTGTTTTATAACAAATATAAAATATTCCAGTTTTTACAAAGTAATAGAGCTCCATATGCTACAAATAAAGTCCAGTGCACTCTAAAAAATACTTAATATATGGAAAGCTGAAAGGCAATGATGGTTCTTCCTAACCTTTCATGATCAGTTTTCAGCCTTCCTTCTGCTAAGAGGAAATATAAGGCCAAAGAGTAGCCACTGGAAAATACTAACAATATGGCCTTAGAAAATGTCTTTAAAAAAATAAAAAAAAAACCAGAAAAAAAAAAACAAAAACCCTTCTATCGCAGAGAAAGTTGAAAAGTTGCTGTTCACAGCTAATATGAAGCCCAGAGTTTTGTTCTCCTAATATTGACTTTGGAGCAATTTCTGGCTGAAATTGGATAATATCAGCAATTAGGGATATTTTTGGTAGGTACAATATGGAAGGGCCAAATTAATGACCACTGAGTAATTCAGATGTTCTACCCCTTTTCTCAGTGGCTGAGCTGTGAGATACTTTGCTACTCCTGGCAAGTCAGTCTTTGGTGTTAATCAGGGTTTCTGAATATTTCTGGAGAAGCTGCTTCTGCGCCTCTGTTGACCATAAACACAGACCTGCAGTGGGGGAGCTAGAGCTACTTGAACCATCCAGGTATCAACAGCAGTGATTACTATATTTACACAGTAGAAGCTAGCAGCCCTTTCCAGGCAGAGAGGAGGATATAGGGTGCTGTGAGCCAAAATGGGAAAGATCACCTTAATTAGTGTCATTACCTCATTGTATTCTAAATGCTCCTAAGATTTAAAAAAATCATATCCTATCAAGGAAGAAGTCAGTCATGGTATTGGTAGAAACCCAATCAATATCAGAGGAGGCTGGTCTTGCTCCCAGCCATGGGTGTTTGCCAGAAAAATCAAGATGAATTAGGAAACCCAGCTGTACATTAATGTGGCAACTCTTTATCATTGTGTTAGATGTACCTTAAGATGTGTGCTGTTACCAATGGGTATATACCTCCAACTTCAGGTGGAAAATCACCCAGGCTTTCAAACTACTTTGAAAATATGTGATATCTGAGTGCGTACTTTCATTGCAAATCTGATGACAAAGAGATACTGATCATGAGCTCTGGAATCTGGCTGCCTTTGAATCAATATTCTATTCCTTACTACGTAGCCAAGGGCAAAGAACAAGCCTCTGTGTCTTCTTTTTTTTAAATTGAGGATAATTGCATCTCCTCCAAGGTCTGCTGGTGAGGCTAATGACATGATAAATAAATAGAGATTAGCTGGTGCCTGGTATGTGGTTAATTTTTACCAGCACTATTACTATTTTTATGTCTTACCTTTTGTAGAAAGATGGGGTAGGAAAATGTGGCTTTTTGAGTTATGCACTTTCATTGGAATTGATTCTTTTTTTTCTTTTAAGGACTACTGCCTATTGTGTGAGAGGCAGGTAGGTGTGTAAGGAAATGTACTTTATTTTTTTTTCTTTCCTTGCATAAACATGAGATATTCTTTTTCATTCCTGCAAGCACTTGAACTACTTTCCCCATTAAGCACAGACAGGCCTTGAACCCTGCAGAAAGCTAGACTTTTGAGCTGATCTGAGCATGTTTCCCAGTGCTGGAGGGACATCCTTCAGCTCAGCACAGTGGCATTTTATATAATTGGAGAAGAAAAAAGTTCTGTGTCTACCTGAGCACCGGACCCCTTGGGCGATGAGCCCCCACATGAAATTGGCACAATATTCACACCAATGTGGGCCTCGGAATGTGTGGACCTGTGATCCAAAAAGAAGAAAAATGTCAGAAAATTCAGAGTCATTTAAAGGCAGGTAGCCTCAGACACATCAACGAAGATCAGCAGGAACCATCCCCCACTGGGCTTTCCTTCCAGTAAGGCAGCTGCAAACAGATCCTGAGAAAACGGACCTGTGCTTTGATCTTTGAAAAACCTTCATCGATCCAGGACATGCCCCAGGACAGAGTCAGAAAGGAGCATGGACAAACAGAGCATAGGTCATGGTATCAGCCAAGGAGTGAGACTCTTACCACCCACAACGAGGCACTGTGTGGACAAACCCAAGAGAGCAACCCAAGCTGGTTGCTATAACCTGCATTTAGCTCAGCAAATTCTGGAAGGCAGAACTCATTTCCTGTGTCCTTTCGACTGACGTTTTCCCATCTCTACAGTATCCAGGAAGGTATAAATAAGACATGATTATGGGATAGTTATAAAAGGTTCCAAGTCTTTGAGCTACTTCCAAAAAAAGGCATTTTAAAAAGTAAAGGAGTTGGCTAAAAATGCAGGCAGCCAATGGGGCCTATGGAATTGCTTTCCCCACAGAGTGTGCCTATATTCAGTAGGACTTGGTGTGGCCTTCAGGTAAGTAAGTGGAAAATCTCTCCTGGTTGACCAAAGTGCTGGTCTCATTGTTTGATGCCCCAGCTCGTTGTTAAATATTCTGAATATCACAAAGTAAAGGCATTCTTTTTTTTTTTTTGAGACAGAGTTTCGCTCTTGTTACCCAGGCTGGAGTGCAATGGCGCGATCTCGGCTCACCGCAATCTCTGCCTCCTGGGTTCAGGCAATTCTCCTGCCTCAGCCTCCTGAGTAGCTGGGATTACAGGCACGCGCCACCATGCCCAGCTAATTTTTTGTATTTTTAGTAGAGACGGGGTTTCACCATGTTGACCAGGATGGTCTTGATCTCTTGACCTCGTGATCCACCCGCCTCGGCCTCCCAAAGTGCTGGGATTATAGGCTTGAGCCACCGCGCCCGGCCAAGACATTCTTATCTCTGATTATTGAGGCAAAGGTCCTCCTCTATTAAATTATGATTTGAAATAAAAACAAAAGAAAGCAAAAATACTGGCATGAAAGAGCTGTAAGAAGCAGATGTGGCCGTGGTCAATCTTAAATTACCACAGGCAGTCTATGGGGGGGCACACAAAAGTGCACGAAAATGTCCTGAATTTTTACAAAGTGAAAATATCATAAAACATTATAGAAGGCTTTCAAAGTCATAAACCTCTATTCACAAGTAAAAGAAATGTAGACAATGTTATTATTATTACTTTTTTTTTTACAAACTGCTTTTATTTAACAAAAGCAGGATGACAAGTATGGTCACAATTTGGAAAGGTGTTCATCTGAATTCTACTTAAGAAAAAATAGCCTCAGTTTGAGGTCTTTATTCATACATATGAGTAATTGGGTATACATAAAGAGGCAAACAACACGGATCTGGACCTCTTCTAAGTAAACTCACTGATGAGTAAAAGCAGAGAAAGAAGATAAGCTAGTTAATACATAAAAAAGAGTAACTTGTGACTGCAATGAAGCAAAGTTACAGTAGTCTTTCTGGCATTTCAGTTGATGATATGCAAACTGCCGACTATATAGTTTCTGTTTTGAAAAGAATACAAAAAAATTCTTAGCATTTCTCTAGGGAATGACCCTAAGACATGACAAAGCATTTTTTTTTTACAGGAATGCAGAGAATTCATCCCAGAAGTACTTACAGGGCCAAATGTCGTAACTGCCACCAAGATTGAAATCGGTACTAAAAGAATTCCTCAGTAAAGTATTCTATTTAAAGGTGGACATTTTCTAAATTCAGCAATCATACATTCCTTAACATTTTACTAGAAATGCTTAATTATGGCAGTAAAGTCAATTACTAATCTGCTGTGAAGATCAATTAAATATAATAAAACAATATGTAAAATGCAACTCCAGGAAAAAAAAACTATCAAAAGGGCTACAGAAGGAAAAAAGATGAGGCTGCTACTAGAGAGAGCAAGTGGGGCCCAACCTCATCCGGGATGGTCAGGAAAGCCTCTCTTGGAAGTTGACCTGATGGAAAAGAAGAGCCAGTTCTCTTCTATAGGGAAAGAGAAAGGGACAGAGATTGTTCCTAGCAGAAAGAATACACAGAGGGCTTGCAGGAGCAGAAGAGCTTGTTGTGATGAAGGAACTAGATGGCCAGGGTGGCCAGAACACCAAAAGTTTGGGGGAGAGGAACTGAGATGAAGTTGAAGGCAGGAGAGAAGTTTCACAGGGCCTTAAAGGCTTTATTCATGAGTGTGGATTTGGTTTTAATCTAGGTACAGGAGGAAGTTCTTGTCAGGACTCCATGTGCAAGCCTGGACCCAGAAAGTCTTTAGTCCTGCCTGCCTCAGCTGATCCCCTGCCCTGCCATCTTTTTTTTTTTTTTTTTTTTTTTTTTTTTTTTAAAGAAACAGGGTCTCACTATGTTACCCAGGCTGGAGTGCAGTGGCTATTCACAGGCGCTATCCCACTACTGAGCAGCACAGGAGTTTGACCTGTTCTGCTTCCAACCTGGGCCGGTTCACCCCTGCTTAAGCAACCTGGTGGTCCCCCACTCCCAGGAGGTCACCATATTGATGCTGAACTTAGTGCGGACACCCAGTCAGCATTGCTTGCACTACAGCCCAGAACTCCTGAGCTCAAGCGATCCTCCCACCTCAGCCTCCCGAGCAGCTGGGACGTGCCACTGTGCCCGGCCCCCCCGCCATCTTAACTGTTATTATGATAATGTGAATACTCCTCACCTCACCCTGCCATCTTAACTACTCTTAGGCCTTACCCCACCCGCCATTGTAAGTGAACTTATGGTAACATACACTCCTTGCCCGTACCGCCACCACTGTAACTCATCTTACTCTGTAACTTTCCACTGCCCATCCCAAACCTATAAAACCAACTCTTATCCCACCGCCCTTTGCTAACGCCCTTTTTGGCCTTAGCTCACCTGCACCCAGGTGAATAAACAGCCATGTTGCTCACACAAAGCCTGTTTGGAGGTCTCTTCACTCAAAGCGTGCATTTTTAACAGTTCTTGGAGGACCTCACATTTATCTCTAAAAAAGATTATCCTGACAACTGTGTTGAAAATGAATGGGAGGATGTTAATAGTGGTCTAGATTTGAAAACAACGTTGTAGTCTATTTGAACAATGGTAGAGTCTAAGACCTGGACGCTGGCAGTGGAGATGGAAAGTGGATGAATTTGAGATATTTTTTGAAGATGGAATTTATAGGACCTGATAATAGAATAAGTGTGGGCTGTTGAGGGAGAGAGGAGTCAAGAATGACTCTGAGATTCTAGCTTAGGAACTGGGTAGTTGATGATACCATTTGCTGAGATGGGAAAAACACTCTTCTGGGGAGAAATTTAACAATTCCATTTTTGATAAGGTTAAATGTGGCTATGATATCCAAGTGTTAGTGTCAAGCAGGAACTCATAATTTGATAGCTCAGAGGACGGGCAAAGACCAGAGGTATAAATTTCACCATCTATGAATAGATACTTAAAATCATGTGAATGAATAAAAAGTATAGTCATGCATCTCTTAATGATGGAGATACATTCTGAGAAAAGGATCATTGGGGGGTTTCATCATTGAGGGGATAATCCTAGAGTGTACTTGCACAAGCCAAGATGGCAGAACTTACTACACGTCTAGGCTATATGGTATGACCTATTGTTTCCAGGCTACAGACCTCCACAGCATGTACTAAATACTGTAGGCAACTGTAACATACCAGTAAGTATTTATGTACCTGAACATAGAAAAGGTACAGTAAAAATACACTATAAAACATAAAAAAATTGTGCACTTACATAGGGAAGCTCCATTATAATCTTATGGGTTCACCATGATATATGTGGTTCATTGTTGACCTAAATATTGTTATATAGCACATGACTATATTAAGAGTAGGGAGCAGAAAACAAAAGTGAGCTCATCCCCAAGCACTCAGTGTTCAAAACATTCAGAGAAAACCAACGAAGTGTTCCAGAAGCCAAGAGGTGAAGAATGTTTCAGGGAATGGTCAATCATGTTGAATGCTGTTAAGAGGTCCAATAAAATAAGTACTAGTGACAAGCCTGGGCAATATAGTAAGAGCCCATCTCTCAAAAGAGTTTGAAATGTAGCTGGGCCTAGTCACATATGCCTATAGTACTAGCTACTCAGGAGGCTGACATGGGAGGATGGCTTGAGCCCAAGAGTCCAGGGTTAAAATGAGCTATGATGGCGTCTCTGTACTCCAACCTGGACAACAGACTGAGATACACACACACACACGAAAAAGAAATATAGATTTAATTAAACCAAGAAAAAGCAGGAAAGGAGAAAAAAAGATGCAATAGAAAAGCACAGTGAATATGGAAAAAATCCTTATACAACTCTAATGATTATAAGTGGCTCTAATTCATCACAAAAAGATTTTCAGATAATATTTTAAAAATCCTTTCAAGAAACCCAACTAAAACATAACATGAGAGAAATTTTGTAAGTAAAACAGACATACCTAGCAAACTATCCAATAGAAACCAAAAACAGAGAATATATATATATATGTGATAAAGATAATAGATTTATTTTTACCAGAAAGATGTAATTTTGAGCTTATGTATGACAATATGGTCTCAAAAACATAAAGCAAAATGGAAAGACTTACAAAGAGAAATTGACAAATCCACAGTCATGATTTTGATATCTTTCTCAGAAACTAGTGGATCAAATAGAAAGTTGATATATGAATACAAAAGGGATCGCATATTGAGCAATTAAAAGAACACACACACTTTTCAAAACCACTTGGAATATTCATACCAATTCACCACAAATTCATCTTCAACATAAACAAAAAATTGATACCATACATACTGTATTCTGAATATGATACAATACGAAATATATAGAGAGCCAAACCCCAGTATGTTTGGTACCAGTAGTATACATTGAAAACACAAGAAACCAAATCACCCTCATATAGATACCTGGTATATCTCAGAAGTGAAATTACAAATTAATGGGGGAAGAATGTCAGACAAATGAATTATATTCTATTTTCATCTTATTTCCACCTTTCCGGCAACTCATTATTCACTTGTTTGACTGCCTACTTTGAACGTGGCCCTGTTCTAGTCCTTGGATATACAAAGGTGAAATACATCAGAGGAATAAGAACTCCCTGCACACAAGGATCTCATTATGTACAAGAATAAACAGCCAACATAAATAATCATGTGTCAGGTGATGCAGGAGAACATGTAGAAACCAAATCACCCTTATATAGATACCTGGTATATCTCAGAAGTGAAATTACAAATTAATGGGGGAAGAATGTCAGACAAATGACATTGGTATCTGGTGGTATAATGGAGACAATAATAAATTCTTCCTACAAGTCTAGGGAAGGGGATATTGAACAGGGCTTTGAAGGATGGATAAGAATTCACCAGCCTGGGAAAGCCTGAGCCGGTGGGAAAGTGATGGTGTTGACTGGGAGCAGATGACTTGAGGAAGACATTCATAAAAGGAAAAATAGCATAACGAAAGCCCAGTGAAGGAAGGCTTAGGTTTTGAAAGGCATTCTTCTCTTGCAAATGGTGATTAAAAAAATGACATCGCATTGTTCTTTGACACATCTTGAGTGAATGAAATAACCTCATGGCACATATCCCTCTATCTTGGGGTAAAAATGAAAATGCATTATTTAGAAATTAAGAGTGGCTACATGTTTACTCCACATGGACAGAATGCATGTTGACAAAATATAAACTGGCCTGTTGTTTCAGGAAAAACAGGGTAGGCTATTCACAAGTTTTCTAAAATTTCACCTTTTGCCAATATTTTTAAAGATATTTGAGCACATCAGATTGCATTTAATGATTATCACTGTCGATATTACTAACACACTTTCCCAACAAGTCTCCCTACTGCCTTTGAGCTCACTCGTCCAGCCAAATAAATGCACAGACATCTTGAATAGCAAGTAATGCCCAGTGTCGCCACACAGTCCCAAAGAAATAAAACAAAATGAGAATAGAGCAGGGATGTAAAGTTAAACATTATTTTAGGCCCATTGCCTCCTTTCCTTTTTGGTGATGGGCCATTGTTTATTTTCATGACCCATATATTGTTCAATTTTCTTTTGGCTCCACAAGGACAATCTCTAGACAGAAGGCTATATGCAAATGCTGAGGGCACACTTTGAGCCATTTTATTTTGCTTCTACTTATTATGTCTACCCTTTCAATGAAATACACCATATCTTATGATTCACTGGTCAGCTTTTTCCATTTTCTGAAGTCTATTGATTTGCAAGGATATCTTTGTAGAGAAAGAACATTTTGAAAACTTTAGGGCAGTAACTAAAATATTCTAGACAGGAAGACAATACTCCAGACAGGAAGAATGTCTGTCCAAGACTATTATACTAGGCAAGGTCTGCCTGGAATTCAAAAACCACACCAAACAAAAAAGATGATATTACACGAGATAAGGTATGTTTGACAAATAGCCCAGGAATGGCTACTTAGTGAAAACAAGAGCAAGAAGAGACATCTAGAAAGATCTCAGGCATTTAGTAAGTATTCCTCAACATGGCTCTTTCTAAATGAACCGGATGTTATTTGTCTCACATCTGCTGAATCTGGAAAGGAGTATTCTCTAGTGGGTTTATACCAGATATGTTTTGATGTGTCAGTGTAGACACCACCCAAATGTATCAATATCAGCTCAGCCTGGGATCTAAGTGTTGTTTCCAAAGAAGGAAAAAGTGCTGTTTATGATGTGCAGCAGTTGAGAACTTTTGCTTTTTCTTACCAGTATACATCATGATTTCTTAGCCTTGGCACTATTCATTAACATCTTGGGCTGGAAAATTCTTTGTTGTGGGGGGCTGCCTTGTGCACTATAGGATGCTTAGCAGCATCCCTGGCCTCTACCCACTAAATGCCAGTAGTGCCCCGAGCTGCGACAAATCACAACTATCTCCAGTAATTGACAAATGTCTCCTGGGGTGCGAAGTTTCCTCTACTGAGAAGCACTGGTATAAACCGAAACCTTATTGCCTCAATTTGGCATTTGTATTATTCATATTAAAAATCAGAACTTTATTCTTTTGCTTTGAAAAGGAATTTTTGGGTCAGAGGCAGTTTGTTTAGCTACTTTATGTTCACAGAAGAGAGAGCTAAATTCCCTTCCAGCTACACATGGCTGGGTTTTGGAGGTCTAGTCTAACCTTTGCTCAGGGCTGAGAGGCTGCCAGGCAGGCAGCTTATCCTGCATCACCCAGGTCGGCAGCACACTCAAGGCTTCCAGATCCCTGCCAGGGACTTTCCCTATAATTTACTGTATTTCCCACAACCATGTGACATTCATCTCATATGAGAAATTAGGTTAAACTTTGGACTCTTCCCCTTTTGTAAGACCAGATGAAGTACTAACCTTGAAGTGAACCTTTTCAGATGTAAGAAAACACAGCAGAGGGGAACCACTCAATCTATAACAGAGACTCTGAGTTCCCTCTGAAAGGCAGGCCAAGCAGATGGGGCAGGAGAGCTGGGTTTCTCAACCCCAGCACCACAGATTCCTGGACTTCTCATCAGCAGCTGCCCTAGTACATTTAAGATAGGATTGCATTTCTAAAATAATTGCCTCAAAGGTTTCTGGAAGTCTCCCCACTGCATAAAGCAAGATATTCTCATGTAATTAACTTTGGTCGGGTTTATGAGCACAGCAGCACCCACATTCTTTTGAAACTTCGCTACTCAAAAACCTGGTTCCCATCGCCTGAGGTGAGGTTTCTCAATCTCAGCCTGACTGGCATTTAGGGCTACGTAACTCTTTGTTGTGGTGGCCTGTCCTGGACACTTACTTAGTAGCACACCTGGCCTTTACTGGATGCCTCTGGAGAGAGAAGGAGAGACAGAGGAAGCAAGAGATAATGAAAGAAGTAGGGAGGGAAAGGAAGGAGGGAGAAGGGGAAAGAGGGAGGGAGTTAGAAGGAGAAAAAAAAGAAGGGAGGCAGGGAGGGAGCAAGAGAGGGAGAAACTGGCTTCAGGTATACTCCCAGTTTCTGTTTCCACCCATCCCTAAGTTCTGAGTATTCCCTGGGGGCTTTATGAGACCATCCTGTATAATAGTCTGTTTAGCTTAAGACAGTTTCCAGGGGGTTGTATGACTTGAAAACTCGGAGTTTCTAATCATTATAACGTGGAGCAGGCTGCAGTAGGAGGCAGACAAAAACAACGCCTTTTCATAGCATTTTGGGAGCAGAAACAACATTTTTTAATAAAGCCATATATTTCCAAGCCTATTTATTACAGTCTCACTTTGAGTTCCTTATTTTATATTTAAGATGATGAATTCTGCCTTTCTTTTGAATTGTTTTACCCAGACTTGTTTCTGGCAAAGTAGCCTTTTCTGATTATTAACTGAAAAACAAACAAAACAAAACAAAAAACAAGCCCCGCAACCATTCTGAAGCCAGTATCTGCCTGTGTCAGTTTCCAGGTGCAGTATCCAGCCGTCCCTGCTCTCCAGGCACAGAAATAGCATCAGGTGGACAGAAAAGGGTGATGGACATCTGCGAGCTTGACAAGAAGGCAAGGCAGACAAAACACTGGGAATGACACGAAGGCCTGACATACTTTTATGAGGTCAAGGGGGAAGAGGAAGAGAGAGGGGCTTGCATGTGGGAAGCAAAACCTCTCATTCCAAAGCAAATGACCACTAGACTGAGAAGAATGCAAAAATGAATGAAAGGTGCAGACATCATCAAGGAGCCACAAATCCAAACTGGGAGGTGGTGGTGCTGCCACATCCTGGACGGGCATTTCAGCAGAAGCAGGGGACATATTCTCAGCCTCTTGAACTTCTAGTTCTGGCTTCCAGGATAGCATGGGGTGGGGGTTGCATGTTGAGATGGAGCATGCTATGAGAGCACACGTGATGGGGTATGTCACAGGAACGGGGTGCTCCTGGCGCATGCTCAGTCTATCAGCAGAGTGGGGACATAGGAGAGTAAGTAAAGCAACCATTTCTTGCTATCTCCTGATGGGATGCTTTTGAAGGCACCATACAGGACAACAGGAGTGAACTGGGACAGATCCCTCCCCGCACCCCAGCCCACCCGCTAGCACTGCAGGGTCAGCATCCCTGGCAAATGTGGTTTGAGCGCTGGCACGACACATCCTGGTAGGGCCTCTGTCTCTCTTGTACCATCTGATGACTCTAGTACAATGAACACAAGTGCATACAACACACAAGCCACAAAAGAGGGCACACTGCAGGGCAGGAAATGAGGAGAGGGCTCCAAAAGCTCAATTGTAGGCAGATACGGTCACCTGCTTTCTGCCAACATGAATGAACAGCTTGCTGGCTGGGCCCTGTTCTAGACACTGGGGTTTCTGCAGTCAATAAAACAGACAAAAATCCCTACTCCACGAACCCTCTCTACCTGCCACCCTCCCATTGGGAGCTTCCATCTGGTAAGGGGAAGGCAGGAAAACAAACATGTAAATAGGAACGGTGTCAGCTGGTAATCAGTGCTAGGGAGCAAAGGAAAGCTGGTAGGGGCTGGGAAGGAGGTGGAAGGGGAGTGGGGAACACACAGTGAGGGGCATTAGAACTTTCTGGGCCTCTGCTCTCCATCCATATTCCATATGGGGAAGAAGGGTGTCCTGGAAGTGCATGGAGGTAGGGAGAGAATTTGGTAGGAAAGAGTGATGCACATCTTTGTGCAGACTAGAGAGGCTGGGAGCGGGAGCAGCAGGCTGAGTGGGGGAAGGGCCTGCTCCAGGGCCCAGGGTTCATCATCTTTCCACCATTGGCCCACCCCAGCTGATGATCTAAATGTGATGGACTCCTTTTTGTCCCCGAGGTCTCTTCTCTGCGCCTTGTTCGTTGCTGGCACATTTCTGACTCCAAGTTTTCTCTGCTGTTGTCTGCATAGCCCAGGTGCTCTTTCCTTCCCTGTGTAACAGTCCTTGATCTATTTAACTACTTAGGCTTCAGCCAACTTTCCACCTCCCCAGTAGTATTCCTGATTAAGGCTGAGAGAACAACCTCACTGCCTCGTACACAGGATCCCCAGCACCAGGGAGCCTGTCCTCTTGGAATGTTCACAGAAGCTTGTCTTTTACTCCTGTTTTTTTACACATTACTACAGGGTCAGCTTCAGGGCACATGTGACCTGAGCGTTTGCACAGAGCCCTGTCCTTAGCCTGGTTTAATGTGCTGCTGTCACAGTTTTGAAAGTCTAATTGTTTTAACAAGAACCTCACGTTTTTGTTTTATACTCGGTCTCACACCTTACCTGTCCAGTCCTGCATAATCAGCCACACATATTAGTGTGAACTAATAACTACATCATACATTTGATTATAAAGTGTATATATATATATATTTAGTAGTAAGTTAGAAGTGTCTATTTGCTGTGGCTGCTTCATTTTCAGAACCAGCCAAAGCAAATAGACACTTCTAACTTA
The DNA here is from genome assembly GCF_049354715.1 of Callithrix jacchus. NCBI lineage: Eukaryota > Metazoa > Chordata > Mammalia > Primates > Cebidae > Callithrix > Callithrix jacchus. The sequence continues at coordinate 28,611,972 of NC_133512.1, forward strand.
CTACTAAAAATGGAAGCTCACCAGCTATTTTAAAGCTTTTTGGTGCCTCTTTTCATGAAGAAATGCTTGGTAAAGATAAGAGACCAAGAATAACTAAATGTCATCACTTTCTATCAGAGCAATGAAGCACTGATAAGAAAAATCCATGAAACTTTTCTTTAAAGATGTTAAAATCAGTAGCAATGGAAATTAGCAGTTGTGCCTAGACCAAGGGGTTGACACTTAAGAGCAATTAGATTACATCTATAGACCTTTTTTGTGGACATGAAAACCTTTACTGAAACTGTAAACTTTACCATCACTGACAGTGCATCCTTTAGGGTGAGGCTAGAGAGCCTTCCTATTGAAGGTTCCTGAAAATGTCAGATAAAGTTCCTATAATGGGTTGCCTGGTGTATCCCTCAAAAGGTATGTTTCACTCCTAACCCTGGGTCACTGTGGAAATAGGGTCTTTGAAGATCTAATTAAGATGACATCATACTGGATTAGTATGGGTCCTAAATCCCAAGGCTGGTAGCCTTTTAAGAAGATGACAGAGACACTCGAAGGCGGTGATATGAAGACAAAGGCAGAGATTGGAGTGGCGTGTCTACAAGTCAAAGCCTCCAGGACTGCCAGCAACCACCAGAAACCAGGAGACAGCTGCAGAGCAGTTTTTCTTTCTGAGCCTCCGGGAGAAGCCAACCCTGCCCATACCTTTATTTCAGACTTCCAGCCTTCAAAACCACGAGCAAATAAATGAGTGTTGTTTTAAGCCACCAAGTTTGTGGTCATTTGTTATGACAGCTTTAGCGTAAAGTACTTTTTAAAAGCTGGGGAGAAACGTGTGAAATCTAAATCTAAATCATCCATTTACTTTTTCAACAAATGAGAAACATGAACCCGTATTGGCTACAGGATAGAACACATTAAAAGAAATAGCAACCATTAGGCTTTATTCATTTTCTCTTACATATAATCAATGAGAGAAGAAGAAAGGGGTGGTAGAGAAAAGACAAAGATCAGCATGGAGAAGAGAGGGTAGAAAATAAAAAATAGAAAAAGCTAGACACAAAAATACAAGATAAGGGAGAGGCACAAAAAGATAATAATAGAGGCTAACATCAAATAAATACTTACTAGGTGCCAGAAACTCTGGTAAGTGACCTGTATGTATTCTTTCAACCTTGCAACACTTCCATGTTGTAGTGAGGGAACTGAGGCAGAGAGAGCTGAGCTTTTTGCAAGAGCATGGCGCGGCCAGGTGTACTACTCAGGCTAAAGCTACCTCATCACCGTGCTAAGTGTGGGGAGGAAGCAGAGCAAGGCAGACTGCCAGGGCTCTGAGGATGGTTGGCCTGATGATTTTCAGAGCTCAGCCGTAAGGTGTTATTAGGGTGGACCACTCAAAAGAGAGCTGTTCCAGCTACAGCAGAGTGCCGCTTTAGATCAGCTAGATAAACAGAGATGGCAGTTATAAAACGAGCTAAATAACTGAGTGGTTTTTCTCTTGACAAACAGCTTTCATTTTAGAGGGGACTGTTAATTTCACCATTCCTCCAACAAATACCTCTCAGTGCCTAGTAGGTACAAGTAACCCTAGGAAATCCAGGCTTTACATTAGCAAAAATTGCATCAGCTTCACTGCATGCAATGAGGTGCAACTATCATTTGGTTCCCAAAGCTTTTGTTCTCAGAGCTGAATTTTGCTTTGCTTAGTTAGAAAAGCTTTATTGGAGAAGTAAAGGCAGTGACTGTGGGCTTTCTGAGAGAATGGAGCACAAGTTTCCAACTTAGGGAGTGTTGGGGGTTTCTATTCATTCCTCTCGACAAAGTTCCTGGGCAGAGCAAAGGAAAGGGCGTTTTACCTGGGGTTATAGTCCTGACTGGGGCAAACAGTCTTGTTATGGGGTGAGGCGACTAACTCTACTGGCAGATTCGAATGTCAGGTAGGAGGCCTCTAGACAAAAGTGCAGACAGTGCCTAGCAAAGCCTATTGGCTGACGAGCATGAACATGTGACTTTTTTTTTATTGAATGCTTACTACATGCCATGCACATAATGGCCTCAGATATCAACCTGAATTACAAATCAAGAAAGCTTCAGAATAAAGCTCATTAGAAGTTAATGTAAATACAAAGCCAATGTAAAATTAAGGTCTGAAACACAAATTCCAAGCAGTTAGCAGGGAACTAGGATAAGAATTTTCTTCCTTTAATTAGTTGAGGCTTGTCCCTAAAAACCTGTCACTGTATTTATAGCGTGAGCCTGCTTTTTGAAGGTTCTTCCAAAGACCTTGTAAAGTTTCGACTTAGAGTTAGTTGCTGGTAAGGCGTGGGGAGACTGAGGGTGGAAAGGGCAAGGAAGGACAGAGGGGATGCCTCATCCGGTCCCTGCCACTCATTCTTAGGGACAGTGGCACCAACAGTACCACTGAATGTCACAATCAACTGTCACAGCTACTTGGGGGTCTGCTAAGTTTCAAAGCTGTCTATTTAAAACATGGAAGACAAACGCTCCTGTGTGGCTGGTGCACGTCTCTTGAACAACTTGTCTATTTTGTGCCTTTTCTTCTTTCAAGAGCTGTAACAGTGAAGAGCTATTGAGTTTTTAAGCAAATATTAAAAGAGCTGCTGGTGTTTTCCAGTGATAATAGATTTTGTTAGCAACGGTACTACTTAAAAAATAGGAGTTGACTATCTTTTTGTTTTAAAATGTCTTACGATTATTTTTCCATCCAGGGATCTAACATGAAAAGGACTGAAATTAGTTTTGAAAGTATTAACTAAATATATGTGTGTGTTTTGAAACACAAGCTCAGACACAGAATATACATGGACAAGAGACCATGCAAACATGTTACAGTACAGCATAATTCCAATTTCTTAAAGCCAAACGAATTGGAAATTTCAAGAGGAAGGAAAAGAATTCACAAGTCCATGAAGATCCATCTTTTCATCACTAGCTGTGTATCCACAGTATGCAAAAAAATTCAAGGATTTCTGCTAAAAATCAGAAAAACATTTTAAGTCCCCAAAAAATTAATGAGGATAAAAATGGAAAACACAGTAAAATAAAAAGTTAAGGGGCTTTTAATGCTCCAAATTAGACCTGTCAATATTCAGCGAGGGGAGAAATATGAAAAGCTTTGGCATAAAAGAGGACCTATGCAATTCTTCACCCTGATGCTAAGTATGCAGGGCTGTATAATTCCATTCCTCAGTTCAATTATAGCTTGCAACTGCCTGAGCTGCTGGCTTTCTAAAAACAGATGCAGGGAAACAGACCAAACTAACACCAATGTATATTTAATAGACGAGTATTTGTCCTTAGGAAGGACTGGAAAGCAGCACAAGAAAATCAGTTTCCCTCGTCACCTCTGGCAAAAGGGTTATCTAATTCCAAGAGTCACTTGGGTTACTGACCCTCAAGGAAACATGCATTTTTTAAAAAGAAGGCAATTCACATTTGCTTCTCCTGCCTACTGTTTTCTTCCTGGAACCTCCATCTCCATTCTCCCCAACTTTCAAATGGCCAGCTCATGTTTTTGGGGTGAAGCCTCTGACTCGCACCTGTCCCTCCGTGCCTCAACTGCAATTCAAACTGGGCAACTTGGCAACAGCATCTCTTCCCACCCCTTCTTGGAAAACACATTTGGGCAAAGGAAACAGGCCATCATTTTCTGATGGCAGGCCCCTTCTACAAGTACCAGTTTGAAACGAAGATAGCGGCCTTTCCAGTTTATAAATTCACACGGGAAATTCCACTTACTAAACCCCCACCAGGTTTCCAGATCTTCTTGTTTGGTCTGGTGAGCAGGATAAAGGCTGTGACCAAGGGTGCCTCCCGCCTCCCCGGTACCCAGAGCACAAACAAAAGCTACTGGATGGCATCTCTTGTCATCATTTGATTTCACAGCTGTCCATGCATAAAGGAAAGGAGTTAGCATCATTGCTAAAACAAAAGACAAAACACAAAACGAGAAACAGGCAACTGTTTTCCCTTGCTAGGAGACAGCAATACTCTTTACTGAGTGGAAAGTACTGCTCGGCTCTCACCAGGACATCTCTGACCTAGCGAGGCTGCGCAAGCTGTGTGTTACTTTCACTGGACCTGGGAACGCAAAGTGTCAATGGGCCCAATTCTCCAGAACGAAGTCAACATACAGATAAGGTGTTTCTAGGCATAAGCACCGAGCAGACCTGCTTTCTGAGGTCTCCAGTGTGAATGGATAGAGAGCAGTGGTGTGAAGCTTATAGCTAAATGTAGAAAGCAAAGGAATTCGCTCTCATGACTTTACAATCAGAAACCAGATGGAAACGATACACGGTACCTCTCCACCCGCCCTTTATAACAGAAGGAATGCAGAAGCTTGCTTACCTTAAAGTTGTGTGTCTTCTCGTAGTTGAAGTGGTTGTCGTTGTGTGTGAGGGCTGCCCTTCGAACCAGGGAGGAGATCTGTGAACAGGCAAAGAGCTTGAGAGGGGGCCAAAGAAAGCCGCCTCTGACACCCACCTTCACCCCCCAGGCTACGGCCAGCAGTTCTTGCCGTTTCCTGCCCTGCTTCGACTTCCGAACCACAGCACACTTTTTCTCGTTTTCCAGCCACAGTTCTTGAGAGAACATAGTGCCTGGATCTCAGATCTTTCTAGTTTCCTCTGCAGAGCCCGGGAAGCCCCGTGCTGTCAGGTTTTTCGAACCGCAGCTAATGTTAGGCAGCAGATTTGAGGCAGCTGGGTCCTGTCCGCAGCAGCCTCCGGCATGTGACCTGGAAGGCTCAGTTTGAGTGATGGAGGGGGTTCGGCTTCTGAATAAGGACAGGCCTGTTTTGTGCTATGTCTTAAGGCCGATGTGTGCCTGGAACAATAGCAAACATTCATGTGCACAGCAACCCCCAGAAGCGGCATCCAGTCAGCCGTTGAGGATTCAGAGCAGGGGCTGGCAGCTTGCTTTCTACTGCCGCAGCACATTGCAAAGGAGAGGTCTCTCCTACTTATTAGCACATTTCACACTCAAACACACCAGCGCACCCCCCACCCCAGCCAGCTCTGATGTTCAAAGGCTGAGGCTGCATCAAATTAATCTGGGGCTCTGAACCCCATCCTGGGCTGAACTCCAACAGATTAAACCTTTAAACCCTGACGACTGTTTAATCTTATAGGAGTAAAGCCTATGTCTCTTTATTAAAAATCTGCCTTAGCACTTGAAAGCTTAATTTTTATTCTTACGCATGCATTAAATTGGAACAGTTTGAGCACCAAATGGGGTATCAGAGGAGAGCAAAGCTTTTCCACTCTGAGTTCTGCAAAGTTGCAGAATAAGAGGCAGGATGTCTTCCCCCAGGGCATTCCCTGAGCTCTCCTCTCCTTCCTGCACTAATAAACTCTGCTCAGATCCACAAAGACAAGACAATATTCCTCACCTAAAATCAAGACGTCGTAGTTGCTTTTCTTTTAAATAAAACATCTTCCATGTTCATTCTGTTAGTTCCCAAGCCTATAAAAATGCCCTCTTGGCTCTTAAAAGCATGGTCTGTTTCATGGTCTCTAATGACCAAAATTCTTTGGTCCTAGGTCTCCCCATGAAAAGCAGCAGGGAAATCCTGATGTCTTGGGAGTACTCCTGACTCATTGGTGAAGTTTAATGCAGCTAATGCCCGGCAGTAAAGTTAATGCTTTAGGAACCAGAAAACAAGAACGGGATAACTAGGCCTTTATGTAGGGGGGCAGTCTGTTCTCTACTGGAACAGAGCCCCACGCTCCAGCCCCTCCATCAGCCTTGCGAAGAGTAACCAAAGATCACTCCTTCCCTTGTGTAATTCTTTACTCCCAGTAATCACCATTATTTTAACTTGGTTCAGAAGTTCATCCTCCCATTTCATCCTCTTGTTACCTTCAATAATAACAGCCAATTTTTATGTTATGCTATTGAGCACAATAACTTAGGTTGTGTCAGAGGATGTTAGAATGTGTCAAATGCACTTAACTCGTTTAATCTGCAGCATATGGGTGTGAGGAGCAAGATTCTTATTACCAGTTCTTTTGGATGAAGAGATTGAGGCACTGAGAGGTAAAGTAATCTGCCCAAGGACATGCAGCCTGGTTTAAATGGCAGAACCAGGACTAGAACACAAAGCAGCTATATCCCGCGCCCACGCTCTTCAACCGTGTCCTGCTGCCTCGGTACACCCATGTGCTGCCTCGTCCTGCCATCAGTCCTGACAAATGCTTTATCTCAGATATTGGTTGAGTCTGGCCTCTCCCTACCATTCTTTCCCCGTGTAACTCGGGCCCTTGTTATCTCTCCAGTCCACGTTACACACAGCTGCATGACAGCCTTACTAATCCGCCCATGCTTCTCCATGGCTTAACTGTGTCCTGGCATTGCTGGTTTTTCATGAGCTGATCCTAATATACCCAGCTCACCCTGTTTTCCTATACTCTTCTTTACAAATCCCACAGAATCTCTTCTGTGACATACTTAGCTGCTCACCTGGTAGCTTGCTCTGTTCTTTAGACTGTTCTAGCGTCCTTTCCACATATCTACATTTTCATCAGCATTTGCATCCTAACTCAAATGCTACCCTTTCCAAAAGGACGTCCCCAAACTCTCCATTGAAGGCCAGCTGTGTCCTCTGAAATCCCATAGTGTTTTATCAACATTTTTCTGAATGCACTTGTCACTTTGTCTTGTATTATAGTGACGATAATCGCTCTTACCCCTGCCATACTGAGAACTCACTGTGACATGCTCTATGCCTAATTCACTTTTGTTTCCCACTACAAAAGTGTCTAATAAGAGTCCTTGCCACAGTACACACTGAATAAGTATAAGGAAGCCAGCGTTGCGGAAGAAGGTGTGCAAAGATGACTGCATGGTGTGGGCTCCTCTGTCCTCCTGTGACCACCCATCCACCGCGTTAGTTCCCAAAGTCAAGGTTCACTCCAGGGGTCGACCCTCTTAATGGGCCTCACCAGGCTCCTTGACCCTTCTTCCTGTTGTCTGATTCTGAAGGACAGCTGCTGGCGGGGGTTAAGTGACGGCTTGGCATCCCTTTGAAGGGCTTCCTATCCTTAGTCTACAGGTAAAAAGATAGAAGCAAAAAGGGTTCTTTCCCAACCTTCACTGCTAGCAAGGCAAGAGAGACCTTTTGACAGTGAGTCATTTGTGTAAGAGCAAATTCTGTGACATGGATTGGACTAATGACATGAGTATACTAGTTTTAGAATCTGATAAAATAACTATTCACATGGAAAGTGGGCAAAAGAATCTCCTCCTTTTGGTCTGTGGGTGGTTGAATACAATGAGATTTAACTTTCTCATGTCTGTGCTTGTACGTATAACAAGTAATTTTTATTTCCATTTGTGACAGTGATTCCTTTTTCAGATATTGATTCAATAGAATTTACCCAAACACAAGACACATTCAGATAAGTGAAGGAACCACACACTATTCCCTTAGGATGCTTCTTTACAGGGGACTAGAACCATTACCCTTGGAATGGGCATTACTGTGAGCCGTGTGGGTGACCTCAGATCACCCTCTTATTAAGGGAAAACTCATTACAGTAATCTCTTGGTGAAAACTTCCCTCTGAAATAACCCCATCACGCAGAGCTCTTCTTCAGCTCAGCTCCTCAAGGGCAGCTCCTTGTCTTCTTTTATATGCTCCACAATGTCTATTACTCTCTATACACAGTGAACATTTAATACATTTGCTGACTGTCTTCTTCTAACAAAAAATTCTATCTGACCTATTTTAATATACACATTCATGAGATGAAGCACATTTCCCTCTACACTCTGTCTGAACCAGGGATTCTCACAGGAACCACTGCTCTTTTGGGCTGGGGAATCTTTTGCTGTGGAGGCTGTCCTGTACATTGCAGGATGTTCAGTGGCATTTTTTGCCTCTATTCACTAGATGCCAGTAGAGCCCCTTCCCCCAATTATGATAATAAAAAAATGTGTCCAGCCATGGCCAAATATTCCCTGGGAAGCAACGCTGCCTGCAGTTGAGAATACTGGGCTACACTAATAACATAAATATTAATATTTATATCATGCTATGTGCCAGATATTCTACTCAGTGCTCTGTCTCCAAAATTATATAAATATATTATTATATATTACACACACGTGCATGCACGTGCACACACACACACACACACACACACACATTTTTTGGAGACAGTGACTCCCTCTGTCACCCAGGCTGGAGTGCAGTGCTGTGATCTCAGCTCACTGCAACCTCTACCTCCCAGGTTCAAGTGATTCTCCTCAGACTCCCGAATACCTGGGACTACAGGCATGTGTCACTGTGCCCAGCTAATTTTTGTATCAAGACAGACAGGGTTTTGCCATGTTGGCCAGGCTGGTTTCAAACTGCTGACCTCAAGTGATCCACCCACCTCAGTCCCCCAAAATGCTGGGATTACAAGTGTGAGCCACAGCACCTGGCCCACTTTTCATATTTTGACTCATTTAAGAATTAAACCCTATGAGGTAGGTACTGCTCTAATTATTGTTATTTTACAGATGAGGAAATAAAAGCTGAGAGTTGAAGTGACTTGCACGCGGCCACATAGATGGGAAGTGGTAGAATATGGGCACAACTGAGTCTATCTTTCCCCGAAGCCCTGAAGAACAAGTTTCTTTCTTTCTACTACATGTAACATAAAATTGATCATTTTCACTATTTAAAAACGTAAAATCCAGTGGCACTTAAGGCATTTACAATGCTCTACAATGATCAGCATGCCCTAGGTCCAGAACATTTCATCACCCCAAAACGAAACCCTGTACCCATCAGTACTCACTTCTCATTCTCTTCTTCTCCCAGCCTCTGGCAAACACCAGTCTGTTGTCTGTCTCTATGAATTTGCCTATTTTGGATATTTTGTATAAAGGGAATCACACAATATATGGCTTCTTATATCTGGCTGCTTCTTTTTTCTTTCACATTTCAAGGTTCATTTTTGCTGTGGCTTGTATCAGGACTTCATTCATTTTTATTGCTGAGTAACAACCTGCTGTATGGATATACCACATTTCATTTCCACTCGTTAGCTGATGGACATTTATATGGATATACCACAGTTCATTTCCACTCGTTAGCTGATGGACATTTATATGGATATACCACAGTTCATTTCCACTCGTTAGCTGATGGACATTTATATGGATATACCACAGTTCATTTCCACTCGTTAGCTGATGGACATTTATATGGATATACCACATTTCATTTCCACTCGTTAGCTGATGGACATTTATATGGATATACCACAGTTCATTTCCACTCTTTAGCTGATGAACATTTATATGGATATACCACAGTTCATTTCCACTCGTTAGCTGATGGACATTTATATGGATATACCACAGTTCATTTCCACTCGTTAGCTGATGGACATTTATATGGATATACCACAGTTCATTTCCACTCGTTAGCTGATGGACATTTATATGGATATACCACATTTCATTTCCACTCGTTAGCTGATGGACATTTATATGGATATACCACATTTCATTTCCACTCGTTAGCTGATGGACATTTATATGGATATACCACATTTCATTTCCACTCGTTAGCTGATGGACATTTATATGGATATACCACATTTCATTTCCACTCGTTAGCTGATGGACATTTATATGGATATACCACATTTCATTTCCACTCGTTAGCTGATGGACATTTAGACTGTTTTCACCTTTTGGCTAATTGTGAACAGTGCTACTAAGATAGCCTCATACAGGTTTTGTTTGAACACTTGTTTTCAATTATTTTGGGTATACACTAAATCTATGCTTTTCAATACTGTTTAAACTGGCTCTCATTCCCGTAATACCTACATTAAAAAATATGCAGTGGTTGAATGCTTGAATGACTCTCTTCCCTGTTGCTATCCTGTTAATGACTAGCAGGTCTGATGTCCCCTGGACTGGTTTTTAAAGAGTAGACTTTAGTTTTCTGTGAGCCCACTGTGAAAGCAGGTATTACTTAAAATACTTCTGGAAGTAGGTGGGGCTATAAATAAATGTTGACATAAGCTCACCACTTCCCCTTTCCTTCTTTTTTTTTGATGAATAAAGGTTGGGATTCTATTTTCTAAGGCCTCTCGCTGTTTTTCTTTCTCTCTACAATTAGGATCCTGGATCCAAGAAGGAACCAAGCAAGGGGAAGGCAATGGGAGGTTGTCAGATAGAGACAGGGAGGAAGGGTGGGTCAATGGGCAGGAAGACCTGGGAAAATGGAGCCCTTTGGGGTGTCTGTGGACATGTAAAATGCCCAGGAAAAAGGAATGGTAGGAGAAAGATTAACATCCCTCTTGCTACGCTGGCTTAATAACCTAGCATCATAAGCCCAGAAGGGACCTTAGAAGTTCATCTAATCAATGGCTCCTCCTCCACCCAGCTTCAGGCAGGACCACCTCTCAGCCTCTAGGGACCACAACAGTGTGCTTTATCAGTACCAATTTCTACAGAAGGTGATTTACCACCAATCCACAATCTTTCCGTAAACTTCAAGTAAATTCCAGTGCTTGGAATTCCACTATTCCAACCACAGTGTCTGTGCTGCTGAGAGCTCTACAGTTCTGTTTCTTGAGTCTGAATCTTCCTTAGGTATTGACTGCCTGAGCTATACTCCTATTCCAAACACTGCCCTGCTGTTGCAGCCTTCTCTGCTTCGTGGCAGTGCAGGAAATGAAAATCAGTATTACTAATGATGATGAGGGTGTGGTGAGGAGAGGTCTCTAATATCCCACTGGTGTTGTGTGAACTGGCCTGTGTCTGGAAAAAAAAAGTTGGAGATGGATCAAAAGCCTGGAAAAGTTCACGTGCACTGATCCAATTACTCTATTCCTAGGATTCCCTTGAAAAGGTCTCCAGATTAAGATTTAGACAGATATATAGAGAGATACAGATATTCATCAAAACAATACCAAGAAATGTGAAAAAGCCTAAACATTCAATATAGGGGAAAAGTTAAATAAATTATGGCATATAAATGTAACGGAGTATGACATAGACATTAGCAAGGATGATTAAAAGAACATTTAATGACGAGAAGATTTGCCCCTCATATAATGTTAGGTGAGAAGTAGGCTCCTGAGCCATCTATAGTATGATTCCTAGATTTGCAAGTAGGCGTACACAGAAAGTAGCAGAAGAAAACACACCAAATACATTCAATACACCAAACTGCTGTGGATACGCAACAGTTATGCTAGGTGGAGAAATTTTAACTGACATTTAATTTCTTCTATATTCTTTTCTGTATTTTTTGAGTTTCCTGCAATGACTGTGTTCTTATGCTATTATATAAGAATGGTTTTTAAAGTATATTATACAACTTTTATTAGATTTATCATGCATGGATGATCAATTCTTTTTTTTTTTTTTTTTTTTGAGACGGAGTTTCGCTCTTGTTACCCAGGCTGGAGTGCAATGGCGCAATCTCGGCTCACCGCAACCTCCGCCCCCTGGGTTCAGGCAATTCTCCTGCCTCAGCCTCCTGAGTAGCTGGGATTACAGGCACGCGCCACCATGCCCAGCTAATTTTTTGTAATTTTTAGTAGAGACGGGGTTTCACCATGTTGACCAGGATGGTCTCGATCTGTTGACCTCGTGATCCACCCGCCTCGGCCTCCCAAAGTGCTGGGATTACAGGCTTGAGCCACCGCGCCCGGCCCGGATGATCAATTCTTAACCACTGAGCTTGTCTAATCCCACTTCCTCTTTTTCCAGGGGAAGAGACCAAGGGCCAGAGAGGTTCTGTGGCATGCTGATGTTGCTGGTATTGGTACATTTTGAGGACCCCTGTTTTATCTTTCCACTGAAACTGTGGGTCCCTTGCCTGATAATTAGAACACACACAGACACCACACACACCACACACCACACACACACACACCACACACACACACCACACACCACACACACACACACCACACACACACACCATATACACACACACACCACACACCATACACACACACCACACACACACACCACACACACACACCACACACACACCACACACCACACACACACCACACACACCACACACACCACACACCATACACACACACCACACACACACACCACACACACACCACACACACACCACACACCACACACACACCACACACACACCACACACACCACACACACACACCACACACACCACACACCACACACACACACCACACACACACACCACACACACACACACCACACACCACACACACACACACACACACACACACACCACACACACCACACACACACCACACACCACACACATACATCACAAAACATGCTCAAGCTCTACCTCTACCCAGTTAAATCCAAATTTCTGGAGATGGGGCCCAGGCTCTAAAAATTCTTCTAGGGACTGTAATGTGCTCTTAGAATTGAGAGTGACCACACTAATCTCAACCACTTCAGTTCAAGGGGATTGTTAGAAAAGATGAAAGTATGAACATAGTTAGTGCTATTGACTAAATTCCCTCCAAAGAAATTAATGTAGTTTCATACACAAAATGTGATCATGTTTCTGCTTAGGCTCACCCCATACCCACCTCCCACCATGCCACGTAAAGCCTCCAGAGACTAATTAAGCAAAGGCAAAAATCTGTATCATGCCCTGCAGGGCCTTGTGGGCCCTGCCACCTTTCTGGCCTCGCCAGCCAACACTTTCTTGCTGTTATCCTGAGAATGTATACACACACCTATTAGTACGATTCTAAAATGATGACCCAGGGTCCTCACTAGCCTGCTAGCCTTATGAAACAGGCCCAGAATCAGGTCTCCTGAGGTTCTTTCCATGGAAATCCCTGGCACTCCATGTGTGGCAGATTGGGGGTGTTGGCTGCCCACAGCCCACTGACACAAAGACTCCTCCTCTCTGTTCCTGCAGGAATTTTTTTTTTTTTTGAGACGGAGTTTCGCTCTTGTTACCCAGGTTGGAGTGCAATGGCGCGATCCCGGCTCACCACAACCTCCGCCTCTGGGTTCAGGCAATTCTCCTGCCTCAGCCTCCTGAGTAGCTGGGATTATAGGCACGCACCACCGTGCCCAGCTAATTTTTTGTATTTTTAGTAGAGACGGGGTTTCACCATGTTGACCAGGATGGTCTCGATCTCTTGACCTTGTGATCCACCTGCCTCGGCCTCCCAAAGTGCTGGGATTACAGGCTTGAGCCACCGTGCCAGGCCTCCTGCAGGAATTTTACAAACATCTCAAGCTTAAAAGTTATTTCTAACCTACCTATAGTTGTTTTATTAACCCTGTCTCTGGTGACTAGCATGATGCCAATGTTGGCTTGACACTTGATGCTCAGGAAAGTTTTGTTGCAGGAAAAATAAACATGCCCATTTTTCAGCAGCCCTCTGTCTTCCTTTCCTTCCATCAGAAATGATTTCGACTTCTACGAAGAGTTAGCATGCTCTCTTTTTTCCCTTGGGCCATTGGCTCATTCTCTGCACATAGGTCTGGGGTGCTGGGGTTGGGTGACAGTCCTGGGTGTCCCATTATTTCCCCAAAGCCACAATATGTTAAATTCTGCCCAAATCCAGGGACACTCAGCAAAATGCTACAGCCATTCGCTCAGCCCTGGATGGTGTGGGAAATCTACATTTTCCTTTGCTTTCATGCTCTGTTGGTCACACTGAAATACCTTCAATGGTTGGTTAGTGGTATACTAATGTATGCCTACTACCTATTTCTGTGTCTAAGATAGATGTGTGTGTGTATATGTGTATGTGTGTGCATGTGTGTATTTTTTTTTTTGAAGGGCTTCTACGGGGATTTCATGGGGACTGGTGGAGAAAGAGGATGATGTCCATTCTGGTTTTTGCTGTGGCATTGTAGATCTGGTTCTCTATTCCTTTTGGGAAGGGAAAAAAAACTAGAAATGCTAAGTGAAATAAGCCCCAATTGCCTCATGATAATCAAAGGAGTGGTTTTCTTTTATCAACACTACTAAACCCAGCCTGCTTGATCCTATGTACTTTGAACCTTCTCACATACTGCCAAAGGAATCATCCTTGCTCTTCCTAAGAACTGCCCTGTGTTTGTTATATTCTTTGCTAGTGGTTTTCAGTCTCAAAAGAGGAGGAAGACAGCAAAGACATAAACACAAACAGGTTCCCATGGCTGCCAGAGAAATGAGAAAGATCAGGGTGGAAGCCACCGACATTCCTGCAATTGGGCTAGTTCAAGCTGTGTAGTCCTGGTTTTATTTGAGGCCATTTAAGCATCAGGTGTCAACGATTGACCTGGCTCAGTCTTAAAACTGCTGCTGATCTCCAAATCTGCAGCAGGGTTCTTTGTCTCTGATGGCACACCATGCCCAGCTGCCATGCCAATTATTCTCCAGGGACAGATGGCTAGTCTCAATGTGAGAGACACACAAAAGTGCCAAAGGAATGGTCTCAATGCCCCTCCCAGAATGCAATTCACTTCATTCAAAACAGTCACCATTTACCCAAACTGAAGGGCGTGTAGGTGCTCTGAAATGGACCAAAGTACCTTGTTTAGCAGCAAATAAATAACCTGATGCTTCTTGGGTTGGTTGATTGTGCAATGCTACAGTTGCTCTCCTTCCCACATAATACCACTAGCTGTTCTGCTGAGACTGATGTCAAAAATTGTGGCTAATCACTGATGTTTCCCACAGACTTTTTTTTAGATGTAGAAATAAAAGATACTCCACCTCACAGAGGAAGACTTTGGGTTGTGTTAAGCATCTGGCACATTTCAACACGTCATTGTTATTATTTGCTTTTTTGTTTTGTTTTTGCATGCAGTTTTCGAGAGTCAATATTAACAACATGTTTAAACATCAGAGCATAGTAATCCATTTCCTTAAATAACAACTTTAAAAGTCTTAGTCCAGTTCTCTAATGCTAAACTTTAGAAAGTATGGTAGGGTTATTCTTGAAAGAATGGAGCATCCATTAAATCAAACTCCTTAAAGCATTTGTAAAGTTAAGATCCAAGTAAATAGTGTAAAACCTACGGGAGAAGCAGCTCTCACAAAGTTGCCAGCTACAATTTTCCTTCTTGCCCTAGATGACTTTCTTCTCATAGTCCATATTCTTCTCCTCTTCCTTGCTGATCTATGACTCCACTCCCCATTTCTGGCCAAGGAAGTAAGTGTCCCAAATGACTGACGTGGGTTTTACTACAAAAGTCAAGACACTCAATTTCTGGCTTATGGCATTGAACCGCAATACGGATGTCGGGTGTGTTTCTCAAACTCTGCTCACTCAGTGGAGCCTGAGAAATCGCTGTCAAAGGCCAGACATTTGCCAAATTGCATTTGCTTGTCCACTACTTTCTTGTCCACATTATGGCAATTTGCAAAGCAGCCCTACAGAATGTGCCAAACATGGCCCCCAACTGCTCTTTTACCAGGTTCTTCGGTCAGGGGTTGGAGTAAGGTTCACCTTTGTCTACAAAAAAAAAAAAAAACCCAGAAAACAAATTAACCAGTTGTTTTCTGCATGCAAACTGTCCCATGTTAAGAACATACCAAGACACCTATTAGACATGTTTTCAAAATTTCAGAAATAAAAATATCTCCAATCCCTTACTGTGCTTTTTACAGTGAACAATCACCCAATCAAAATAGTCCTTGACGCCACTCACAGCTGTGCAGCTCATACTGCTCAATATAGTTCCTGGGGATATTTAAGAATGCAGTAGTCCTGCAACGCGGATGCTGACACATTCCAAAGATAATCTAAGTTTATTTCTGGTCTCCTGTATGAGTGGTGGCTGGGGTTTCCAAAATCTACAATTGGTCCTTATATTTGTGTTTGGGAAGACTAGCTCTTCCAAGCATATTGTCCCTTCCCAGATGGAATGTCAGAATATGTATGATCACACAGACACCTCTCAAGCCAGTGCCCACTCTGGAAGAGAGGAAGAGAGACTGTCATGCTAATGAGCAAGTGTAAATATTCCACAGGAAGACAGTTCAGTCTGAAATGACCACATGCAATCTGGCCTATGCTCTGTTTCAATGCAATACAATTATTCTTGGATATGATGCAAACATAGCTCCTGTCTGCCTGCCTTCCCTCTCTTTCTTCCTCTCTTCATTCCTTATTTCAGCAAATAATTATCGAGCATCTATTAGTTATCAGACATTGTATTAGGTCAGTGAGATAGAACAGGGAACAACTACTCTTAGTAGACAACAAACAGAACTAAGATGTATGTCGTATGTTCTCTTAGAAAGTGTTAGAGCTCTAAAGAAAAAGCGAGAACACAGGAAGTGGTGGAGAGGGAGGCTCCAAATTAAATCAAGGTGGGCAGAGAAGATCTCATGAGGTGACATTTGGAAATTTGGGCAAATAGTGGCAGGAGGTAATAAGTGAGCCATGCTGACATCTGGAGAAAGAACATTCCAGGCAGAGGGTGTAGCACATGCAAGACCATGAGATAGGAGAAAGCATGGTAGGCTCAAGAAATAGCAAAGATCAAGAATGGCTAGAGTGGTGGGTGCCAGAAGGTGAGGTAAGGGACCTAGGGCTTTCTGGGAGAGAATGGGACTTCTGCTCTCACTCTGGGTGACGTGAGCAGCCACCTCAGAGTTTTGAACAGAGCTGTGGTATGATCTGAATGATTTTACAAAAGCATTGCTCTGCCTGCTAAGTTGATGACCTGCTGGGGTACATGCAGGGACATCAGTTAAAAGCTATTGCAGAAATCCAGCTAAAGGACAGACAGTGGCTTGAACAGGGGTGGGAGCAGGGGAGGTGATAAGGAATGGCCAGCATCTGGTTATTGTTTCAAGGTAAAGTCTACAGGATTAGCTGGCAGTTGGATGTGAAGTGCACACACACTAAAGAACTCCGGGATAATGGTGCAGTTTTGGGTCTGAGCAACTAGATAGATGAAATTTCTGTCAAATTGGATGAAGAGGACTCCAGGAGGAGCAAGAGTTAAATACAAGGTCAGATGCTCCATTTTGGGTATAGAAACATTGAGGCATTTAAGCCGGGGGTTCCTAAAGAGACAGTTGCCAGAGATCTACTTCTGGGTGGATAGATTTTAGAGGAAGAGAGTTAGTGGAGATAGAGAACAGCAGAGACCCCAGGACTACGTTCTGGGACACTCCAACCATTAAGAGATCAGAAAATTGAGAAAGAACTATTCAAAGAGAAAGAAAAGGAAAGCCAAGTGGCTAACACTCATGGGATAGGTATGATGAGGTATGAGAGGACAGCACGGGTTAGCAATCTGAAAGTAAGTGGTCACCTTGACATGAGCAGTTTCCAGGAGCAGTTGGGGGAATCTGATTGCACGTGCTTTAAGAATGGGAGAAGAAGGCAGGTGCAGTTGCTCACACCTGTTATCCCAGCACTTTGGGAGCCCAAGGTGGGCGGATCTTGAGGTCAGGAGTTCGAGACCAGCCTGGCCAACATGGTGAAACCCTGTCTCTACTAAAAATACAAACATCAGCTGGGTGTGGTGGTGGGAGTCTGTAATCCCAGCTACTCGGGAAGCTGAGGCAAGAGAATCGCTTGAACCCAGGAGGCAGAGGTTGCAGTGAGCTGAGACTACACCATTTCATTCCAGCCTGAGCAACAGAGCAAGACTCCATCTCAAAATTATAATAATAATAAAATAAAAAGAATGGAAGACGAGCACTTGGATCAGAGACTACTGTACAGCGAGTCCTGGGGAGTACTGGGGAGCCAAGCGCTGCAGTAAAAAGAGTGGGAACAGGTGGGATCCAGAGAGCTGGCTTGTTTCTCCTTTAAGAAAGGAAGAAAGCTACCAGGATTTTCCTTGTCCATCATAAAACCACAGCCCAAAGAATAAAGAGTTTGACTCCATTTTTATTGTCTGATTGCTGACTGATTGCAAGCCAAGAACAAGGCCAGTGCACTCCCACCCTTGGTGTTGGGGGAAGTTCAAACCATGCTCCCCCTGCTAGCCTGAGAAGTCTCAGCCAGCTCCACCTCCTAACCACCACAGAACCCTAAGCCAATTCTCCCTCACAGCTCTCAGGCCATTTTTTGGACCTGCCTGGGGGTCAGTCTTGCTTCCCCCAGAAAGTCACATTATGGGGGAACAATAAAACTTTGCACATCCTTTTGGTGGGGGTATAACATCATTAATCTCAATACCAAACCAAATTTTGGGTGGTAGGGTGGTAGGGAAGTCCATCTGGCTTCTGTGAAGCTGGCATGGCAGCCCGTTGGAGCTGAAAAGCACCTGAGATATGACCTATACCTTCTTCTGCTCCCTGACACGTTATCAATTTTTAGAACCCAGGGCCCATGCTGCAAAGACATAATATTCTTTTGTGAAGCTATGCCTCTGCACACATGGTCCCTACCACTTTAAATATAGTGGTAGATTCTAAATCTTATTAGAATCGTATCAACAACAAAATTTTTAAAAACCCAACGATTATTGAGCTCATGTTTTGCCAGTCACATTCACCATTTTCTCATTTATCTGCATGACTGTCCTATGCCACTGGTATTATTGCCCTCATTTCAGATATGAGGAAGTGGAGCCTAAGAGACTCCTCACTATGCAAGCTTGCACAGCTAATAATTAGGATCTGAAGCCAGAGCAAGCTGCTTCCAGAGTTCACTCTCCTAAACTTCATGTGATTTTGCCTCCATATATCTGTCCCCCATTACGTTGTAATATCCTGAGAAAGAACCCTGGACTTTATTTTCTAGTCTCTTTGGTACCAAGAACCATAAAAAGCACTTAGCAAAGGTTTATGGATAAATGCATGTGTCTACAAATCTCCTGCTGATTTGCTCAGGTTGTCACAGCCAGTTAGTTGTAGAGTCAGGACAGAAAGATCCTTGAATTAAAGGACCAAGCTCCTTCCCCTATGCAACAGCAGATCTGATCAATATCCATGCTCTCCCACACTGCACAAGTTAAACAGCATCCCCTCCCCTGCTCGCTACAGAGAAACATACATATCGAACACAGGCAGGAAATTGCCAGAGAGTGTACTTTGTTAAAATCATCTTAGGAAGTAATTTGGCCATGAATATTGAGAGTTTCAAAATAGTAATATCCTTTAAGATTCAGTAACTTAATTTCTAAGAATCCAGCCTAAGGAGATTGTTTATAGCAACATGCTTTCTAATGTGAAAAATGGAATATATTGTGAAAGCTCTAACATTAGGAAATTGCTGGGTACACAGGACACACATACAACAGTAAGAATGACGTTGTGAAGAGTGTGCAGTACATGGCTGTATATGCTTCACGAAAAAAAGGCAGAGTACAAAACGATAACCATACTATGCTTACAGGCATATTTTAAAATCTCCATGCATAGAAAATCAGTGTAAGGAAACAGACCAATACCTACATCTTCTTTAGCTTTTAAAACTTCTTTAATTATATTACCTTTATAACTGGTATGAGAAAAAAAGCAAAATTTTGCCACAGAAAAACCAAATATTTTTTCCCAGTTTTGTTTTATATTCCAACTAGGAGACACTGTTTCCCTTAGGGAAAAAAATTAGGCAAGTTTCAAACAAAACTAGAAATGGGATAGATCTAAAGTATGAGAGTCTTTTGTGGTCTAGATCTCACAGCTGGGACACATTTGCAGAAACTCTCAGGTGTGCAAAACAAGTGGTTAAGTAACATAATTGGAAATGAAAACTCTTCATCTAGCAGGTATTAAGGAAGGATTCACTTTCTGTGGGACTCAAATTGCCATTTTAGGGTCTCTATTGATAGAAATGAACATCATTTCAAAATGCAAGAGAGATCACTATGACATGTAAAAACGTGATTTAGATTAAATCTCTGAAGAAATTTTCATCTTGAGCCAAGAGAACTAAAAGTTTTAAAATAAAAATACTGTATTATGCTGCTCTAATCATATATATTACTGTTTGAAAGGCCAGGGGATAAGAGAATAATAAGTATTATCATGCTCATATAACACAGATTTTCTCCAAATAAATTTATCTAGATCCAGAAAGTTACATCTCAACATGTATAGTATAGCTATGATAATTTTAGCTTTTGTAATATATTTTTTTCTTTTCTTTTTTTTTTTTTTTTTTTTGAGACACAGTTTCACTCTGTCGTCCAGGCTGGAGTGCAGTGGTGCAATCTCAGTTCACTGCAACCTCTGCCTCCCAGGTTCAAGTGATTCTTGTGTCTCAGCCTCCTGAGTAGCTGGGATTACAGGTACGTGCCACCACGCCGAGCTAATTCTCGTATTTTTAGTAGAGACAGGTTTTCACCATGTTGGCCAGGCTGGTCTCGAACTCTTGACCTCAAGTCATCTGCCCACAGCCTCCCAAAGTGGTGGGATCACAGGCGTGAGCCACTGCGCTTGGCCTGTAATATTTCAATAACGATTTGGGATGGAGGAGCTTCCGTTTTTCATAACCCAAAAGTTTTCTGGTTTAATTTTTGTTTACTTCAGTCTTATAATAACATGGCTCCATTTAAAATTTTTTATCAATAATAGAAGGTTTCCCACCATCTCCTGAAGAGTTGTGTAAGAAATCAGCATTGTAATTGCCCATGTGCAATTTGATTTGGAAATGCAGTGTGCTTATCAAACCTGTGGTCATAGAAATGACAATTAAACTCTAAAAATGGTGACAAGTTTTTGTTTGCTAAGAATTTCTTGTTAGGAAGACTCTGGAGCTAAGCTGTCCGGGTTAACATTCCTGCTTCCACCCTTCCCAGCTGGGTAACCTTGTGCCAACTTATTTAACCTCTTGTGCCTCATTTCCTCAATATGAGATGTGTATTATAATGCAGGTTCTGCATAGAGGATGAAAGGTGCACCTTGAGTTGTAAGTCGGATATTGCTCAGATCCACAGCTGGCACTGTGTTATAGAGGTGTGCACATGTGCACGTGTAATTTAATGAATAAACTCTCCTGATTATGCAGACGATGTTTTCAAAGTAAAGCATAATCTTAAGAAGGGGTTGACATTTGAGTTTAGCTAAGACTACATTTCCTTCATTTAATACAGTCAGAAATCCGTTTCTGACCTGCCACAACTCCTAAACATACAATCGTTTTAATTTGGTCAGAATCACCAGAAGGCTAAGAAGAAGCTGGAAGGATTTTAATCACAAATGGCAGTTATTCAGAGGCATTTGGCAGAATAAACATGAAGTTGCATGAGAGATGTGTAAATGCAGGCTGTGTTCTGAAACATTCTGATGATATCGAAGGAAAAAGGGCAAGAAGGGGCTTTGTTTTAGGATGTGAATTTTAAAAATAATCAGAATGAAGGATTAGGTTGTAGCTTAGATTGGTCCTGGGGATGAAAACACGGCTGGTGGCTTTGGTCCTGGGATCCATCTGGCAATGCACTCAGGCAAGAGCCTCCCATCCTCTTGGAGAATATGGGAAACAAATAGCAGGGCGGCCTGCGAACATCTCCATGGGCTCAAAACCTTCACAATCAGCTTCCTCACCTTGCACATGTAACTGGGTGCTGGAAGCAGATGGAGCTCCCTGTTCTGTGATGCAGCAGGCTTCTTTGAGAAGCAGAGGACACATTTCTAAGCATAAACCATCAGCTACATTGAGGAGTCACCTGGTCAGCGTGAGTGTATCACGAGTAGCCATTTTCAAAGGCAATCACACCAAATCCAACTGTAATGCTTTAGATTACACCCAGTTTGAATGGTTCTTAGACTACTCATAGGACACTAAGCATATTTTGTGCAGATCTACTTACTTTATTTTTTAATAAGCTCTGGGATAAATGTGGTTTGTTACATAGGTAAACACGTGCCACGGTGGTTTGCTGGACCTATCAACCTATATGCAGACCCACTTTCTTTCTTTCTTATTTTTGAGATGGAGTCTCTCACTGTCGCCCAGGCTGGAGTGCAATGGTGTGATCTTGACTCACTACAACCTCTGCCTCCTGGGTTCAAGTGATTCTCCTGCATTAGCCTCCCAAGTAGCTGAGATTAGAGGTACCACCGTGCCTGACTAATTTTTTGTATTTTTAGTAGAAATGGGATTTCACTATGTTGGCCAGGCTGGTCTCGAACTCCTGACCTCCTGATCTGCCTGCCTTGGCCTCCCAAAGTGTTGGGATTACAGGCGTGAGCCACCATGCCCGGCCTGCAGACCCACTTCTATATCATCCAGTCAGGTTTCAAATTCATGTTCCTTAAAACACTAGTTGTTCTATGATTAAATACATTTCCAAAAGTCAATATATATGGCTTTCTTGGAGAATTACTGGCATATCACTATTTTAGAACAATCAGCATTTTCCAAACTATTTAGAAGGCCAATGAATACCTATCAGTACTAATGTCTGAGAAACTAACTTCAGGATTGTTATGTTGATTGAAATAGGCAATACAGATAGTTTTGCCTGTTTGGGGAGTTGGGGAGAGATAGCATAGGGAGAAATGCCAGATATAGGTGAAGGGGAGGAAGGCAGCAAATCACACTGCCACATGTGTACCTATGTAACAATCTTGCATGTTCTTCACATGTACCCCAAAACCTAAAATGCAATAAATAAAAAAAAGAAACAGGCAATACAGATAGTTCTAGTGCCCAAAACAAAATAGTCTCCATAAAGGTTAGCTATGCTTATGATTAATAGTAACTATGCTTTAAAGAAGCTTATCTAGCTGTCCTGCTGTACCTTGAACAATGCACACATAAGGAGACTGGTACTGGTCCTGCCAACAAGTCCTGGGTGACATCCTGGGGAGTGGAAATGATTGTTGTGTGTCCTCTTTCTTCTGTGAAGTGAGTCATTCAGGGCCAGTGGAGGAGGCGACACCAGTTAAAGTAAGCAGAGGATTACTGGCTGAAGCCGATGGCACAGGTGGAATTCAGCCAGGTCAGTTCCAGGCAGGCAGGCAGGGCAGGAGGCACCGCTGCTGCGCACTCAATTCCACGTCTATACACCAGCAGAGCTTGGATACGTCTCTGGTTCTCGTGGGTCCTTCAGAGCTCCTATGATGTCTTGCTGGACAGAGCCCAGGGTATCATCTGAATCCCAGCATTCCACATTGTGACCTCTTTAGCTCCCTGGTGCCAGTGAGTCTAAAGTCCCAAGATCTCCAGGTCCTCACCCAAAGTCTTGACATCCACCCACCTTATTTTCTAAAGCCCTCTGATGGATAAGAAATAATCTCTTTAAACAATCCTTTGGCCCCAGATGACATCTTCAACAATCTGAGTCCACAGGAAACTGTCCTTTGGCCCATTGCCCTGAGCACTTCCAGAAAATTGTTGCACTCTGGTAAAGGCATGAGTGTCCGTGGGGTGGGTGGAAGCATGGGGGCTGCTTGTGTGGTTGTAGGTGATTACTCTGTGGTCAATTGCTTTGCCCTGGTTTCCTTTGATGGCCTCTGTTGCTGGATTAGGAAAGTTCACTGCCACTGGTCTAGCTGGTGCCAAGGGTTCCTCTCAAAACTGGCATAATCCAAGAGAAGCATTGAATTCAGAAAAAAAGGGAGCATTTTCTTGCCACCATATTGCCAGCACATTCTAGGTGTAAAGGGAGGCTGGGGACCTGGTGCTTCCTTCACAAAAAGAAATGATAGATGTTAATGAAAATGATGCTTAAAAGGTAATGAAATAAGGTGAGATTTCCTTGTGTTGGAATTCTAGGGTTCAGTTTCTAAAAACTGGATGTGGGGTTTTATAAATGGCTGTAAAACTCTTTTACATTCCTCTCTTCAATACGGAATGGGGAGGTAGGTCTCTTCCTTGGGAAAGTGGATAAACTAGTAACTTACTTCAGCTAATAGAATATGCTATGTGATGCCTGAGGCTGGGTCATAAAAGGCAATGAAGCATCTTCCTTGTCCACTAGAATCTTTGCTTTGGAGCCATGAGCTGTTACGCAAAACGTTCAACTATCCCAAGGCTGCCATGTTTGGCGAAGGCATAAGCTGGATGGAGAGGCCTCATGCAGGCACTCTGCTTGACAGTATAACTAACATCAGCGTGCTAGTCTTTCCAGCTCAGGTGTCAGATGTGTGAAGGAAGGAGATGCCCAATGATTCCAGTCCCCAGCTGTTGAGTCCCCCTCAAGCCTTTGAGTCTTCTCAGATGAAGCCTCAGAGAGCATGAAGCAGAAGCAAGCCATCCATGCTATACCCTATTCTAATTTCTGACCCAACAGAGCATTCAGTCATAAGACAACAGATATTTTAACTACTGAGCTTTGAGGCGGCTTGTTATTCAGCAACAGTGTCCAAAGCAGGTTTTGGTGATGTGGCCTATAGCAGCCCCTTCCACTCCTGAAGTGAAGCTAGTGTCCTTGAGGACCAAGCACGTATGTTTGTTCAGGTTTGCGAACTCATCAAGCTTTTAAAAAAGAATTAATGCTCAGCAGTGTTATATACAGCAGTAAGTTTTATGCAGAATGCATTTGTATTTTGGCTTCCTGAACAAACAAAATGCAAATGAAACAATGGCTATATTTTTTCTATTCTGAGAAAAACACTGTTACAACTACAATATTAGAATAGATTAAATGAATGGGAATTCATAGACACAAATGTTTCAATTTATGTGACAAAAAGGTATTTTTTACATTGTAGGACAACAGAAATATATAGGTACAATTTATTATATGTATAGAGACACTGCTCTAGGTACTTTGTATCCTCTCTCTTCCGTCCGTCCGTCCATCCATCCGTCCATCCATCCATTCATCCATCCAATCAACCAATCAATTAGCCAACAAACCAGTTAAACAATCAAGCAACATTAAGTGGACAATTCCTATATGTCAGGCTCTGTATTAGGCTCTGGGCATCCAAAGTGAAATAACACCTAATCTTTGCCCTCACTTAAGGTGGTTTATAGACCAGAAGTGTTGATGTTGATAGTCTAGGAAGTCTGACAGCTCTCAAGCTTGGCTGTGCGTCATTACTGTGCTTCACACAAGAAACATGAAGGCCCTTCCTTTAGGCCTGTTTTTTATTCTATGGCTATTCTCCATATCCTGAGAATATAAACATTTATTTCCTAAAAACAAAAAGTCTTCTGTTCAGAATACAGCTGAAATTTTGAGTGTGTATGTGTATAAAATCCCAGCAAGTTGGGACTGTGACTCTAAACTTGGACCTTTCTAGAAAACAGTCCATCTCCTCTGATATCCCTTCTTCCTTGTTCACCTGGCTAACTCCCAGTCACCCCTCTACCCTCCCTTGGGTCTCCGACTCTTTCTTTCGGCTCTATTTACCCTAAGTTCTATACGGTGATGTCTGCTGTGCTCATCACTGTAGTCCTGTCTTTAGCACACTGCTTGGCTGTGTAGCATACCGTACATGTTTCTGAATGAAAAGATAGAGAAATGTGTAAACTAAGGGCAAGCCCTTGTGAAATATATACTTGACTGGTTTCCCAAAACATGGTTTTCCTGCAATTTGTTGCTTTGTCCAGGAATACAGAGGGACGAGAATGGCTTCAGTTGCCCTACATGAGAACAGAACTGATGATGACCACTTATTCTACACAGCACAAAGTAGGGAAAATCATCACCATGAGATGGAACAACATCGTGAGACAAGACCAGTTACTATTTCTGTTAAGCATCTATCTAAGCAACCCACTCATCTTACAGATGAGGAAACTGAGGTCCAGAGAAACGAAGTGGTTTGTCTAAAGTCCCCATGCAAGTTGGTAGCACAGGAGTTGCCTCGGAGCAAGGCCTCCAGAATCCCGATCCACTGTTCTGCTTCCCTATGCATGTGAAGCCAAGGACAGGGCTCTGCTCCACTAGCAGCCATTTGCTTCCCTCCAACACCAAGAGATGGCCCTGTCCAAAGCAGCCATGCATGGCAAGATTCTCCACTCTAAGAATTACGGATGCTCTAATGAGAAGTCCTGAAGCCAAATCAGACCCCCTCAGATCTTTACCTCTTCCAACACTTCCCTCGTGACCTTTGGCCTTTTAAAACCCTCCTCTCTTGGTACCTGTGAAACACCCTTTGTCTAAGGAGCATCAGTGCAGCAAAAAGACATAGAACATAAAGACCAGACAGTTTGTATTCACATCAAAAGACAGTGCTTTGCCTTTAGAAGGGTACCCTCTGAGAAGCTCCCTGCTGGCTTAAGCTAGATAATACATAGGGAGGCACTGGGCATGGCAAGTAGTAGGTGCTCAATAAATATTGGATGGGTCTGAATTTGCCTCCAAATTCGTAGCAGAGGACAGCTGTGAACACGTGATTTTCCCATTGTATTCTATTGTCTTGATGCCTCCTCCCCATCCTGCTTCTCTTTCCTCTTCTCTGCCTTTTGTGGCTGCCTGGTTTCTAGTGATAAGGATAGACAAGCTTTTAGGGCTTCTTCTATCACTTGTGGGTGTGCTGGAGTCATGTTCTTGCTTTCTTAGATATCTGACCCTGCCATGCAGGGAGGAGAGGGGAAGACACGGAGCCCTACTGGGGTGCAGGCTGATGTCACACCTGGCCTGCAGTGAAGGTGGCTGTCACAATGGAGGTCCCCACCTGCTGCTATGGGCTGCTCTGTGAGGCTGGGTCAGCTCCTGGAATTGCTGCTTGACCTCACAAGAGAATTATTTGTTCCCTGCCCCACTGCACAACAAGCAGGTGTTACATTGCATATTGAGGCAGTTGGGGTCTCTCCACCTCATACATGGAAGTCTTATCTCATGAACAACCTGCAGGGAAGGTGAGCTCGGAAAGTCTCATCCAAACCGGGGAGAAAGCACAGCTGGCATGACCTTGCCCTGATTTCTCTAGGGCTGCATTCCCCTTTCAACAGTGAAAGGAAAATTTCAAATGACATGGGGGAAAACAAAGAACGGGGTGAACAGTGAGAGAAAGAGAATTAGTGGCAAATGAGAAGGAAGTAAGGATGAAAACACAGGAGGGAAGAAACATGACAATGTTTCCAAAAAACCTACAAGTCTTTGGAAAGACATTAGAGAATAAACAAAGCTGAACCATGTGAACCTGAGCCTTTCATAGCCTTCTGAGGGGGAAGAATCTGACCCCTGACCCACTTCATTCCTGGCGAGGTGTATTGCATAGGACAGAACACCAAAGGATTCCTGAGAAAACCTGAAACTACATAAAAGAGAACCAGGAACGGCCCCTCCTAGTTTAGTGTAACTTAATTCAAAACCAGGGAGACTTCTTTGTGAAAGGATCACTGTCAAATTCAAGGCCAGAGTTCTTAACCGGTTGAATTTCATGTTCTGGGCATTGCATCTGTCCGCTCCTGAATTCTGATATTCCATCAAACCACGGGATCATCACAGAAAGGGCTTTGCAGATGACACAGGCAAAGGGAAAAGCCAACGCCAAATGTGGTATCTTCTTCGGTGGGTCTGCTCTACTAAAGCACGCTTTTCCACAGCCCGGAGAATGTGGGAAACAAAGACGCTTGCCAGAGGATGCTTGATAATATTTTGATTCGATAGAACAGTCATCTGCTTATTACACACCCACTTGGCATCTTGACCGATGTGACCTTGGTCAAGCAATCTGATGTATTGGGGTCCTCACTTTCTTCACTTCCAAAATGAGGACTTAGTTGGGACCACTTTCCATCTTCAAATGTTCCACACATATTAACTCCAGGCACTAGGAACACATTTGCCCTTGGAAAGTAAAAAGTTGGGGGCAAGGGTGAGACACATAACCAGATAATAATATATTGGAGAACGGAGGTAGGGCAGCTAACATTAGAATTCTACATCTATCTGTGATGCATGGTGTGTGTGTACTCATGTTCCTTATACACAAAGCTACTGTCTCATTCCCTTGGGAAACCAGAGACGTAGTTGTTTACCTTGTCCAATAGTTCAGGAATTCAAATAGAGTCAGTATATCCCACTAGTTTTAGACTCTGTACCATCTGAAAACAGGGACCTATGCTTCAATTATACAACACATCCCCCTAACCACACCTAGGAAAACAGCTCATTGTATCTGCATTCCATTGGGAAAGTTTTAAATTAAGCAGGAATGAAAAACTGTAACACTGCTTCTGTGACATACAATAACAGGAGCATATAGTTAAAAAGTTAACAAGGGATTTATAACTATAACACAAGAAAGCTGTTTTTAAAAAGAGTAGGGAATTGAAACTACAGTATTACTATGATTTATTTCTAAACTTCAGTTAGAGTAACGTGTAAGAATTTAAAAATATGTGCTAACTCATAAACAGAGGCCACTGAGTCATGGGTAAGCACGGCATTAAAATCACTCTAGCACTGAGTGAGAGGCTTGGTCTCCAGTATAGCCGCACAATTCATCAATGTCAGGGCATCTTGCTCCCTGGCGATCCAGCTGACTTCCCATGCACTGAATCGGAAGCGTGCACTGCTGTGTCAGGACGTCCAAGCACTTCAAAGCTGCCCCTTTCAACACTCGGTTTCTCCTCATAATTACTTCTTGCGTTTCCCTCCTGATACTCATTTAAATGCTAAATAAAGGGAAAGAGTTCTCCAAGGCCAGAGACTTGCTGTTGTAACCTGGAGCAACCTCAGAGTGAAATTAAAATCAATTATATCCCATGTGGGTATAATTATGGTAACTTAATGAGTAGGAATATAGAATGACTGTCTTCTGGGAAACAAACATACTTTGTTATGTGAGTGAGTGTGACAGGTACTGCTCAGCACTCAGACCGTTGCCAGAATCTCATTCTCAGGTTCAACAAATGGGGCTTACAGAGGCTCAGGGAGCTCTGAGACAGCCCCAGGGCTGCTGATGATGCAAGGGACATCCTCTCCCTTTCCGAGGAGGTCACAACCCTGTTATCGCTCAGCAGGGAATATAGATGTGACTCTCTGGGTGGAGAATGTGGCAGCTTCAAGGGTGTGTGTGACTTGACTAAAGGACATGGTGCCGTCACTGCTGAGGCCAGCAGAGGAGGGACAGCCTGAAGGAAGCCTAAGGTCAGCCAGGACCTGCTCTGATGGTGGCACTGGTTGTGGTCACTTTGTCGGAGCCTCACGTTCCCCATCCACTGACCATCACCGGTGCTAGCTCCCTGTGTGTCTACTCCACAGCTCAGAGTGACTAGCGCTGAAAATATTCAGAAGGTGCATCCTTAATAAACCAAACATCTGTCTAGAATATTCTGGAAAAAGAGCCATACTAGTGTTCCTCTGTGTGACTGCGGCCTGAGTGAGCTGAGAAAGATTCTGGGCTGCAGATGGGGAAGATGAAGGGCAATGTCTCCAGGATCTTCCAGCTCCTGGTGCTTTCTGGAGACACAGCACAGGTTGTGGCATGCCCTCCTCAGCTCAGGAGGCAGCCACCAGGGCCTGAGTCTGCGCCCTCCCGGTGACCTACATGCCTGCATTCCTGGAACCCTCTGAGTCAGAGACCGGTGCTTCTCAAAAGTGTCCTCAGGTCACCTGAATCAGAATATCACCTGGAGTGCTGGTGAAAACATAGACTTCTGGGCCCCACCTCAGATCTACAAATTGGAATGATGAGAAGAGCAGGGGGGTGGGGCAGGAATCTGCATTTTAAGCAAATATGCCTTGGGGACATTCATGCACTATGCACTTGAGACTTACAACCCTGGAGCTCACGTAGTCATTTCTGCAGCATGAACCGGCAGGGGGCGGGAGGTGGGTGGGGGCGGGGGGGGGATACTTCACTTTTACCAGAGAGTTTGCTGTCGATCCAGAATGGTTCTTCCTCTCTCCCCCCACTCTCTTTCTTCATCATGGGCTGGGCCAGGGCACATGAAGGCAGCTAATGACGCCTAACACACAGAGCAAACCTCACTTCAAGCAGCAAACATTTGGCCTAGTTGAGGAGATAGACGTCTGAACAAATAACACAAAACCCTCTGTGAAACACGCTGTAGTAAAGGCAGGTTCAAAGTGTTCCAGGGGCAGGGTAAAAGAAGCGATCCGTTCAGAGGAGCAGATGGGAGGTGCTCTGAGTCAAGGTCAGAGACGGCTTCAAAGAAGTGGCATTGAGATGAGCCTTGAAGGAAGGGCAAGCCTCTGTCAGATTGAGAAAGACGAAAAAGGCATTTAAAGCAGACAGCTAGGGAGAGATACAAGTTTGAGACATATTTAGGGACAAGTCTGGCTTGGCCCCCAAACAGTCAATATGATGATAGAGTTGTTATTATTATTGTTATTATTATCACTGGTTTTGACTCTACCCTCAGACCTGCAGAATGAACTCATTCCCCCAGGGAATCTTTTGGCTACTCCATAGTTTAGTTGAGATCAGAAAATTGTAGTGGTCTTGCTCTGAGCACATGGCTGCTCTTACTGTTCTTAATGTGGGGTGAGCTGAGGACTGGGGCTGTGAAAGGCTGGGCCGTGACATGGCCAGAGGAGCCCATGAAAACAGGCTTCCATGTGGGCTAGGGGCAAACTATAGTCCTTGGACAAGGTGTCAGGTTTTTCTCTGTTCTCCGCAGGGAGAAATGTATTGTTTGAATCCAATAGCTATCAAATAGCTCGTGACACCCCTCCCCAATCTCTGGTGCCTGCCACTTGTTCACCACAGGCTTGGCTTAGCTGAAGGTTTTGACCTTTTAAAAATAATGCCTGTAAGATGGATATCTGAAAATGGGCTAGGAACAATGGTACCCACTCAAAAACTGGAATCCCACAGTTCCTGCAGTGGTGGGGAAAGCCACACCAAGACACTAAATAGGAAGTCAAGAAACCTGGGTTCTGGTTCCAGTTCTGCCATCTGGGAGGCAGCCAGGTGACTCTGGGCACATCTGTGACCTTTCAGGGTGTCTTCCACTGTGCCACGACTCGATCACCTCTAAGGCCTCGTCTAGCTTTAAATGCATCATTCTACTGGATTATTATTCAAAGCTGAAGCATCTGATTGACACTCTTATTATGATTACTATTCCTGCGTCACCAAGAGACTAGGGAATTGTACAAGGCAATCTTGGAACATCACAAGGACAGTCACAACCTTGCTGCTTATTATAATGTCAACCCATAACATGTTTTTAGTGGTGTGCTGGAATTGGCTCAAAATGTGTGCGTTTCTTCTCAGATAATTCGGTAACATTATATCCGTAGCCTGGAATCAGCCATGGTGGGAGAACAGGATTGTCCATCCACCTACCCCTGCCCTGAAGGGAAGACATTCCCACTGCTGAATGTCAGCAGTATTAGCAGCATACCACAGGTTATGCTGCCTCTAAGAGGATCCATAAAATTGATGTTTAGAAATCAAATAGTATTTTAAGTGGTTGTTTACAATATGATTTTAATAATTTTTAGAAGCAGTCTAGTTAAAAAAAATACACTGAGATGTTTAAGGTCAGAATTGTTGACAAATACTTCAGATACAGTAAAATTCACTTACGTTAAGCACGCATTTCTGTGAGTTTTGACAAATGCACACAGTCACGTAGCCATGGTAGGACTGCACTTCCTTGTTGCACCTGAAGTTAGGATGGCCACATGGCATTTTTGGCCAATGAAATGGAAGTAGCGATGGGTATCATTGTGGGGCAGGAGCAGCAGGGTCACAGAAGGAGGACGACACTGGGCAAAGATCATGATCATCCTGCGCGGGCTGTGTCACATGGGTAAGAAAGAAATGTTCGATGCTTTGCCACTAACATCTGGGGGTTATTTGTTATTGCAGCCTAACCTGGACCGTCCTCACTGGGACACTCATGATTGTGGATTCGTTGGCTAAAATGAGATGCAAATAAAAAACCTAACTCCTTTAACGTACTATTCAAGGCCCTTCACACACAAAAAATCTCAAACTCCATCTCTAGTTTTGTTTCCAGACCTCCTGGTATTGTAGCTATATTGGGTATTTGAAATTCCCCAAATATGTAGCAGCAGTAATGACTAGTACTACTAACATTTATTGAGCAGCTAGACACTATTCCAAACACTTCACACATACTGTCTCTGCTAAAGTCCCACATCTCTGCTTCCCTGTGTTCTTTACCTAGTAGCATGCCCTTCTCCCCTTCCTTTGCCCTAAAATATTCTACTTATCTTTTATGATCCAGTTTAAACATCATCTCCTTTTTGAAGTGTCCTAATGAGTTGTTCCACCATTAAGCTTTCAGAGCATTTTGTGCAAAATTTACATTATGCAATTATGATTTGTCTACTTCTGTGGACTCTACCTACCCTGCCCCCACAACTAGAGTTGCACCCACTGAGGCATTTATATGAGGTGGAAACTTTGGGCCAGGAGGGAAGGTGTGAGGCTACAAGTCAGGATGAGTAAGGGCAGCATTGTGGGGTGCACAAGGTTTCCACATCAGTCCTGGAAAAGCAGGTACAAAGCTGGCTAGAGGAATCAACCGTGATAGCATTTTGCTCCAAAGGACCCAAGCGAATCTTTTAAAATGGAATCCTCTTATTGCAGCTCATTAGTGGATGGATTTGGATTTAGCCTGGGTAGGCCTTGATCTCTCTATGAAATCCAAACCACCCACTAATAATCCCTAACATGACCTAGTTAGGTTTTCATGTTGGGGATAGTATGGGTGGTCCCTGCTTCCAGAATTTAATCATGCTTCTTTGGTACAAGCAGGATTGTCTGAAAATGAGCCCAAGTGTTCACTCCGAATTATCAGGTTGAAGTGCTATGGGGTGGGGGGGTCCTAAGGGGGTCCTAAGTCTCTCTCAAAGCTGGAGGGGCTCCTCTTCCCATGGGACAAGTGGTGTTCTCCCCAGGGTAACAGCTTGAGTTCCAAGGTCCCCAGGTGCTATGTGCTCGCCTTCCCAGACAATTCTGTAAACAGCTGACACCCACATCCAGGCTGCCTGGTGCCAAAGTAGTTTCATTATCTCCCCACTAACGAAAGTGCTCTCCCACTTGCCCTACAAAAAAGGAGATTATGGGGGTGGGAGTGGGGCTGGGGGAGGGTATGTTCCTCCCTGGACCACAAATCCATCCCTCAGAGTGCAGCTGCTTCAGCAGCCCCCTCTATCTTCTCTTATCTGGCTGAGCATGACATTGTCAGTTTCTTTTCCTCAATAAAGCCCAGTCCAAGGCCTAACCCATATTGTGAGATGTTGTGGAATTTATCCATTGGCAGATAACAGGTGGCAACTTAGAATGAACTCATCTTGCAGAACGATTCCCCACCAAAAGCTGAAGCAACATTTGTTGTTTGTCAACAACCAGCTAGCATTTTACAGTCTGCAAAGCACAATAAGAAACATAAATTTTTCAGACCCTCAAAAGTCATGTGAAATAGAGACAGCTTTATTTTTATAGGTAAGGAAACCGAGGCTGAGGAAGCACAAGCACTGCATGAGGTTTACAGGGAAAAAGCAGTGGAGTCAGGATGAGAACTGTGCTTTTTCTGACTTCTCATCACTTGCTACCGTGCCACACTGCTCTTGCTTTCCGGGACAGAATGACTGTGACCATCATCTACTCTTTCGCTATTCCCATAAAATGTTTCATGCTATTGACAATTCAGCTTTATATCAAATGACATTTGCACAGTAGAGCATGCACCAGCCAACCATGGCGAGCCTTGCAGAGAATGGGGAAATGTAATTCCTCCTCAACAGAGACTGAACAAATAAAGAACACTTTCAGAAAAATCTAAGAACAAGTCAATGGGGTACGTTTCTGTGTGCCACCTGATCTGGCTGATGAAAATTCAGTGACCACAGAGGCACACACAGAGACAAAGGGAGCAGGAGAATATAGTGTACTGCAGGTGTCTGCAGGTATATTACAGGTGTGTTGCAGGTGCGCTACAGGGCGAGGCTTGGGTGAGGCAAGTGAGCTGCAAAATTTAAGGGGTACTCACTCTTAGGTGCCAGCTCTGCCTTTGCACACCCCCAAGTGTAAGGGCCTCCTTAACTTTTGCACCCTATACCCTTCCCTTCCTTTACCCAAGGCCCAGCCTGGGGACAGTGTGTATTCTCATCCAGGAGCTAATAGTCTATCAGATCCTGAGGTGCAGTAATGAAAGCCGTGTCTCCAGAATCAGAGCAGAAGCAAACTAGAAATAAAACAAAGTTGGATCCACACTGCCTTGCTCACACAGTCTAACTACATAATTTGTGGGGGCCTGTGCAAAAAAGTCATGTTCTTTTTTGTAAATGATTAAGAACTTCAAGAAGGCAACAGCAGGCCATTAAATCAAGTGTGGCCTTTCTCAGGGCAAGGGCCACACACATATGAATCCTGCCCAGAACCCAAAGGATCCTGCTGCTCTCCATGGGTGATGTGGTGGTCATGAAGAGCTTCCTTTTTTAGCCAGATTTAGGCCTATGAGTATGCGCCAGGTTGCCTAGGAGATCACCTCTAGGAGGTCTATGAGATGTCACATCAGTGGCTACTAAAAAAGCACTGGAATGGGATTTAAGCCCTGGATTTGGGCCTGTCTCGGATGGTAATTAGGTTGTAAGATGAGGGGTTAATTACAGAATGCCTTCACACCCTAGTTTCCTTGGTGGGACTGGCTTATAGCTTTGAACCTCCAGGTCATGGACTTGCAGGGGCTGATGATTATTATATATGGTTGGAGAATTCCTTATATTTGGAATAAATACAACTTCCCAAAATTATTTCTCTCTTCTTCGCATATATTTTAAGAGGTAAATATATTGTGATTTATAAAAATACAAATTTATTTCAAAAACATTGTTGAATTTATGATAGCTCTTTATCAACTATGTCATTATTTCAATCACTGGATTAAAAGAAAGCAGTAAGAAGTACTTTCTGAAGACTTCTGCACTTCTGTGCCCATGTCTCCATGGACTGGCAACACATGGCTCTCAAACAGGCAGCTGTCTGTGCACCACACTTAATCATAGTATCCATCCGGGGTCCTAATACCATGATAAGCTGACAGTTCACCCAGAACTTTACCTGCTTTGATATCATTTAGGTATTGAGTTGCTCTTTTCTGAACACCTTCCATGTTCTAGGTACTGTTTTCAGCATCGTAACAGACAAAAATCTCTTCCGGCCCCTGTCCGGGTAACATGTACTATTTACCATCTATTCTTACTTGTGTGGATAAAGCAAATTTAAGGTAGTTGTGGGGGGGTGATGTTGCTTCTCTTTCTTATTTATTATGGTATAAGAAGTAATGAAGTAACGTACCTACCATTCATCCAATGAATATATCTGTATTAGTTTTCTGTGGCTGCTGTAACAAATTACTACAAGTTTGTTGGCTTAAAACATGGCAAACGGCCGGGCACGGTGGCTCATGCCTGTAATCCCAGCACTTTGGGAGGTCGAGACAGGTGGATCACGAGGTCAAGAAATTGAGACCATCTTGGTCAACATGGTGAAACCCCATCTCTACTAAAAATACAAAAATTAGCTGGGCATGGTGGCACATGCCTGTAGTCCCAGCTACTCGGGAGGCTGAGGCAGGAGAATTGCTTGAACCCAGGAGACGGAGGTTGCGGTGAGCTGAGATCGTGCCATTGCACTCCAGCCTGGGTGACAAGTGCAAAACTCCGTCTCAAAAAAAACATGGCAAACTTATTCTCATACAGTTCTGGAGGCCAGAGTCTGAAATCCGTTTCTTTGGGCTTTAGTCAAGAGCTTATTCCCCCTGGAGCTAGGAGAAAATCTGTTCCACACCTCCTTCAGCTTCCCTGGGCTTCCTGCACGCCTGGTCTTGTGGCTGCACCGCCCCAGGATCTTCAAATCCCTCTCTCCTCCATCTCCCCCGGACTTCTCCTCTTTGCCTGTCTGTGAAATCTCCTTCTGGCTCTCCCTTATAAAAAGACTGGTGCTGCTATTTAGGGTCTGCACAGATAATCCAAGATTCTTCTTCATCTCAAGATTCTTAATGTAATCACGTCTGCATAAATCTTTTTGCCCAGGTAAGGTCACAGTTACTGGCTCCAGGGATTAGTATCTGATATCTTTGGAGGCCATTATTCTGCCTACCACAAAATCCTTAAAAACACTCTTATTCTAGCTGCTTTTCT
The DNA here is from genome assembly GCF_049354715.1 of Callithrix jacchus. Classification (NCBI taxonomy): domain Eukaryota; kingdom Metazoa; phylum Chordata; class Mammalia; order Primates; family Cebidae; genus Callithrix; species Callithrix jacchus. The sequence continues at coordinate 28,647,873 of NC_133512.1, forward strand.
TTAGTGCTAATTTGAGTTTATTCTGCTTGGGTTACTTGATGCTTAGTGAGGAGACTGATGATTCATGCACACATGTAAACAAAAGTGTGCACTGCAAACAGATAAAACAAACTTTCTGTTTGCCTTCAAGAGATTCTTCAACTGAAAGTGAAATGCACACCCTGAATTTCTTAAGTCTCTACCGCATCCCCTAGGGAAGATCCTGGAAGCCACTTCATGGAACTCGGAGTGAAAAACTGACTAACCACAAATTGAGCTTGGCCTGTGATGGTTTTCTCTGGAAATAGAGAAAGGGAAGTGATAAAAACATTCTCCAAGAGTGGTTTGCTTTAGAACAGAGTAAACACCAAGTTACCACCCAGCTCAGTTTGTCTTTGCTCTTTGGCCTTGGCTGAAATTATTCCATGTGTCATAAAAATCGGTACCCCTGACTTCTGTAGCAGGGCCATAGCTTTACCTGAGCCCAGAGTCTGTTCAGCAATGCCTGACCACTATATTGTCAATCACAGCCCACATTTATTTGAGTTAACTATGAGCCAGGCACCATGCTCAACATACTACAGAACTCCATAAATGATTCTGAATGAATGTAAATAATCTTGTTCATTTCCTAGTTCGAGGATCAGCCACTGTAAGGTACCAACAGTTAATACTTTAGGATTTGTGGGCCATATAGTCTCTGTCCTGTCTGGACCCTCAGCTCTGCCAGTGTAGTACAAACCTTCCCGTATTTTATTCTTAAACAAGTAGGCGTGGCTATGTTCCGATAATACTTTACTTATAAAATAATACCTATTCACCCCTGTTCCGGGCCTGCAGGACAACTTCTGATTTATTAGTCCCCCACCATAAGGATTTAAATGATTTCTATTGATTTAAAGACAACTTCAGATTTGCTTGCCATTATTACCTCTTCAAACCTGCGTCCATTGGTTTCTTAGTTGTTGGAAAGGATCTTGACCTAGTCATCTGAAGGCTTCTAAATTCTACCTAAAGAAGCACACAGCAGCTTTCTCCTAATTCTTTCTTTAGCTGTACCTTAGCATTTACACATCCCACCACGTCAGGTTTCCTGACACATAGATTATTTTTTTTCAGATACTCACTAGACTTATATAATTCCAACACAACTTAATTACTTAGAGCTTACCATATTCCCTGCAATTCTCAAGTTGTCTGCTTTCCCCTTGTGTGAAATAATAAGGAAACACTTCACTCTGGGTTTATTCTGCTAAGCTTAACTTGCCAGGAAAAAACTTAACAGTGTAAAGTTATCTAGTCTCTCTTGTAGTATTAAGCTCCTATGGCTGAATTTGAGCAGTAACGTCCATGAGCTGACCTGGTGACTTGTAAATCACAAATGCTGGGTTTGATAAAGGGCTAGGTAGCATCATTTTTTTAATATAGTGTATTCAATTCTGTACACATTTACTAAGCATTTAGTATGGACCATGCCCCGTACTGCATGCCGGGACTGGTTTCTGTCCTCAAGGAGTTTACAGTCAGATTGGGGATAACAGAAGCTAACAAACAATTATAATACAGAGCAGTAACTGCTAAGGTAGGGGAGATGTAGTGTGCTCTGGGGCACAAAGCCTTTCCTGACTCCCCAAAACAAGTGATGACTCCCCTGAGCTCTTAAGGATGAGAAGGAGATAGCCAAACAGTGAGAACAAGCTTGGGAGAATGTTTCAGACAAAGGGAATAGCATTTGCAAAGACTTGGAGGTGAGTTACAGGATGACCTATTACAGAAATACAAGTTCATGAGGCTAGAAAGTAGAAGGTAAGGGAAGTCGGCAAGGATCTGTGAGGCAGGATCTTACAGGATGTATTGAGGAGACTGGATCACATCTAGAAGCTTGGGGTGGGATGGCTAGTGAAGAATGACTTTAAGCAGGGAAGTGACATGCTGGGATGTATAAATGCTAACGTACAAACTAAAGAAAGAATGAGGAGAAAGCTGCTGTGTGCTTCCTTATGTAGAGTTTAGAAGTCTTCAGATGACTAGGTCAAGATCACTTCCAAGGACTAGGAAATCAATGGACCCAGTTTGGGTATGGTGTTGTGAAGTTCTAGGAATATCAGAAGCTATTAATGTTCTAAAACAAAGTCCAGAAAGTTTCAAAAGTAAGGGAAGAGGTATCAAAATACCATTCTTTAATAAAAGAAGGTATTGGCCGGGCGCGGTGGCTCACGCCTGTAATCCCAGCACTTTGGGAGGCCGAGGCGGGTGGATCACGAGGTCAACAGATCAAGACCATCCTGGTCAACATGGTGAAACCTTGTCTCTACTAAAAATTACAAAAAATTAGCTGGGCATGGTGGTGCTTGCCTGTAATCCCAGCTACTCGGGAGGCTGAGGCAGGAGAATTGCCTGAACCCAGGGGGTGGAAGTTGCGGTGAGCCGAGATAGCGCCATTGCACTCCAGCCTGGGTAACAAGAGGGAAACTCCGTCTCAAAAAAAAAAATAAAATAAAATAAAATAAGGTATTGCATACTTATAAGTGAACATACTAGACATGGAAAACTCAGAACTTGGATATTATCATTGTATATCAAAGGGCCGTATCTGTAAAATATAAAGCCACTTAGTCAGAATAAAGGTCACTCACTAACCACTAGCTCATGTAAATGGAGAAGGTTTCTGCAGTTTCCTGCTTGCAGTGATTTTCAAAAAATCTTGCCAAATAGAATTGCCAAGCTTTTAAAAATACAGATGCGTGGGCCTCATCCCAGACTATCTAAACCAGAGCCTCTGAAGATGGAAATGTATACTTTTTGCAAAGTTATCCCAGCGATTCTAATATGCACCTAGGGTTGTTATTATTTGTTAATAGATTAGTTTTATTGAGGTTATAACTGACACACAATAAATAGCACATATTTTAACTGTACAACTTGAAATGCTTTCACTTGTCACTCATATCACATATCATGCATCTATATACCTGGAAAACCACCACCACATTCAAGCAAATTAACATATCCCTCACCCCAGAAAATATCCTTGTGCTTCTTTGAAACCCTTCCCTACCACTGGTTTTGAGTTAACTGATTCTGATGTGCTGGGTGTGTAGATTTTAGTGTCTGGGGCTTGCTAAGATCCTTGAACCTCTGGGTTTACAGCTTTCATCAAATTTGGGGAATTTCAGGCCATTATTTTTTCATATATTTTTTGTGTCCTCCCTTTCTCTCTCATCTGCTTGGGGACTCCGGTAAGATATATTATCAGTCTGTTTGAAGTTGTCTCACAGCTCACTGACGGTGTTTTTGTTTTTTAAAATATTTCCGGATAGTTTCTATTTGTCTTTAATTTCTCGAATGTTTTCTTCTGCAATTTCTAGTCTGCTCTGAGTCACATGCAGTGTACTTTATATCTCAGGCATTGTAGTCTGCATTTCTAAAGGTTTGTCTGGATCTTTTTATACGGTCCATGTCTCAATGCCACTTTTTGACTCTAAGGAATACAGTTATAATGTCCATTAAAGATCCTTGTCTGCTCATTGTAGCATCTCTGTTGGTTCTGGATTGATTAGTCTCCTCATGGAGATGTTTCTTTGCCTCTTCCCCCATCTGTAATCTTCACTGGTTGACTGCTATGCTGAATTTTACCTTGCCAGTGGCTGGGTACTTTTGTATTCCTATAAATGTTCTTCAGCTTTGCTTTGGGACGCAGTTAAAGTTACTTGAAAACAGTTTGACCCTTTTGTGCCTTGCTTTTGTGATGTTCGGGGCAGAGCTGGATATGGGCTCAGATAGGGTTCAGATGGAGGCATCCTGAGTGCTCTCCCAAGGCCCCATGAATTATAAGAGTTTCTAGTCCAGCTGGTGGAGAAAGCCGCTATTTCTCACCCAGTGATGTCGACGCAGTTTCCTCCAATCATTTGTGTGGGTCTTTTCCAGCCTCACTGGTTTGCTCACATGCACTAATACAGCTGGGTTTGCTGCAATGACATGTACTGAGTACTCCAGGGGGACTGCTCCCAGTGACCTACATCTCCATTTCTCTTTTTGGGCAGCTCTCTCATCCTCCGTACTGGGTTGTGTGAATTCTAGCTGCGGGACTCACAGCAACTCAGAAAGTCCCCTGGGCCCTGCCTGGACGTTCTCTCAAGGCAGTCAGCTGGGGCAATCGTAGTGCTAACCTCATTTGTTTCAGACTCTGAGGGATCACTATTTTCTTGTCTGATGTCCAGTTTCTTAGACACTTTTGAGATAAAGGTAATATAGAGACCTAAGGTACATAGTAGAGACCTAAGGCAGGACAGTCTTAGGTCCCCACTGCTCTATCCTGGCTGGAGTTAGTCTGGAAAACTGATTCTTTGTTGCTGTTTTGTTTTTTTTTTTTTTTTTTAATTTCAATAGGTTTCTGGAGAACAGGTGGTGTTTAGTTTCCTGGATAAATAGTTTAGTGGTGATTTTGAGATTTTGGTGCACTCATAACCAGAGCAGTGTACACTGTACCCAATGTGTAGTCTTTTAGCAACCCTTAGGTGTATACTGAAATAACCTGGGCAGCTGTACAATCTACTATTGCTTCTGTTCCCCACCCAGAGTTTCTGATGTAATTGGTCTGGGGCATGGCCTTGGCATCAAGGGTTTTTAGAAGCTCCCAGATGATGCTCATGCGCCTCCAGGGCTGAGAACCACTGGGCAAGATGTTTGCCTTGCAAGAGAGGTGCACGCGTAGCCACTTCCAGCTTGATAGTAAGGCTGGAATTTTGGGGGTCCTTGCAAGCCTGGGATTCTGTATCTGGAGACCTAAATTTCTTTGCCTTTGGTACCACCATGATGACTAAAGTCAATCCGATCTCACCCATTTGATGATGGATTTATTTAATTTGTTAGAAAATGCGATAGAATTTCATTAAATTTACTCTTGCTCCTTGGGATTCAATAAATATTTACTGTTTGGTTAAAAACAAGAACCTCAAACAAAAAGCAAACCTGGGTTGATTGTAGCAGTGATTACAAATGGCAACAAAAACAATAATGGGTTAAACATCTAAACTTAAAAAGAAAAGTCCTTTTGCAGATGGGTTTCACAGAACGCTCTCACAACAGTGCTGGATTTATTATGCTAATCATTTACTGCTTAATTGGTTACAGCTAATTAAGAGTACCATTATGCTTTAAGGACATAGCACAGAGCTGGCTTTTGCATAATTTGTGTAAATGATGGTAATAAAAAAATCTACATGTACCAACACATTTTTGGTGGCCAGATGAATTTATTTCATGATTTCCCAGTCTGGCACTGAAAATGTATTAACTGAGTTCAGAGCATCCCTCCATTAACAGGAGACACGAGTTTGGGATGAGACAGGCCTGTTTCTTTCTGCTCCAGAAGAAAGCATGGAGGAGAATGACTAACCATATATACCAGCTGGGGCCAACAGACTGAAATGGGAGAGGGTTTGGATAGCCTCTGTCCCTATCTCTTCATTCTGCTCAGGTCTCTAGGGTTTACACCCAGAATAAACCTCTATTCTCTTCTATTCAAGATTCTTCCCCTCTCTCATAATCTTCCCAAAGTGTCTTCAAAGGTATCCAAACCACTGAGTGCCTGCGAGAAACTAGTAACTCCCCAAATGTCTGAGGTAGATCTAGTACCATATATCCTAATGGTCCAAGGTTGAGGGTGGGCCAAGTGTCCCAGAGTAGTGTGGTAGGTTGTCTGCATGGATGGCTACTAAAAATTCCTCCCATCTCTGGATATGCAAGTCACTTCTCCTTTGAGACGTGGAATCTAGTTCCTTTGTCTTTGAATCTGGACCAGTCCTGTGATTGGCGTTGGCCAAAAAGATACGGCAGAAAAGATGCTACAGAATTTCAGAGCTGAGGCCTGCAGAGGCCGTAAGCTACTTTGTAGAGAGGGTGAACTGCTCTGTTAGAAAGAAAAGTCATGTGGAGAGAGAGAATGAGGCACTAAGGATGAGAGACTCTGAAGGGAGGGAAGCCCAGCCGGCCTCCAGCCATTCCAGCTACGGTAGCTCAGATGCCAAGTAGGTGAGTGAGGTCATCGATGATTTCTCAGGCCCAGCTGAAATGCCCCAGACAAGACCATGTGGAACAGAGATGAGCCATCTCTGGAAACCCTACCCATCATGCAGAATCATCAGCAAATGCTTCTTGGTGTTTAAAGTCATAACATTTTGGGCTAATTTGTTACGCAGCCATAGATAACTGAAATGAGTGGGAAATAGGATTTACCAGTGTTAGCTACAAAGGACTAAACAGAATTTTTTGTTCTGAAATATAAAAAAGGTATGCATATATAAACTTCAAATATTTACATTGTTAATCCATTTATTTGTTTGTTATAGGGAATCAAGTTTCAAATAATACATATTACTTTTTCTATCAGCATAAATAAAACGTATAATGGTTGATTTCTTTCACAATTCTGAACTACCGGAAGCTTGAAAAGTTATAAGCAAAGACCATGGGTGAGTAACTTAGATAAAGCAAAACTTAGAGAAGCCTTATCTGGGAACCATAATATAATGGTAGACTCTTTCTCAAATATTTCCTGTCTTTTCTTGAATTCTTGTTCTAACAAATTCTTGTTTAGTTCTTGTTAGGCTTGACCATATGACTTGCTTTGGCCAATAAAATGTGAGTGGAGGGGGGATATTAGCTAATAATGAGTGGAGCAGGGAGAGCCTGTGTCTCACACCTTTGCCCCATCTCTCTTACCCCGCCTTTCCTGAGGCCAGCACGTCTCAGATAAGAGCCGCTCCCTTAGCCTAGGTCCTGGAATGATGATAACACACAAAAAAAGATGCAGTCAACCCATGAAAAACATGTGAGAAATAAATATTGTCATGTAAGGCACTCAGACATTGAGATTGTTTCTAAACACAGAAAAGCAGAACCTATGATGATAGACGTGTGTTTGTGTGTGTGTGCGTGTGTGTGTGTACACACAATGCACGTGTGGTCATGTATTGCTTAACGACAGAGATATGTTCTGAGAAATGTATCATTAGATGATTTTGTCATGCTGCAAACATCATAGAGTATACTTACAGAAACCTAGATGGCAGAGCCTACTATGCACGACAGAGATATGTTCTGAGAAATGTATCATTAGATGATTTTGTCATGCTGCAAACTTCATAGAGTATACTTACAGAAACCTAGATGGCAGAGCCTACTATGCACCTCGGCTATGCTGTTACATATGTGATCTATCATTGACCAACTTCAGTACTTCTCAGCTTATACATCCAAATGGGCAAGATGACCTCTGCTCTGCTTCAGGTCTATTTCAGTTAGAAATTCAATGAAATTGAAAGCAATAGGGATTAAGTAGAAAGAGTCATAGGAAATGGAATAAATAAGGAAAAACCTAGGCAGCATTCAGGTATTAACTGCTGAAAAAATAAGTGCTTTAAAATAAGTGTTTTAAAATAACCTTGTATGTATGCAATATCAGTGACAATATTGTTTACTCTAGCAGTAGTTAGGAGAATGGGTGTGGATACATGCCTAATATAAACTGACGTGAGAACACAGACACAATATATGCATATGTCACGCTTACATGTGGGAAAATGCAATTGTTTAATGGCAGAAATCCACCAGGCTGTGTGCACACTAAAACCTAGCTGTGGGTAGTGGGAATTAGAGGTAGATACTCTGAACCCTCAGAGTGGGATGGTTCAGTTATCAACAGAGGATTCTGTTGTTATTTATACAGTCTGGAACTGAAAGAGCCCTTCAAATAACACTAAGCAGAGATAGCAACAACAAACAGAGCCAATCCACCTTTGAAATAAAAGCCCTGGTGTCCATACACATCAGGTTGGGCTCAATCAGCCCTGCACAGAACAGTCTAATCCTATTTGGTTGGCACATGTCCACCCTCCCTCCCACACACACCATTATAGCTTTTAGGCCACTGTAACCTGAGATGCACCCAATTGAGTCATGAGAATCTGACTTGATGGGGAGTTACATCTAATACCCTTCCTGTTGCATCTCAGCCATTTCTTTCCTTTATTTCCAGATTTTTAAATGTGAGATGAAATTCCCCTAACATCAAATGAACCATTTTAAAGTATACAATTCAAGGTTCATCCATGTTGTAGCATGTATCAGAATGTCATTCCTTTTTATAGTCAAACAATATTCAATTGCATGTATATATCACCGTTTGTTGATCCAAGCATGTGTTGATGGACATTTGGCTGGTTCTATCTTTTGGCTACTATGGGTAGTCCTGTTATGAACGTTTGTATACAAGTGTTGTTTCACTACCTGTTTTAATTATCTGGGTTACACACCTAGATATGGAGTTGATGAGTTATATGGTAATTTGACTTTTAACTTTTTAAGGAACTGCTAGACTGTACCACAGAAGCTGTACCATTTTACATTTCCATCAGCAATGTATGAGGGTTCTGATTTCTCCATATCCTCACCAATAACTTGTTATTTTCCTTATTAAAAAAATTACAGCCATCCTAGGGAATGTGAGGTAATATCAATGTGGTTTTGATTGCATTTCCCTAACGACTAATAATGCTGGACATCTTTTCATGTGCTTATTGGCCATTTGTATATTTTCTTTGGAAAAATATCAATTGAAGTTTCTTGCCTATTTTTTCATTAGATTTTTGTCTTTTGGTTGTTGAAATATAAGAGTCTTGTCAGATATATAATTTTCAGGTATCTTATTCCATTCTGTGGGTTCTCTGTTCATTTTCTGACAATATCCTTTGATGTATAAAAGTTTTAATTTTGACCTAATTCAATTTTCTGTTTCTTTCTTGCTCATGCTTTTGGTCTCATATTTAAGAATCCATTGCCACATCCAAGGTGATGAAGACTTGACATTTGTTTTCTTCAAAGAATGTTTTCTTTTAAGAAAACTTTTTTTTCTTAAAGTTTAACTTTTTTTCTTTTTTTTTTTTTTTGAGATGGAGTTTCGCTCTTGTTGCCCAGGCTGGAATGTGCAATGGCGTGATTTAGGCTCACCGCAATTTCCACTGCCCGGGTTCAAGTGATTCTCCTGCCTCAGCCTCCTGAGTAGCTGGGATTACAGGCATGTGCCACTGCGCCTGGCTAATTTTGTATTTTTAATAGAGACGAGGTTTCTCCATATTGGTCAGGCTGGTCTTGAACTCCCGACTTCAGGTGATCCATCCGCCTTGGCCTCCCAAAGTGCTGGCATTACAGGCAGGATCCACTACTCCTGGCTAAGGTCTTAACTCTTATATTAGGTTGTTCATCCATTTTGAATTAGTCCATGTAGATGGTCTGAGGTAGTCCAACTCCACTCTTTTGTATGAGGATCTCCAGGTGTCCTAGCACCATGTAATTGAGAGATTATTAATTCTTTCTTCCACTGAATGCTCTTGGCATACTTTTAAAATCAATTGGACATGGATCTCAACAACAACAACAAAAAATCAAACTTATTTCTTCTACTTAACTGAGGCTTTGTGTCCCTTGATTATCACATCCCCATGCTAAGAGAGTAGATCTCAAATGTTCTCATAACAAAAAATGTCAAATATTGGGTGATGGATAGGTTAATTAGCCTGATCTAATAATTTCACATCGTATTAAAAATCATATCATGTTGTACTTCATAAACATATACAACTATAATTTGCAAATAAATAAAATTTAAATAACAAACAAAAATTTAAATAATAAACAAAAAGTTTCAGTATTTTTCAAGTCAAAAGATGGAGAAATATAAAATAAAAACTTCTACCAAAAATATCAATTGCCCATAGACATATGGGCTTTCTTTTGATTTTGATGCTGGGTCTGGCTATCACACACCTTGAAAGCAGATGAGCAGCCCTTTGCACTGTAGGTTTTCTCAAATTCCTTTTCCACTCTGTGCAGTCTTTTATTTTTTTGAGACAGAGTCTCACTCTGCTGCCCAGGCTGAAGTACAGTGGCACAATCTCAGCTCACGGCAACCTCTGCCTCCTGGGTTCAAGAGAGTCTCCTGCCTCCTGAGTAGCGGGATTACAGGTATGTGCCACCACGCCTGGCAAATTTTTGTATTTTTAGTTGAGATGGAGTTTTGCCATGTTGGTCAGGCTGGTCTCGAACCCTGACCTTAGGTGATCCACCCACCTTGGCCTTCCAAAGTGCTAGTATTACAGCTGTGAGGTACCATGCCCGGCCTTTAAGCACTCTTTGTCATTGTGCAGTCATGATAACCTGTGTGCATTCAAGCCCTCTAATGTATATTATTTGCATGGATTACTGTTACTTTTACTTTTGCCATTTGTTAAAGGTTGAATTTCACAAACATTTTGTATCCTATAAATGTTATGTTTATGAATGTGTCTTAGGTATATACTACATTTTAGCCACAAAAGATCATATTTAATGCAGATAAACCACCATGCTATAATCAGTGAAGGGGATGAACCTTGCTAGACTATGCTGTTTTTCAGAATTTGGAGCTGTGTTCAATGTACACAGAACTTTAGATTTCTAAACATACTGTACCAAGAGTCTTGCTTTCTTTAAGATAGTTCTGACAGTATGATTTATTCAGTATGTGATTTACAGTCGGACTTCAAGCCTGGTTCAAGTCCCAGCTCCTTCTCTTACTAGGTAGAACTTGAACCAGTAAATTAACCTCCACAGGCCTCAGTTTGCCTGTCTGTAAAATGGTGATAATAACAACACCCGCCACAGAGCTATGAGGACCTGATGAGATAATGTGCATGGAAATACTACATAAAGTGCTAGACAAATGTGAGTTACTATTAGTGTGGCTTTAATTCAACATCTGAAGTGGCTGTTTCATATTATACTTAAGTCATTTATTCAATGAAGAAATATTTCTGACTATGTCTCAAGCATCATTCTGGATCATACATAGACTCAAAGCTGTGAATAAGAGACACAGGAGCCTCACTCATCTACTGAGCAGAAGCAGGACATAAGCAAGCAGGCAAATCACTGTGGATGATGATGTCAGACAGCAGAGAGTCATAAGGGGGATGTGAATGAAGAGACCTGGGTGAGGATGGTCAACTGAGGAAGACCTTAGAGGGGCTCCAGACACTGACGCCAACGCCTGAAGGACAAGAAAAAGCAAGGATGGAGAGATCTTTGGGGGAAGAAGACTCCAGACAGTGAACACCAGACATGCAAAGCCATTCTAAGGAGAGAATGAACACAGCAGAGTCAAGGAACAGAAAGAAGCCAGTTAAATTCAGTTCAACAATTTTACTGAATCGCTTGCATACGCCAGGCAAAGGTCCGTCCTAAGTACCCAGAATACCAGGCTGAGAAAGATTAAGTCCCTGTCACTACATGTCCAGTTTGGCTTCTGGTTTTCTATTCCAATGACACTCACTTATATGTAAATATTCATGATGACAATCTCATGTCACAAGACTGTTTAGTTTCTGTACAACTAGGAAAGCCTCCTTTTTGTCTACTGAAAACCAGTACAGGCTAAACCTCCTTAATATGCCTGGTACACAGTAGACTCTCAAGAAATGGTAGTTTTTTTTTAATGACTATTAATAGGTTAATGAGGCAAATGTCACATTCATTAGCCCTCTGGTATGAGGGAAATAGGCATCTCTGGTAATAGACCAGTCAGTGAATCAGTGAAACTAAGATAACAGGAAAACAGTATCTGTACCTCTCCAACATTTGAAGAGGAATTCAAAATAATATCGTGAATAGTTCTAAACAATTGTTTCTACAATGTATAACTGTCTGTTTCTAATATTACTCTCAACAAAGGTGGTTTAATCAACTATCTAAAAACAGAATGTTCCAAAGGGACACAGAAAATATGAAGGGACATTTCCTGAAAACAAAACAAAAACAAAAGAGGACAAAAATCACATGATCTCATGGCATAAGAGGAGAGGAAAGAGGTTCCTCAAGTGGTGCAAAGTGGGTAACGTGATATTGGCTATCACCTTAATATGAGTGCAAAAGTGTAAAATAGGTATCTGAAACTTAATCTAAGGAAATAGTTGAACATTTGCAAAGATTTAGCTACAAGGATGTTCACTGCAGAGTTGTTTCTAATATGGAAAAAAAATGAACTTAAACATCTAACCATAGGGGGTAGTTAAATTAATTACAGTGCACCCATCCAATGATTTGCTATACAGCCATTAAAAATGATTTTGTTAAAGGTTATTTGGTGATCCAGGAATATATTCAGAACAAACTGCTAAGAAAGAAAAAAAAAAATACAGCCTTGAAGTTGCCAGATAGTAAGATTCTAGGGTTACTTTAAGATTTAAGTGGTATGGTATGAATCTCTTGAATCTGCTGTTTATTTCAATAGGTAAAACATTTAAATGGTTCTCCAGCTACTTTTGGGCATTGGGGGCTGGTGTGGGGTATGCTCCCTTGGGAACTACTTCCTGCTTTGGCTGGAGTTGCACGCTGCTCCGTGTCTTACCCCTTCACTGACTGTCCCTCCTTCACTGACTGTCCCTTTTCTGCCCACCATTATCCATGACAGACATCACCATTATCCCCATATGTTCCACTCTTGAATCTACATCTGTTGCAGATTTTCCTAGAGTAAGAGCTAAGGGTGAGGTGAGACCAGGAGGGACAGCTTCATTAAAGTATCATCTAGAAATCCACTCAAAATTCTATGTTAGGCACCTGTGTTCTTAAACCTCTGCAGTCATTCTCACTGACCTTGACACCCAGGGAAGCTCTAGCTTCTTGCTCTGACTCCTCCAGGCTTCATGTATATATTTGTATATTAACTTAACATTAAGGATAAAATTGCTTTTTATTTTATTCCTTTCTTTTTTCAGACTATGCTCTGAAGGCTTTTTCTTTCTAAATGATCTATATAGGTATTTTTTTTCCCCTAAGTAAAGACTTATCTACCCAGGAGAGAAATTATGCAAATCCTCTTAGCAGGAAGAAGCTGCTTTTGGCTTCTTTAGGTTTTTGGCCCATTATGGTTTTAGATGTCTTAAATGCCGGGAAGACATGCATCAGAATATGGCCTCGGATATCTCTAGTAGCTCAGGTACAGATGCTCAACAGATGTTTTCTTAAATCTATATTGCCTGATTTGTATACAATGAACATGTAATATTTAAATTATTTTTGTAAGAAGATGGCAATAAAATATTTAAAAATTTTAAATTTAAAGATACAACAAATATATATTTATATAAAGGCAGATATTGGCAGGAAATAGAATCTCTGGCGGATTACAAAAACCTTTGTTATCATCTTTTTTGCTTATCTGTATCCTCTATTATTCAGAGTATATTGTGTAACAATAAAAATCAAGAGTAAATTTTCTTCTTATTATCATTATTATTAACAAGAAGCAATAACTGATACTGACGTGCATCTAAAAAAACAGTTGGGATTGATTGGAATATAAAAGTTTAAAACCCTGGGAATTCTGTGAATGTGCACTGTGAGCCCAATACTTAGGAACCTATTTCACTGCATGTACCGCAAGTTATTTATTCAAATACCCTCCCAATTAAGAGAGAATCAGAAGTCTTTGAAATTTGTTGGTTTGTAGGCACATGATTGGTTAATAACCTAGGGAACAAATGGTGTGGTCTATAGTCTCTCTTTGGATAATTCAAACACTTTTTTTTAAAGGATGTGTCACCAGGCAAAGTCCTCAGAATTGCATGAGATCAAATGTCATTCAGAATCAGAAGGCAGAACTACCTCTCTTTTTTTTTTTTTTTTTTTTTTGAGATGGAGTCTCACTCTGTGGCCAGGCTGGAGTACAGTGGCGCAATCTGGGCTCACTGCAATCTCTGCCTCCTGGGTTCAACTGATTTTCCTGCCTTAGCCTCCAGAGTAGCTGGGATTACAGGCATGCGCCACCATGCCCAGCTAAGTTTTGTATTTTTAGTAGAGACGGGGTTTCGCCATGTTGGCCAGCATAGTCTCAATCTCCTGACCTCGTGATCTGCTCACCTTGACCTCACAAAGTGTTGGGATTACAGGCATGAGCCACGGTGCCCATCTGGCTCTCTCTCTTTAGTCCAGGGTGAGGGTGCTTCACAGAGCCAAGCTGGGGACAATGGGGACTGCAATAAAACTCCAAGGTCAAAACTATACCTTAACAAATGCTTATTGAGCATGTATAAATTGGCAGCTTTTTTCCCCATCAATATTCAAGCATAATATTCAAATAATCAGTATTCAAGCATACTAGTCAATATTCTAACAAAATATTCAAAGTTAAGTATAGGTATATAAAAGCCAATTCACGTACTTTAAAAAATGTGCATAAGTCCTGGGGTCCTTGACATGCTGCCCAGTCTTACTGGTCAAAGTGTGGTCCCTGGACTGGCATCCCAGCATCGCTGGGAGCTGTTGAAAGATGTAGAATCTTGAACCCCAGCCCAGTTCCACCCAATCAGAATCTGGCCTTTCAGGAGATCCCCAGGACTGGAGGGAATGTGAAGGTTTGGGGGTGTGTCTCCGTAGCATTCTATGGTCTCCAACTTGACGCTTCATTCCAGAGCTTGCCACACATGCTACATTTGTGTTTACAGGGCAGATAGTGCACATTATGGCAAGCAAAATCTAGTGAGAAAAGACTGCTTCATTTGGTACCTTAGTTAAAATTCTGGACTGTTTATATCCTAGAATCCAACTTTCATCCCTCCTCATGATCCAACACATGAAAACAGAAAAAAAAAAAAAAAAGGAGTCTCTTCCAATAGGACTTAGAGAAGTGTGCATAATATTTTTTCTCAGCTTAATTATTTATTTGGCTGCCGCTGGAAGTTTTATCCACTCCAGCTTTGAAGAAAAGTGCTTTTTCTGATTCCTAGACTCCTGGTTCTTAACCTGTGATCTGTATCGGAGTTACCTGGAGGGCTTATTAAAATATAGTCATGTACCACATAATGACTTTGGTCAATGACAGACTACATCATATATCATGGTGGTCCCATAAGATGATGATATCGTAATTTTAACTGTCCACTGTCTGTGTCAAGATATACTTAGATACACAGTGCTCACTACTGTGTTACAGTGGCCACCAGAGTTCAGTACAGTACCATGCTGAGCAGGTTTGTAGCCTAGGAGCAATAGGCCGTACCATATAGCCAAGGTACATAGTGAGCTCTATCATC
The DNA here is from genome assembly GCF_049354715.1 of Callithrix jacchus. Taxonomy (NCBI): domain Eukaryota; kingdom Metazoa; phylum Chordata; class Mammalia; order Primates; family Cebidae; genus Callithrix; species Callithrix jacchus. The sequence continues at coordinate 28,662,980 of NC_133512.1, forward strand.
CAGTTTGTGTAAGGGTATTCTACAGTATTTGCATGATGACACAATCACCTAATGACACATTTCTCAGAATGTATCCCTGTCACTATGTGACATGTGACCCCCACAGTATCTGACTCAGAAAGCCTGAGCTGGGCCCCAAGCATTTGCATTTCTAACAGTTCCCAGGTGACGCAGACACTGTTGGTCTCTGGTCCAGAGCCCACGCTTTGGAAATCACTGTTCTCTCCTAAAGCATTCACTTTTGGTTTCTCTCATTTGGCGCAGACACTGTTGGTCTCTGGTCCAGAGCCCACGCTTTGGAAATCACTGTTCTCTCCTAAAGCATTCACTTTTGGTTTCTCTCATTTGGCTCTTAAAAAATAATTGATGAACAGATGGATATGTGTATTGGCTTCTATTTTTCATTCTCTCATATGGTCTGGTTGGGTTTTTTTTGTTTTTTTGAGACAGGGTTTCACTCTGTTGCCCAGGCTGGAGTGCAGTGGTGCAATCTTGGCTCACTGAAGCCTTGATTTTATGGGCTCAAGCAATCCTCCTAACTCAGCTCCCGAGTAGCTGGAACTACAGGTACATGCCACCATGCCTGGATAATTTTTTGTATTTTTTTTTGGTAGAGATGAGGTTTTGCCATGTTGCTCAGGCTGGTCTCAAACTCCTGTGCTCAAGCGATCTGCCTGCCTTGGTCTTCCAAATTGCTAGGATTACAGGCACAAGCCACTGTGCCTGGCCTGTTAATATCTTTTCCAAATACTGTACATGACAAGCTTCTGAAGTAAAGGACTATGTCTTTAGGCCTGTGGTGACCTCCTCCAAAAGATATATTCAACTCCAGTATCTGTGACTATGGCCTTGCTTGGAAATAGGGTGTTTGCAGACGTAATTAAGTTAAGAAGAGGTCATACTGGGTTAACGTAGGTCCTAATCCAATGACAGGATTCCTTATAGGGAGAGAGAGATTTGGACACAGAGACCCACAGAGAAAATGCCATATGACCATGGAGCAGAGATTGAAGTGAGGCAGTCAAGGATTGCTGGCAACCACAGGAAACTAGGAAGAGGCCAGAGAAAATTCTTCCCTAGAGCCTTCAGAGAGAGAATGGCCTGGAAAATACTTGACTTCTGGCTTCCCACCTCCAGAATTGAGAAAAAAAAAATCTATTGTTTTAAGGCACCCAGTTCATGATAACTGCTACGGCAACCCGAGGAAACAGATAAGGGGGCCTTTACATTTCTCATGGCAGAGAACGTGGGTTACAGACACTCCTAACTCTCTGGGATGTAGATGAGTTATAATCAGACTCACATTAGCAGCCTCTGCTGACTGGTGTGGTGATGTGGGCAAAGAATGCAGACATTTACAAAGGCAAGTGGAACTGCATATGCTTTCCGGAGTGATGCAAAACCCCAGCCACCTAATCTATCTTAGTGCACTTTTCATTTTGCCACGGAAAAGAGCACAGATGAGGAAAAGAAGAAAAGGTGGTCAACAGGGAAGATCCTCAGTGGTTGCTGCACACGCAGGACATGCTACTGGTTTATCTCTTTCGGTTGTCGTGGTTAACTTTCTCATTTCTTTTTTTTTTAAGAGGGAGTCTCGCTCTGTCACCCAGGCTGGAGTGCAGTGGCATGCTCTTGGTTCGCTGCAACCTCTGTCTTTCGGGTTCAAGGGATTCTCCTGCCTCAGCCTCCCGACTAACAGGGATTACAAGCATGAGCCTCTACATCTGGCTAATTTTTGTATTTTTAGTAGAAACAGGTTTTCGCTATGTTGGCCAGGCCGGCTCGAACTCCTGACCCCAGGTGATCCACCTGCCTCGGCCTCCCAAAGTGCTGGAATTACAGGTGCGAGCCATCTCATCTAGCCCCATAAGGTTCTTTCTAGATCAGGCAACTCCACATCTAGGATGTCCACAACACCGCTGGTTTACTCCTGTATGTCTCATTTCACCCTAAAAAAATCTATATACATGAGTCACTGTAATATAAATAATCACTTATGGTCAAAACAAGGAAAATACACTGGTACTTCCTACCTGTGAGACCTTGGTGCTTGCCAATTCCCTTCGACTCAGTCCTTCCCAGTTCTATACGTTTCAAATCCCTTTCACTTACAAGACTTTTCTTGACCCCAAAGGCCCTTCTTAGGTTTCCAGACCTTATCGCAATACAACAGAAAGCAACTATGACTTTGTATTCTACTTCTTTGTGCACACATCACTTTTTGCCAAAGTGTAACAACAACAAAAAATCTCTCCCACAACATGTAGCACTGTGCATTTGGCATTATAGGAATATGGTAAGTATTTGCTGACTTAAACACCGAATGGAAGAAATAGCGCTAAATAAAGAACTCCTGCCAGTAAGAGCTGATCTCTCTGGTGGAAAAACTATATCTGTGCAAGAATTCTTTGGTAACCATCTTCTGGAATGTCTTTTTATACACTAGGAGTTACAGAGCTGTCGCCAACGGAGGAATGCCAGAGCTACAGCCTCCCAGTTGTCAGCTCTGGTTCCACACAAACCTTTTTCTTCTGGTTGCAGCAGACAAATTATAGCTCAAGAAAAAAACATAATTATATTCCAAAAGGCCAGGGACAGCTGCTGAAAATACCCTAACGATGAACAAAACGAGAGATAAACCAGGACTACCCATGACGCAGAGCTAGTCCAAAATAATCCAGGGACCATTACAACATGATTTCACATCTGTTGTTCTTTGTTTTCAGTCTAAAACTATTAAATACGGGCCTGCCAGGTACAGTTATATCTATCACATTTCCATACGGGTTTACTAATGATGTTGATTCCTTCCAGAACATACACGTACCCACACTTCCATCATACTTATGGCTTAGTAGGTGAGTACAAAGTAGATTTCTGAGTTGGGATCTTTTAATTGGCCAACCTTGAAAAGTTCCATTTCTTTCTGCAAGAACAGCAGTCAGAGGGGTCCAGTGGAACAGCCTCCTAAGAACCCACACATGTACCCACCATGCCCAGTAAGTGTGAAGCCTTCTTAGGATGGTATCAGTCAAAACAGAATTCCTGCTCTTTGCATGCCTACCCTATGGGCAGTGAGCTAGGGAGCAAGGGTGAAGTAAGAGGGAAGAAGCTGATCTTACCCCCTGCCAGGCAGCAGGCGCCCTCCCCAAGTTAGCCGTGGCTGGCAGAGGAGACATTTAACTCTATATCCAGTTCTGATTTTCTAGTATTCAGGACTAGCAATTCTAACTGTCAAAATAAGCCTGTGTTTTGATATTGAAAGTGATGGTAGGGCCTTCTATTAGCTACAAGTGGCTAGAAAATCGGGGGGCATGACAGTGCATTTATCCCAGGAGCCGGGGGATACTTCCCTGTATGTAAGGATTTTAATTGGACGGTTGCACTTTGATCATATTCTGTGAATCGTGGGTGTGCCCTATACCAGGTACACTTACTGGGTGGCCTTGGGGGCAGAATCTCTTGATTCTCTGCCTCACAGCTACTCTCCCTTTCTTCTGAGTCCTGCCAGCAGGACCCTGACTGGGCTTAGGCAGTAACATGCAAGGATCCCAGGAATTGACTAAGAATGGTCTGAGCCAATTATGGCTCTGTGTTCACTTTGTCAATGACTGGCCTATAGGAAGGAGGGCATGGGACAGAGCAGGGGTCAGCGAGGGAACGTCTGCTGGGGAGAGGCTTTCTCCTGTAAAGGGAAGGATGAAGAAGTTTCTTCTTTTGCAATCACCTTTGGACATTGTCACGTGATAACTCTGTTAAGTTAAGTTTGGCCTAAAGGTTCTCATCTCCATACATAGTAACCACAACTTACTCTGATGTGTTAACAGACTTCTTGATGTGTAAACTACTTTCGTCGCTGAGCCTCAGCCAACTAAAGGTGGCCAATTGTTTAAAGCAGGCTCAAAACACACCAGGGTGCAGCTGTAACCAATCCAGCTGTTTCTATACCTCACTTCCATTTTCTGTGGGTCACTTTCCTTTTGCTGTCTATAAATGTTATCTGCCATGTGACAGCCCTGAGTCACTCAGAACCTATTCTGGTTCTAGGGGCTGCTCGATTCTAGAATCATTCTTTGCTCAACTAAACTCTGTTAAATTTAATTTGTCTAAAGCTTTTAACACCTGTGATGGAACAGCAATCTTACTGTGCACTTGTCGACCAAATCGAGGGGGCAGGCCACATGGTGAGGCTGTCAGAGGGACAATAAAAAGAGCCTGGGTCCGTGACAAAACCCTCAGCTTCAACACATCCTGAAACCACCACTTCTTAGCCTTTCAGTTCAGGAAACAACAAATGCCCTGCATGGTTTAAATCTTTCAGCTGGACTCTGTTACTCAACAAATATTTGCTACCTTTAAACTCTAAGAAAATATTAAACGATATATCCTATGTAAAGTGTGTTTCTTTCTAAGTGCAATAGAAATGGCTCCCTAAAGGGGAGCATCCTAAAGTGGATTTACCTTTCCTCCTTGGAACAGTGTGCTATGTTCTTTATAGAGGTCTCATACTGCCAATTAATTATAACACCAACAGCATATGAAAGCGAAGATATAGCTATGAAGCTTAATTAGCTATATGCTAATTACACATGAGTTCCTAGTATTTATAACAAGGTCCATGGATAGCACAAAAGTACACCATACAGTTAGGTACATTTCCAAATGTACATGCAATATCAACATCTAAAATGAATCTAGTCACAACAAATTTCAAAATCAAATTTTTACCTTACAATTTTATCTAAGTCTGTACATTCAAATCCTGCTCTCAAAGCTTTAGTATAAAACTCAATCACATATTCCAGGAAACTGAACTCTTCTTTTTAAATTACACTTTAAGTTCTGGGGTACATATGTAGATCTTGCAGGATTGTTACATAGGTATACACACGCCATGGTGATTCGCTGCCTCCATCCCCCATCACCTACAGTAGATATTTCTCCTAATGCTATCCCTCCCCAGCCTCCCCACCCCCTGCTATTGCTTCCATAGCCCCTCACCCCCAACAGACCCCAGTGTGTGATGTTCCCTTCCCCGTGCCCATGTGTTCTCATTGTTCAGTGCCCACTTATGAGTGAGAACATGCAGTGTTTGGTTTTCTGTTCTGGTGTCAGGAAACTGAACCTTGAACACATATTCCAGGGAACTGAACCTTGAAGTATGGGTGTGTGTGTGTGTAACTCATACTTTGTTCCAAAAAGTGTAAGATGGGCAACCCGTGATGTTGCTTATCAAAGGCCCTCAATTTCTCAACTTATAAAGTAGATTTTATATCATTGGTATCAGATACCAAAGCAAACCAAAAACAAAATAAAACAAACAGCCTCTAAATTTTGCTCCCGCCATCCCTTACTGTTAGTTGCAAAAGAGATCAGAAATATTTCACTCTTACTGCAATATCGCCTGATTCTAACTGATATATCTTCTTTTACTTCTTTGGCCAAATGCATAGTTATTTCAGATAAGTGTCTGCCAGCTTCCAAACGACTAAGGCAAAAACCAGGCTCATTTGAAAATGTTCTGAAGCGGTCTGAGTATATTTAACCACATGTTATTGCTCTTGGAGAACACTGAACAAAATACTTGGGATACGCATTGGGCAAGAGGCAACAAACCCTTGAAAACAGTCAACTACGGTAAAGACCGGCAGGTGGTGACCCAGCCATTGCTGCTTTCTCTTGAGCAGTTGCCACTTACAGTCCCCACTCAATGAAAATGCAAGTGGAAATGACGTGCCGCTTCCAGGACTGGCGCATAGAAACCTCCCCGATGTGGCCCCGGGAGACTCATTTTCCAGCTGACCGGAAAAGCCTCTCTGGATGACATCACTGCATCTCCAACTCTGGTCTCAGAACATCTTTATATTCTTTATTTAAAACCCCAAAAAGCTTTTGCTTCTGTGGGTTGCATCTGTTGATATTTACCAAGAAAACTTTAGAATACTAATACATTAAAAACATAAAAATATAAATTTTATAGGCCCCACATGCCAATATAGGTAGTTGTTTTAAAGAAAATTAACCATATTGGCTCAAAAAAAAAAAAATGACAAAAGTAGCATTATGTCACACTTTTGCAACTCTCTTGGTATCTAACTTGATAGAAGACAGTTGGATTCTCACATCTGGTTTTATATTTCACTTGTTATGCTGTGTTGGTTGAAGAATATGAAAAGCAATCGAGGCTTTTGCAGAGACACAGTTGGAAAAGGAGGACCTTGTGGAAATGGTCTGAATTTGAAATGGTCTCAGGGAACCCAGGGTTCTTGGATCTACTTTGAGACCCAGTGATTCAAAGAGAGAGTCACAGGATGTTAGGAGTCTGGGTTCCTAAATGACCACAAACAACACAGCCCAATCAGAAGCACCCGCTTTGGACCATGATGCAAGTGGGAAATGACCTTGGACTGTACTAAGCCGCTCAGATTTGGGAATGTGTATGTTACAGCACCCGGCATCGTTCTTAAAACACTTACTCATGTGGTGGTAACTCTGCGCCAGGTCTGTTTAAGCACTCTACTAAGTTTCCTCATTCACTCCTGCCAACAATCCTGCCAAGTACTTGCTTTTATAGTCCCCATTTTAGAGATGAGGAAACTGAGGCACAGAGAGATTCAGTGAATTATCTGAAGTCATACAATGAGTAAATGAATCTAGCCAGCACCAGAGTTTGTGCTCCCAATTACTTCGCTGTGCTGCCTATAACCTTACCCAGATATTTCTCATCACCGCCTTGCACCGCCTACTCCAAACATGTTACATACATGTGAATAAAAAACATACACTTGCACTAATGACTCGCTTGCTCAACAGATAGATGAGTTGCAACAATCTTTTGATTGGAGTTGGTAGGGGATAAATAGGAGAAAAGCGGTTTCCAAAGACTATGGAAGCGAGGTAGCAGAGCGGTCAATGGATGTGGTTGGCAGAATTTCAGATTTCCTCTATGCCACCTGAGTTTACTCCCCTGTCATGTCACGTGACATTATGTTACATGATTATGCTATAGAGTAAAAGGGATTTTGCAGATGTAATTGGTCCACCTAAAGATAGGAGACGATCTAGGTGGGCAATCATGAATCCTTTATTATTTATTGATTTTGAGACAGAGTCTTACTTTGCTAATACCCAGGATAGCGCTGCAGTGGCATGTTCTCAGCTCACTGCAACCTCTGCCTCCCAGGTTCAAGAGATTTTTGTGCCTCAGCCTCCCGAGTAATTGAGATTATAGGCAGGTGTATCAAACTCAACTAATTTTTATATTTTTAGTAGAGACAGGGCTTCCCCAGGTTGGCCAGGCTGGTCTCAAACTCCTGGCCTCAACTGATCCACCAGCCTCGGCCTCCCAAAGCACTGGGATTATAGGCATGAGCCACCCCACCCAGCCAGATAATCAAGAATCCTTTAAAAATACAGTGTTTTTTCCAGCTGAGGGTAGAAAGAGAAGTCAGAGAGATTCAGAGTGTGAGAAAGACTTGACACTGGGAGATGGATGTGATGACGGAGGGACCATATGAGAAGGAAGATGGGGAGCCACTGACAGCAAAACCAGTCCCCAGCAGCCAGCCAGTGAGGAAGTAAGGAGCTCAGATCTACAAATGCAAGGAGCTGAATCCAGCCAATATCCTGAATGAGATTGGAAGTACATTCCTCCCCAGAGCCCTCTGATAAGAGTCCAGCCTCGTCCATGCCTAATTGGGCCTTGTGATACTTCGAGTGGAGAACCTGGCTAAGTGTTGGACTTCTGACCTGCAGAACTGAGTGAATACCCAAGTGATGCTTTAAACTGCTAAGTTTATGGTAATTTGTTACACAGCAATAGAAAACTAGTAGTGAAGGTAATTCCAGAGAGACTGGATATGTCTCATGACATTTGCTTAAGTAAGAATGCCTTTGCTAGGGTTAAAGGTCACGGAGGAAATTGAGGGACAGTTGTCACTACTTCAAGCAACTAATGGCAAATAACCCTAAACACCAGCAAGTTCTCCTACACAAATAAAAATAAATATATAAAAAAACTCCAAACCACACGTTTTCTTATAAATATTTCCACTTTACCACTGACAACTTTAAACTAGTAGTCCATAAAGAAACCACAGAAAAGGTAACATATTTCTGAAGGCAACATTTTTGATGAAAAATCCCAAAGTCCTTCAATCCATGAACCTCTCGTGCAGTCCAATTTTTTTTTTTTGAGGCAGAGACTTGCTCTGTCACCCAGGCTGGAGTGTAATGGCAGGATCTCAGCTCACTGCAGCCTCTGCCTCCTGGGCTTAAGCAATTCTCCTACCTCAGCCTCCCAAGTAGCTGGGATTACAGGCATGTACCACCATGCCCAGCTAATTTTTGTAATGTTAGTAGAGACAGGGTTTTACCATGTTGGCCAGGCTGGTTTTGAACTCCTGACCTCATGATTAGCCCACCTCGGCCTCCCAAAGTGCTGGCATTACAGGCATGAGTCACTACACCTGGCCCACAGTCCACTTTTAAAAAGAAATTCTGGGAAGTCCTAAGAGTTAAACACCACATTCATGCTCACACCCTGTAAGATACATGCAGCAGATTCTCAGGGTTTTACTTGTTTTATGTCAGTACAAATTAATTTATTTCAAGGGAGACATATACGTGTATTTGAAAGTAAATTATATCAGTATAATCATTTTTTTAATACAGTATTGCTCTTCCTTTAAAACAATCATAGCCTACTTAAACTATAAGAAGTTTAAAAAGTAAGATTAAACCAGGGGAAAAGTCAGAATACCCACTCAAATATCCTACTTCTGCTACTGTTATGTCTAAAGTTCCTAGAAGCTAATGAAGATTCTTAGAATCCATAAGATATGTGGAAATCAGTTTCTGAAAAGAGGAATTCTTCCCAGGACTCATAGAGAAGTCTCTTTTATGGACTGTGATACTCAGTATAGACTAGGGCATACTGCAGTGTCAAAAGATCCCAAAACCTGAGTTACTCATTTCTACAAAAATCTGCATCTCACTCGTGCTCCATGTCCTCTTTTCCTTAGCTGGGGGTCTGCTCCTGGTCTCCTCCCTCTGGGACTCAGCTGGAGGCAGCCACCATCTTGGATGATGCTGGTTGTGGTAGTGGGAGGAGAAGACAGCTCTGGACGTCTTGCACAGGCAGACAATGCGCTCATCTGGAAATGTTGTGTAACATTTCCCATCATATTTTACTGGTCTGAAGTGCCATATGGCCTCACCCAACCACAGGGAGCTGGGTCTTGCATCTTAACATTGCTGGAAGGAGAACCAATGAGTGAGATCTCTCAACCAACACCAATGGCTGTCACAGAGATGGTTGTTAAGGGTATGAACACTCTACATCACAATCAACAGTGGATGAGTCACCACACCCACTGCTTGTCAAATGTCTTGATGCAGGTACAAAGCACCTTGCCGAAGTACTTTCAGGTAAATACTATAGTAGGTGGGGCCAGAATCACAAGCCCCAGGATGCAGCTTTGTCAGCCTTGATTAATGTAAAGACAAAAGCCTCCAGGAATAGGCCTCCAGGAACCAGGGGGTAAGGGAGGTGAGGGAGGGTGGCTGTCTGACCAGACTGTGCTGAGCTGCAAAGCACCTGCCCCATCTGAAGGCAGCGGGGTAGAGGAAGCAGTACTTACTTTGATTAAATTGGTTGCCATATGAGGCTGTGAACTTTGACCTACCAGGTACTTTAAAAATACATATATATATATAGAGAGAAACTAGAAATCCAAATGTTTGTAAAATCTCTAAAATTAAAAATATTTTTAAAAACAATATACGAACCAGTCAAAACATGTCTGTCAGCCAGACGTGCCTGTGCGTTGCCAATTCGCGGAGAAAGTCTGAGTTGCTGATTATTTACAGAGTCAATGGCTGTGACATTCAACTGAGCAGAAAGTAGTGTTGATGTTCCCTCGGGGAGGCCACTGCAAGAGGGATCTCACCTAACTCCAACGGGGAAAATAAAAGCAAATGCCTTCTCGTTTATGGCCCTCATGTTGAAATCACTGCTGACGATGTCTTGGTTCTATAGGGACCAAATTCCTATTAAAAAACTGGGGAGATCAAAAGTTTTCCCTGTGTGTTTCTCTACTGTGTCCCCAGCATCATGAACAAGCCCGTAAATGGAAGGTACTCGATAGAGATATGTTAAGGCAAAGTGGGAGGTCGCATGCAACTCATTTAAAACCCATTTCTGCAGAAGAGCGTGTCTGAGGGCCTTTACATCACCCGGAGACACCAAAAAATAATTTCTTCTTTAGGACATTCTGCACAACTCTAAATCACTTATTTTGAACAGAACCTTCAGTGCTGAACAATGGAAGTCTACCTTAGTCGGGTTTTTTTGCCCTATAAAACAATTTCTATAGTGGCAAATTAGGCAGCCTCATGTTGTCCCCAAGTGGCCCAGCATGATTGGGAGGTAAAAGAATGGTCCTTCGCATGCAAGGATGTGGCACTGAGAGGTAGCTGCCAGGTACGACCTGGCATTTGAGCCAAAAAGGATGCAGCTACAAATAGGGCATGGACTACAAACCAGCCTGCAGCCAGGATACGGGATGTCTAGTGGATCCTAGCACAGAAATGGCAACCCCTGAAGTCCTGTGGAAAAGAGATATCACCCCAGCAGGACGTGGGGACTGAATTTACTCTAAATTGACAAAGACTATGGCACTGCCATTAGGCAGAACGGAAGCTTGAGATGGAAATTTAAATGAATTAAAAAGCAAGGAGAGTGGCTACTTTCCACTTCAAGTATTAGCCTTAGATTTCTTCCTTCCAGTTCTATGGGCCAGGTTTTCTGGGAAGCAGATTCCAGAACCAGTGGCATGCGCAGGAAGTGGGACTGGGCAGGGGGAGGTGTGGCAGGGCAGTCTCAACAAAAACCCCAGCTGACCCCAGGGAATGCTGAAGTGCAGCTAGTCCTTCAGACTTGTCCCATATTGGGGCAAAGGAGCTGAGCTTTCATACCCTCAGGTTACACAGTCATTGGATGTGGGCTTTGGACAACGCAGCTGCCTTCAGCTGGGGGCTTCTGCCCACAGCCTGCCCAGCTGCTGGGGGAAGGAGCCTTCGGTCCTGTCAGGAAAACCATGCATTCCAGCATCCACTGATTGTCAGGGGAGACAAGTCTGGCCATCACTGGGTTGGGACATAAGCATGAAATAAATGTCCCTGTCATTTCCTTCTTTTCTCCACCCTAGGTGCTAACATGCTATGAATCTGAGAAATGAAGGCATTTCATTCATGTTCCTAATTCAGTTGAAATCTTTTCTATAGTATTTCATATAACGCTTTGATAGGCAAGGTTTGCTATGAACAGGCCAAGCCAAAGGCAGCCTGAAGAAGAAAGCAGAATTAACAAGTCAAGTATGTAGAAAGGAACTGTAGCAATGGAAGTTACGAAGCACACCTCTAAATGGAGAAGCCTTTTCTCTATTTTCCATTTGCATTTGCCCCACTTCTCCCAAAGTGTGTTCCTCAGAACATTAGTCTGAGAGATGTCCAGCACTGAAAGCTTTTCGTGGGCAGATAAAAGTGGGCACTGCTTAGCCTCCAGCCCCTCTGGGAGATTTCTGGGGTATGCTAGCCCACTGAGAAGTCCTACGAAAAAGAAACCTGGTTAGCTTTGTAAGATGCGAATTCATCTGACCGCAGGTGATAGCTCTGACACCTCCTGGAAATACTACATGATTCCAAAGAGTTTACCTATATAAAGCAAGCAGTTTACTAATTTGTTTTGCTTTTCTAAGTAAACACTCCTTCCCTGAAAACATCAGCAACTGCTTCTCTAAGTATATATACATTTACTTTGTGAAGGAAAATCTCAGCTGTGGCTACTCTGCTCAGAGAGCAGCCAGGAAGACAGGCCATCTATTAGACCTGAAAATGACTTTAAATTTTGACCTTGACCATGTAGGAAACATAAAAGACTTTATTCTTTAACCAAGATTCTGAAACTGCCTTTGAAACTAGTAGTGCACCAGTGGCTGGAATTGACAGCACACTTTTCAGGGGCGTGTGCACCTGTATGTACTTGACATCTATCCGGTCATTCAAAAGGGCTGCTTAAAGCTCAGGCTGAAAGAGGTTCCACACCTAACCTTTCATCTTGCTTTTAAAAACCAGATCCATTATAATAGAAAGTGCTAAAATCATGCTTAAAACTAACACATGCAACCCCAAAGAGAAAGTCATTAAAAAAAATCTTTACTTAAAAATCTAACAAATATGTGAATTCCGACCATGTATATACTTGCTAATTTAAACAAAATTGAGTATGAATATTTCAAAGGAGAACTCTACACATTTTTCTATTATAGTAGAAAAGTTTATGTCCATATGTGGCATAAAAATACACCCATATTCAGTAATTTTCATGTTAATAGTCACCAAATATATGACTGGAAGCTCTGTGTGTAGCTTGCATGACAGAATTTTAGCAGAAAACGCTCTCTGCTTTTCCAAAGTCCCTTAAATCTTCTCCTCTGAGAGAAAAGATGAGAATACAGGCTGTTATTCAAACAGCTTTATAATGTGACTATGGCAAGGATGAGGGGAGCTCTCACACAAACCATCAGCCAACACCTTTCTGTGTGAGTTATATTCATAGGCACATGGCTTCCTACATGGACATTCACATACATTCTATCCACAGACATTTATGAGCCCTTCTCTCATTTTCTCCTCAAACAGCCATTCTTAATTTTCAGCTCACCTTCTCTGAGCTAGAATTTTCCCGCCAAAAGAAGTCATAGGATGAATCTCCACTTCAGAGATGAAGAAACGAAGCAGGAGTAGGTGCCATCATCGAGGAACGTTGCTTGTCCCAATAGTCACTTCTCTTATGTGTGGATTTCACCATGTTGGCCAATCTGGTCTTAAACTCCTGATCTCATGATCCACCCGCCTCAGCCTACCAAAGTGCTGGGATTACAGGCATGAGCCACTGTGCCCGGCCTGTTCCCAGAACTTTTTATCACCTCTGCCTTGACTTTTACTTCCTTCCAGAGCCATTTCCCCGATGACAGCTCTCAGAGGCACTAAAATAGCCCAAAGACAGGAAATGGGGGGTAATTTTTAATTTGGGGAGTCTGCCCTTGGATAGACTGAAGATCTGAAGATCTGAAGAATCAGGAGGGCTGACTCTGCTGTGGACTCTCAGGCTGGCTTCAGATCAACTTTTGGTGCTGGGCAAGAGAAATGAACTTGAGTTGACCTTCATTGAAAGTACAAGAAAGTTGTTGATACCATTTGCTTCTCTAGTTTGAGTTTTTCTTTCTAAATTTTATTTTTTAGCTGTAGTTTAAAAACCCATATAGCAACTCATGCTGGTTCCTGTAATCCTAGCACTTTGGGAGGCCAAGGCAGGTGGATCACCTGAGGTCTGGAATTCAAGATCAGTCTGGCCAACGTGGCAAAAACTTGTCTCTACCAAAAATACAAAAATTAGATGGTGGGTGCCTATAATCTCAGCTACTCTGGAAGCTGAGGCAGAAGAACTGCTTGAACCCAGGAGGTGGGGGTTGCAGTGAGCCAAGATCACACCACTGCACTCCAGCCTGGGCAAAAGAGCGAAACTCTTTCTCAGAAAAAAAAAAATCCCATATAATCTAGAATTTATCATCTTAACTGTTTTAAGTGTACAGTTCAGTAGTGTTAAGCATATTCACATTGCTGTGTAACTGATCTCCAGAACTTTTTCATCTTGCAAAACTAAAACTTGAACAACAATTGCCCATTTCCTTCCCCTCGGCCCCTGACAACCATTCTGCATTCCGCATTCGGTTGCTGTGAATTTGACTGCTTTAGATGTCTCCTATTAAGACAGTATTTGTCCTTCTGTGTGACTGACGTATTTCACTTAGCATCATGTCCTCAAAGTTCATCCACGTTTTGCACGGGACAGGGTTTCCTTCCTTCTGAAAGCTAAAGCACGTTCCCCTGCGTGTCTAGACCACATTTTCTTTCTTCATTCATCCCTCCATACACTCTTGGGTTGCTTCTACCTCTTGGCTATTAATACTGCTATGAACGTGGGCATACAAATTTCTCTTCCAGATCCTGCTTCCAATTCTTTTGGATCTATACCCAGAAGTGGAATAGTTAGATCATATGGTGATTCTATTTTTGTTTTTTTGAAGAACTGCCGTACTGTTTTCCACGGCAGCTGCACGTTTTCTCAGCAGCAGTGTACCAGGGTTCCAACTGCTCCGCATCCACACCAACACTTGTTACTTTCTTTTTTTTTTTTAAACTGTAGCTATCCTAATAGGTGTAGTTTTCATTTGCATTCCCTTAATGATGAATGCTGTCGAGCATCTTTTCATATGCTTTTTGGCCATTTGTGTATAATCTTTGGACAAATGTCCAGACAAGTCCTTTGCCCATTTTTAAATTGGGTTATTTATTTTTTGTTGTGGTTGCTGTTGAGTTGTAGGAGTTTCTAAAACCATATTATGGATATTGAGCCCTTAGAAGATACAGGATTTGCAATATTTTGTCCCGTCCCATAGGTTGCCTTTCACTTTGTTGATTACATCCTTTGATGCGTAGAACATTTTAAGTTTGACATAGTCCTGTTGGTATTTGCTTTTGTTACCTGTGCTCTTGGTGTAAGAAATCACTGCCAACCTCAGTGTCATGAAGCTTTCCCCTATATTTTCTTCTAGGAGTTTTATCATTTTAGGTTTTATGTTTAGGTATTTAATACATTTAATGTTAGTGTTTATATTTGGTGTAAAGTAAGAGTCCAAATTCATTCTTTTGCATGTGAATATCTAGTACTCCCAATACCTCTAGACTGAGTTTTAATCCCGCAGCAGGTTCAGAACACTGTGCTGGTTGTAAATTGTTGGTGATTACTTCTAACTATCTAACAATTAAGCACAGCCTTGAGATATCTACCCTAGAAAGCCAACCCTGAGTTCACTAGAAACTATACACAGGCACACCCAAGACTGGCCAAACAGTCGTCTGTTCTCAGGAAATTTACAAAAAGAACTGCTACCTTGTGCCCAATGCATACTGGTATGCTGAGATGTCATCCTGACTGACCCTTCAAAATCCAGGATTTCAGTTCATAGCAGTCCCTCCCATGGGCTTATTAATGAATATTCATGTTGCTGAGTTTGGCCAAGCACGAGGCTAGACTGGCAGAGCTACTGGGTACACAGAGTGCTAATCTGCACATCCTGCGGTTGACAAACTTGTTTAAAAATACTTGTGTTTTAAACACTTAAATTAGACAAGCCAAAGAAAACAGCACCATCCTGGCAGGTCGGGTAGTTCTGTGTTCCAAAATCGAGGGAGAAGACCACGAGTCCTGGTCTTTCCACCCTCCATCAAGAAGCCTTAATGAGCTTAGCCCCTGGACAGAGGGAAACTGAGGGAAGAAGTGGTGAGGCCGTGGCCCAGGACACAACACACAAAGAGGTGTATGCCGTCACTAAACCCAGAGGGCAATCGGATAAGCCATGCTTCAGATTAAAAATAATAATAATAATTCATTCTCTGGACATCCACTCTTAACATATGGGCTTGTGTTTGCTAGACTCAGCTAACTATGGAATTAGGATTTCTTTAAAGCATCCCAATAAAGAACCTACCACTTCCCACTCAAATAGCAATTTCTAGAAATCGCAATTCTCCTGCAAGCCCCTGAGCAACTTTTCTGAAAATACCAAGGACTCCTGTTGGCATCCTAGCCCCTCCCTGTGCTTCCTCACCAGGTTCCCGCAGCTTCTGTTCTTGCTCCCTCCTTGGGTGTTTGCCTGGCTTAGCTCCCCTTCTGCTCTGAAACATCCCATCTGAGGGAAAAATGCATGAAACATAGGAACGTGAGGACTTCCACGAAAGGACAAACTGCTGCCTCTGAGTCTGCCCGACCTGGAGGCTCATTTTGTTTTGGAAATAACAAAACCAACGGGGCAGTCTAGCAATCCTTCATCTCTCCACTTGGCTCAGGGGACTATATGGATTTTCTGGCACTTGAGTTATCTGCCAAGAAGGTGTGCTATTCTCATACAGATTCTTTAGAAGTGGCTCTCCAGCCTCACATGTGCTTGTCCTAAGAGCTGCCATCTTCAAGCCACACCCCTGGCATGGGTCTTCACTATGAAGCTCTGGGGCACATGCTCAGGTTCATGGTTCTCTCAGGCAGGGGCCTTTCTGTGGTCCCATCTAGAATACTCCACTAGTATTTTTGCCTTATTTTTTAAAGAGGACCTTCCAGAGCATATAAACTTCAAGCTCAGTATCCACTCTTGGTGCCCTGTATTCTAAAACTAGAAACTGTGTTATCTTGCCAGGATTCATATACATTTGTATTAAATAGATATTAATTTGAACTATATGAAATTACCTGATTTTGTAGATCAAAAACTATCAGGTATCAACATTTGCAAATGGTTCAACCTAAATAACTTCCAGATTTTCTACCTAATGGATCTTTCTCTACTTTTAAAAGTTACAGCAAAAAATGTCACAAAGGCAATGAGCAACCTGGGAAAGTCCTTCCTTCCTCCCTCTTTTATTGTTTTCTTTTCTTCCTTCCTTTCCTCAATAAACACTGATGAAGTGCCTTGGAAATCCAAAAGCCCATTTACGGCAGCAAGTCCTGTGGGGTCACAGGTTGAGTGAGGAGCAGCTGGGGCCCTGGCAGGGGAGTGCGCAGGAGAGGACCAGCTGCAGGGGAAGCAAGTGTTCCGAAGAAGGTGCAGCTGAGATGCTACATGGAAGCGTGCAAAGGAAGGAAAGGAGGCTTCGGAGAGCTCCAGCCACAGAGCCACTGGCCCTGAAGTCCATGCTCTAACCACTGTGCAGCCCCTCCTCTGCAGAGAAGATGCCTGCAGGGGCCAGCGAGGAGTTCCACAAAAGGAGAAACTGTTGCATCAAAGCAATGACTATTTAGAGAACACGTAACGTGTAGTTTGCTTATATTCTGGGAGAGTCAGTATAAAGATGCTGGAAATATACATATATCTATACACACGCATACATATACTTGATACGATTACACGTTACACATAGTTCATCACTGTCATTTAGCCTTAGTTCTCCAGTTGCCGTATATACTGAACTGTGCTACTATAGAGCGTGGACCAGCAGTTTCAAACCATGGTTCCCGGACCAGCAACATCAGCCTCTCCTGGGAAGCTGGGCTGCTGGTCACACATTCTGTACTACATGGGAGAGGACCTGGAACTCTGTGTCCTAACAGGATTCTCGTGGATGCTAAAACTTGAGAACTACTGGAGTTGAGCCAACATGATTAGCAGCCTAAACACTGCTGCCCTTTCCCACCTTATTTTAAGCTGTATACTCTCACCGAGTTGGAAGAAAACCTTTGCTCTCCTAAGTAATAACATTTCCATTTCAATACCCTTTACACTATTTAATTAGTGGGTAACTTTTTCATAGGTATTAAAGGTTAGGATTTGTGAAGTCCAGGCTAATGAGTATTTTTTATTTTATTATCCAATTCAACATAGATAATATTTAAAGTCCACAGCTTTTCTAAAAAAGGCATATATTACGGTTCTGTCTTTGCAGGTAGGAGGTGAAATGAAGAAAGAATGCAAACACATTAATTCATTCAACAAACACTTATTCCAAGTCTATGTTTAAGGAAAATGGCAGAAGGCTTTGGAGAATGGAACGCTGTGTCTTGAACACAGAAGCCCTGTAGGTTAACCCAGCTCTGTGGGGCCTCATCTATCCACTCCCCACCCTCATCTCCCAACCCCGTGAAATAATGGGCTTCCTGTTTTCTTCCATTCCTCTCCCCAAACCCAGTAAAACTTATGAAAAGCAATTTAACCAACTTAGGCCTTCAAAATTTACAAGACTAAGACATAATTAGCTTTAGTAATAGTGTCATCATTTAAAAATGGAAAAGGCAGGCTGGGCACAGTGGTGGCTCATGCCTATAATCCCAGCACTTTGGGAGGCCGATCACGAGGTCAGGAGTTTGAGACCAGCCTGACCAACATGGTGAAACCCCATCTCTACTAAAAATACAAAAATTAGTGGGGTGTGGTAGCATGTGCCTGTAATCTCAGGTACTCTGGAGACTGAGGCAGGAGACTCGCTTGAACCTGGATGGCGGAAGTTGCAGTGAGCGAAGATCATACCACTGCATTCCAGCCTGAGTGACAGAGCAAGACTCCATCTCAAAACAAAAAAAAAAAGGAAAACTTGCCTACAGCAACTGGGTTTTGAAAGCAAAAATGCAGATGTCTCAATGTCACTGCCTTAACGTCCCTGGGCCCCAGTTTCTATCCTCTCCAGTCCTTCTTCCACCCTGCCACCAATGTAGCCTTCTAAAAATCACACTGCTGCCAGCTCCTTAAGCCGTTTGGGCATAAGGTCCATGCTCTGGAGACATTTTATGTGGCCCTTCCCAAGCCCGCCCATCTCCAGCCTCCCCTCTCCCACCTGGTCATCTCCCTCCTTGGAGATGACCCCTCCCTCCTTCCCTCTCTCCTTCCCCTCTGCCAACTGAGGCTGGCCCAGCTGCTCCCTTCCTTAGAAAGACCTTCTCTGCCAGGCGTGGACGATTTTTTTGTTTGCTTGTTTTGTAGGACTCCATTGGGGCCTTTTGGCTACAGGAAACAGAAGCTTCACCCAAAATAGCATAGAACAAAGAGAAAGAGAAATGTACCAGCATAGAAAACCAAGGTGGGAACTCCCCACATGGGTCTCTCTAGAACGAAGCTCTCGGTTGACATTCTCCATCTCTACCATGGGCTTTCTTCCATGGCTTCATTCTCTGATGTCTGACTCCCCAAGTACCAGTTGGGTGGCCCCTCTCGCTCAGTGTTTATGTTCTGTGCCTTAGCAAGCCCAGGTGGAAAGAGTTCACTTCTGTCTTAATGCTTCCAGCAAAGACCCTGGGGCTGACTTACTGTACCTGTGTCACTGGCCCATCCCGAGCTGGTCGATGTAAGTGCAACTGGCCAGCCTTGTGCTTGGCACAGATTAGGGGCTCAATGAATATTTATTTGTTATTCTTATTAATTATTAATAGTTAAGCATGAATGAATTAATGAATGAATCCACCAGTGAGGGGTGCTCAGTGCAGTGAGAACTATATCCAAGCTACAAAGCAGCAGCCAACTGGAGGGATGACCAAGGCAGGCTTGCATAGGTCAGGGAAGGCTGCAGGAAGGACCTGCCTGGGCTTGGTCTACAAAGCGAGGTGGGAGCTCTCCAAGTCAGGACAGGGGCCTGGGGAAGACAAGGCGGAGGAAAATTGCAAAGAACTGGAAGATGCTGTGTAAAGGCTGAGAGGCATTGCACTAGCTGTTGGGATCAGAAAACTTGAATTGTTCTGTTTTGCTGGCCTCTAGGACACAGCCAGGGAGAGCGAGTAGCTGAGGTGAAGCGATGTGTGCATGTGTGTGCCAGGTGACAGGGCGACAGCATCCGAAAAGACCCTGCAGGCCACTGGGGTGGAGGGTAGGGGTCATTCTGGGGGGCCAGGAGCTCTTGAGGCTTTCTTTCAAGCAAGGGCAGCTGGGGGCAGGGTTCCAGCTCCCCTGCACCCTGGGTGGCTATGAAGAAGTTACTTCTACCCCTCCAATTCCCAACCTTTATAGCCACTGTGAGGAAGAAGGAGGTGACACACTGGAAGCCACCCTTGTAGCACCTGGTGTGTGGTCAGTACCCCGTGCATGCTAGCGCTTCTTCCTTTCCTTGTGAGCAGGTTGATTTTTGCACTGAACTTACTGCAGGGGAAAAAGCATCCAATGCATTAAACTCTCCATGTACATCATTTTATAATCCCAGGGTTCAGCGCTGTTGCAAAGCTACGCTGAGAGAGAACCAGGTCAGGCATCCCTTCCTCACCTTCCCGAGGGTAACGTCAGTTTCAGTTTTCTTTCATCTCAACTGACTCCATCGTGATTGGAAGAAGCGAGACGCATGCTTATGTCTCAAGACTCGCATTTTCAGACTCATCACCTTGCAATATAGTAAAGGTATACAGAACTTTATGCTGTTGCCCAATCCTTTCTAAATTCCTAGAGATAAAGGCTTACAATGCACAGAGATGGTTCTCTTAGAAATCACAGAGGCAGGGATGTGTGCCACGAACACGTCTCTTCTTGAGGAATTTCCTCAGCCACACCTATTTCTTCAAGAACAAATCATTGCAGAGCAGAAGACGATTAGAGTCAAGCCACAGAGAGACACTGAGTACCCACACTGGGAAGAGGAAAGTGATTTCTAATACGACACTTCGTTGAGAAGCTTTCAAATTAGACACCCAGCAAATCTGCTCACTTTGTCAATGTGTCCAGTGGAGAGCACAGCCCGTTCAAAGTCAGACGAGCCACCTAGCAACTGGGCCTTCGTGACAGGCCCTGCAAGTCACAAGTTCCACAACCCTGAGGAAATAGCCTGGCTTTCTGAAGCCCCATATTTCTTGCTTTTTTGCTGGAAAAGAGGAGGAACTATAAACGAAAGCATTGTCATAAAGCAGAAGGGAATAATATAGTTTCTGATAGGTTAAAAACAAGGATATGCTTAATAAATCTAATGTTCTTTCTGGGCGGAGTAATGCAACTTCCCTAAAATCATTTGGGATTAAACATAATAAAAGTCCTTTATGTCATGAATTGTTTTACATGGAATTTATATGTACTGTGGTAAAATATAACTGCTTTTACTTTGTTAGAGGTGCGTTGGGACATGCATTGTCCATAGTCCTGTGTGTTATTTCTTACTCTCAACTTGGATATTAAAGTGTCTTGTAAATGACAGTGATTTGACTTTTTGTTTTGTTTTGGTGAGATGGAGTTTTACTCCTGTCGCCTAGGTTGGAGTTCAATGATGCGATCTTGGCTCACCACAACCTCTGCCTCGCAGGTTCAAGCGATTCTCCTGCCTCAGCCTCCCGAGTAGCTGGGATTATAGGCATAAGCCACTACGCCCTGCTAATTTTTTGTACTTTTTAGTAGAGACGAGAGTTTCTCCATGTTGGTCAGGTTGGTCTTAAACTTCTCACCTCAGGTGATCTGCTCGCCTTGGTCTCCCAAAGGGCTGGGATCACAGGCATGAGCCACTGTGCCTGGCAACTTCTTAAATAATTTTTTAAACCACTGAGTCACCTGAGAAAAATCAAAGTTGCATGTGTAAACTTTAACTTCCTCTTCTGATGTTTGGACTTTATTAAGTTCATAAATGGGGACCTAGGAACAAAGTGAAATATTAACTTTCCAGAAACTTCAAAATGATTGTGTATAAGGAGAGAGAAAACCAACAGGGACATTTATAAACTATCATCATAAGACCTGGCCAGACATGTTGTTATTGAAAAATGAGTAATGCCAGTTCTGCAACCTGGTCCAGAGGCCATGGAAACAAACCAATGTATCCCTGACATTTCCATTCATAGCAATGGGAATTACTAGGGGAACAAAATCATTCCTCTTTCCCCCAGGACCCGGCCCACCCGCCCCTACAGATTCTTATAGGCCAAGCCTTTAATTTTGAGAGACCACAAATGGAACTTTGGTCTTTCCTTCTTCAGAGTCTGCAGGTTCCCAACTGCTCATCTGTTGTACCAATGATCTGTGAGGTCCCCCTTCCAAGAGAGGGCTCTCGAGGGCCACATCCAATGCTGCAAAAGGGGCCGTGTTTCATCCCGTTCTGTTAAAAAAATTTCCTGGAAATATCATAAGTTGCTAAGAATATGGCTTACCAGAGTTCATTAAGACTCTTCCGGGGCTGGGCGCAGTGGCTCAAGCCTGTAATCCAGCACTTTGGGAGAACGAGGCAGGTGGATCATGAGGTCAAGAGATGGAGACCATCCTGGCCAACATGGTGAAACCTCACTCCACTAAAAATACAAAAATTAGCTGGGCATGGTGGCGTGCACCTGTAGTCCTAGCTACTAGGAAGGCTGAGCCAGGAGAATCACTTGAACCCTGGAGGCAGAGGTTGCAGTGAGCTGACATTGCTCCACTGCACTCCAGGCTGGTGACAAAGCGAGCCTCCATTTCAAAACAGTGGCTTCTGGGTTATTTCCCATGTATGCCTGGTAAGCAAGATGCTACATTCCTGCTCATTTCAGCAAACACTAGAGGTCCCCTTTTCTGATCTAATACTACCATTTTAAAGAAGGGTAGGTGGATTATTGGATTAAAATGAAAATGAACCTGAACTTGAATAGCTAAGCTTTGTCAATAATGGTGACAAGTAAGGTGAGTGGGAATGAAGGATAGCAGAAGGTGGCAGGGAGCTGACAGGTGGGTTCTAGTTCTTCTTGGGATGAAGATAGTTGCCGTCCTAGATGCAGCACGAACAGCTGCTTACCCAGCTCAAAGGCAAGGCAGGAATGAGCCGCCAGCGGAACTGGAACGTTCAGAGACGGGGTTGGGCAGAAGGGCAGCTCCATGAGAGGCTCAGATCAGGCCTCAGGACTCAGCTTCTCTCTCCTCCTCTGCAGGCCCTGCTTTCTCCAGGCTCCATTCTCAGGCTCTGTGGGCTGGTGGGAAGGCTTCAGCAGCCCAGTCTCTACTTCTTGTCTAACTGAGCCAAGCAGAAAGAAGGTGAAAGGCTTGCCTCCTGGAACTCACAGTAGAAGCCTGTTGTGTTTCACTGGCTCTGACTTGACCATGTGGCCATCCTTGAACCATCCACCCTGGCCAGGGACACGTGGTCCTTCGGCTTGGCCTTGAATCACAAATCCAGCTCTGGGATTAGTGGGCAGATGTGACTCCGCCAGAAGCAACTAAACTGAGGTGGCTCTGAGTGGCAAAAAGTGACAGCTACTCACTATGGGGGTGGGGTGGGGAGATGGATGCATCCTGATGAAACACACAAAGATGGTAGCTGAAGAAGCCCAGGAGAGGTAAGAAAGAGGGTGACACCCAGGACGAGGCCAGAGAAGGAAAACAATGGGCTCTGCTAAAATTGCGTCTCCTCCTCCCAACCCTTCTTGTTCAATGTTTGAGCTTTGAGCCTCGGTCTTTCCTCTGTACAGAAGAGAGACCCAGTCAGCAGCTCCTCCTTGGGCATTTATATCACAATTACCTGCAAAGCTGTTTGCAGATGACACAGGCCCCAGGCTTGTGTTGAAGTTGATATTTAGGCTTGGGTGCTCGGTGTGTAGCTGATGTTAAATGGTGATACACAGGTGTTTGGAGAGAGAAAGGTTTATGCGATTGGATTAAAGTGAGAAGATGGGAGGACAAGATTTTAAAAATTTGTTTTAATAAAAAGTAGAAGTGTGGAATTTTTAATGTGGCTAGAGAGTAAGGGAGGGAGAGTTTAGGGAATTGAGGAGGAAAGTCTGTGTTTTTAAAGTTTTGGATAATATTTTAAATAACTAGAGCATTATATGTGGCAGTCATTCTTTTAAAACTTCTCAAATTTATAAATGGAAAGTTCAACTTTTACTGTCTCACTACTTTCAACTTTGTCTCTTCTTACTAACTCTCTTCTTCAACTGTTTCATCAACTCCTCCCTCCAGTTTCTTCAAATACAAAAATGCAAAAGAGACAAACTCCCCTAGTCAAATAAAACAAACAAAAAAAAACCACATAGAAAATGTCAAGTATAATCTCACCATCCCATACTCAACAAAATACCCAATTTAGCCCAGGGGCTAAGGCTCCTCAAACAAGTGTTTCTACTTCACCATTTACTAATTAAAAACGAAGCGCCGATAGATGGCCCACAGATGTAATGTAAATACACTCTCCATTTCCCACTTCGAACCTATTTAATTAAAAAAGGCTTCAATCAAGAGAAAGTCTGTGTTTCTAAATACATACCCAAGTTATTGTCGTTCATCATTTTAGCATATCATCCCACCTAGACTAATATACAGACATTAACATTTCATTCACAGCCCAAATCCACCATATAATTACTGAAAGGACAAAAACAGCGCATCAGTTTCACCTCAAAAATAAAAGTAATCATCCTAAATCTACCACCACTGTTCCTACAATTAAGCCAAGCTAAAATATAAATAAGAGACTACCCTGACTTAAACATTGTAAGAATCATCTCCCAGAATAAATTATGTAAAAGTCCCATGATTAAAAAGCCTCAATAAAATTCAAAAAATTCAACAACCCCAGAGAGATCCCTAAAATGAAAGCTCATATAGACTCAGCCTGTTGTCCCCCCAGCCGCCTAATGAGAGCCGCTGGGAAGAGCTCAGAGGTCAAGCTCAGGGTGGATGCTGGGTGGGTCAGATCCAGAAGAACACCTCCTTGTGGCCTGCACAGTCCCCCTAGGTGGACAGCAGTCCCAGGTGACAGCACCATTTACCTCCTGCAGTCAAAAGTGATAAAAGTGGTGGGAAAATTCCTTAAACACCTCTCCAGAGCTGTGAAAATATAAACATCTTGAAAAGCTTGGCTCTTCATCAAAGTGTGGTCCACCAATGTTTGTGGGACCCCAAGGTCTCTTCAGAGAATCCATAATGTCAAAACTGATTTTATTACAGTGATTGCCTTCAGAGAACAACATTGCAACTAATCTTTAAGAAACCACCACTTGTTACACTGTGGTCTAGTATATATTTAAAACCCACATTCACCTGAAAAGGCATTAAGAACATTCCTTTTTTCCAATTACACATCAGTGTGAGGCCAGAGCTGCTTCCTATACGTCGAACAAAACACTATATCCCAGGTTGAATACAGATGTGAGACGCCAGCTGTCTTCTTTTAAGTCAGACACTAAAGAGATTTACAAAATGTAAAAACAATGCCAATATTCTCATCGTTTTTTTTATTTGGAAAACTGCTATTTTTCACAAAAATATGTTATTCATACTAACACATAATGGGTTTATTACTTTTATGTTGAAAGAATTAATAAATATTTTTGAATTTTGTTTTTTTTTTTTCTTTTGCCCAGGCTGGAGTGAGTGCAATGATGCAATATCGGTTCACTGCAACCTCCATCTCCTGGGTTCAAGTGATTCTCTTGCCTCGGCCTCCCGAGCAGCTGGGATTACAGGCATGCGCCACCACACCTGGCTAATTTTGTATTTTTAGTAGACACAGAGTTTTACCATGTCGGTCAGGTTGGTCTCAAACTCCTGACCTCCGGCGATCTGCCAGCCTCGGCCTCCCAAAGTGCTAGGATTACAGGTCTGAGCCACTACACCTGGCCTGTTTTACTTTCTAATACAGTAAATATCAAGAATGAACCCACATAAACAGAAGCTCTTTGGGATCCGCAGTGACTTTAAAGGATATAGAGGGGTCCTGAGGCCAAGAATTTTGGGCACTTCACGACTAGAATTAGATTCCTGGGATGATTTTTGCAAGTCCTAGGCCCACAGAACTGCCCATGTGCTTGCGCAGAGGAGCACAGGCCACAGAACGGACACCCCAAGCCATTGTGCCGCCTGATCTGTGCTATAAAACTTGAGGAAAGAGGGATGACTCAATGGGTTCATTGCTGAAAAATTTGTTCTTGGACATCACTTTCACATCTGTTAGGTTTGGTCTTTTGTGTCATCAGCATGTAACTCTCTTATAACCACAAGATGGCACTATTTGCATAGAAAATACTTTCTCAGGGGCTGTGAATCTAAATTCGCTGTTTCCTAGAGAGATTTTGGACCGGGACAAGTAAAGAGGGTTTGGCGTTTGCCCATCATATACCTCCAAACGCTCAATGTATTAGGATGACTTTCCTCTTCTGTTCCTCTTTGAAGACACTGATATTGAGGAACTGGTAAAAAGTGATGCTATCTGATAAGATACCCAACCAAAGTAACCACTAGCTGACCCCTAAGAAAGGGACTAACTTTTCCTTGCTCCTTCATTAAATTGTTTAATACCACTTCAGTTAATTGTTTCCCATCATTTATATTTCAGGCTATAATCTGGGGAAAGAAGCCATGAGAAGGGAGCAAAGCCAAACCCTGAACCCCACAAGTAACTGTAACCACCATTGTTTAGCTGTGTGAAGAATGTTTTCCCAGAGGTCTTTTCGTGTGTTATATAGAAGGAGAGGAAGAAGTCTAGGGTCTAGTTCAGGACACAAAAGAGCCTCAGGAATATAAGAGGCATGGGAAGAAGTGGGACAGGTGTCCTTAAAAGAAAATGTTCCCCAAATGTCTCGTCACCTTTATTCTCCTGTCTCCCCCTTCCATCTAACCCAGGTTCTCAACCCCTGGCTGTGCTTGACAGTCACCTGGGGAGAAAGGCAGGTGAATTTGATCAGTGAAGACTTTGATTCCATAGCCAAGTGGGGCCGAACATGGGCATTTAAAATATATTTTTTAAATTTTATTTTTTTGAGATGGAGTCTCATCTGTCATCCAGGCTGGAGTCCAGTGGTGTGATCTGGGCTCACTACAACCTCCACCTTCTGAGTTTGGATGATTCTCCTGCTTCAGCCTCCCAAATAGCGGGGATTACAGGTATGTGCTACTGTACTTGGCTAATTTTCTTTTTCTTTTGTAATTTTAGTAGAGATGGTGTTTCATCATGTTGGCCAGGCTTGTCTTGAACTCCTAACCTCAAGTGATCTACCAGCCTTGGCCACCCAAAGTGCTGGGACTACAGGCTGAGACTATGCATCCAGCCATGGGCATTTTTAAAAAGTTCCCAGAGTGAGTCCCACCTGTAGCCAGTTTGAGAACCACCAAGCCAGCCAAATCAGCAATTGCTCAGACTGAGTGATAAATCCCACATCGTCAGGGAATTCTGATTGAAAACAATGCTAGGCAAAAACTGGTTTCATGAGGGATGTAAGCTAAGTTCAATCCATTCTCACTGCGTCCTATCCCACCGCATTTTATGACTGTGCGTGCAAGGGCAGGAAGATGGCCAATCAGCGTCATCATGGTACCTGTCACCTACTACAATAGCTACGTTATGCTCATCTTCACTTACCCTTGAATCCCCAGAAAAGACTGGATATGTCAGTTACATGTTATTTCCAAGGAACCTCCTGCAGAGAAAATCTACAGGTTCTTTAGACTCCATAATGCAAGCGATCTTTTCCAGCTCCACAATGCTTTCTGCATTAATTCAGGCTCTTTCTTTGGCAAATGAATGCACACCTCTGCTTGGCGAAGGGCAATGAGCAATACCATGTTTGAATCTACTGTCCTGAATGAAGTCACCAAGCCTCTCCACCCCAGAACCAAGACCCCCTCCACAGTGGCACATTTGCGGATTCCAACCCATAAAAAGTCTTCAACAATCTTAACTCTAAGATACCTGCTAAAAAGGATCCTTTTCTATCCAAGCCTTCTTGGTGTCACTGAAATATTTCTATGCTATTGAGTCAGCTGCCTCAGTTTCCTGTCCTGCAAAACAGAAGGGTTGCATGAGATGGTCTCCAGGACTCCCCTGCTCCTCCAGACTCCTGCTGCTCCTGATGCTAGGAGTTGGTGGCCAGATCTTAGCCCACTGAAGGAAGGAGCCCATGCTGGGAGAAGGTGTGGGAGATGCTGAGGCACCCTCTTCATGAAATTGAGATACACTGTTCCTTAGGGTGGATTTGGGGCAATGTGTTACATTTTAAAAGTTACCCACCCACTGTTCATTCAACCAGTGCTTGCCTCACCGAGTGATGTGTGGGGCTTTAGAATTAGGAAGTAGGCCGAGGAGTAGCCTCTGCCTCCCACTGATCCACCTCTAGGGGAAGAGAGAGACAGAAACCATCAATTTTGAAATGCAAGTGGGAATTGGAACAGTTTGAGGCTTAAAATACACATTGGCAGGGGGCCACCCCAGAGTCCCCTGCACAGTGGCTCCCAGGAACGTGCATTTCTAAGAAGTCTCCCAGGTGATGCTGATGCTGCTGGTTCCTGAGGGCCGTGCTTTGAGAACCAATGATCTCAAGAATGACCTTGGGCACAGGGTGCTGGACTCTCATAAAGATGATGTGCAGCACGCCAGGGTGGCTGTGAGGGGAGGCTGAGGCTGGCGGGTTCTATTCAATAGGAGAAAAGGATGACTGCACCAGACTCCACAGGCTGCCAGGGATGGCCACGGCACCCTCTAGCTCTCCAGCATGCATGGCCTCAAACTGAGGGGAACCTAACAGCTCACAGGCACCTCTCAACCAAGAGGGGACAGGAGGTGATGGATTAAAATTCCTCTTCAGTTCCTCTTAGGAGCAGTTCTACCCAGCTCCTGAGAAGGGGACCAGCTCCACACACGCCTATAGCAGCCTCTCCTCCTCTATTCACCTGCCCAGCCTCTACTCCTCTCCCTGGGAAGCCTTCCCAAATTCCCCATCTATACCAAACCCCAGTCTCAGGCTCTGCTTTCGCAAGGGGTCCAGGCCTAGACAGGCTGCAAATATCCTGCTGAGGAATCTGAACTCTGTCCTGTAGAAAAAGCAAACAGGAGCTTTTACAGAATTACAGCAACAACAATAACACTCTGATGAGCAAAACGTTGCCACGGGGACACCAGCAGTGAGATGCGAGCTTGGCACTGGGGAGAACCAACCACTCAGGATAGGCTTAACCTTGTACAAAGACCTCTGCCGGTAAGCAAGGGCTGGACATTCACTCCCTGGCCTGGCCACGGACTCTGTTCAAGTACATTGTGGGGAAATGTAATATTATTCCTAGGCAAAGATACAGGCCAGGCCAGAGGATTGCATGGTGGAAACAGTGAAATAACCAATGAAAGAACCACTGTGAAAATAAAGATGGGAAGCTGGAAGGAAGAAAACATTTTAGAAAGAAAAAAGAATTGTGGCTAGGAAAGGAGGGGGAGGTTGTTCTTTGCTGAAACGGTTCATCTGTAAAGGAGGACGGCCTGGTGAGGCTGGAAGACCACCAGTCCAGGAAAGGTAACTCCCCTTGGTTTTACAGGAAGAAAGTAGAAACCAAAGAGGGCTGTAGTGCCTGCCCTAAGAAAGCAAGAGGACTTTGGGAGTTGGCCTGGCAGCAGTTTGAGAAAGGCATGGTGGTGGTGTGTTGGTTACTGGGAGGAGAGCTGGGGAGGGTCCCGGAGGGCGGCATAGCTGAGGGGTCTGTGCATAGAGGGAAGGCAATGCCAGGAAGGAAGGAAGCAGCAACTAATCCACTTCCAGGGGCAGATGGATTGCACTCTATTTGGTGATGTGTGCCCTGTGCCACCATACCCTCTCCCAGCCGCAACCTTCAGTAAAACTCTGCTACAGACTCTTTGTTAAAGACCCCATGGGGAAATGAAAGTGTCCTATCAGCATGGGGTTGAGCTGGGAAGAAACAGTCTAGGTGCAAAGTGTTGGAACTGGTGTGAGAGTGTGTGTGTGTGTGTGTGTGTGTGTGTGTGTGTTCAGACCTGGGAAGAAATAGCCTGGGTGCTGACTGCTGGAACTACTACTGTGTGTGTGAGGGTGTGTGTGTGTGTGTGTGTGTGTGTGTGTTCAGACCTGGGAAGAAACAGCCTGGGTGCTGACTGCTGGAACTACTACTGTGTGTGTGAGGGGGTGTCTGTGTGTGTGTGTGTGTGTGTGTTCAGACCTGGGAAGAAACAGCCTGGGTGCTGACTGCTGGAACTACTGTGTGTGTGAGTGTGTGTGTGCGCGCATGCACTAAACACTCCATGCAGAGAATGTTTTTTTATTCAGGGTTTGCTTTAATGTATGTGAATTTAAGACACAGCGCATTATTTTCTCCTATTTAAATTTTTAAATAGGTCACTGCATCGATCTCGGTTCAAAATTCTAAGAGCATGAACGAGCAGCAGGGAACATTCTCCTTTCCACACTGTACCCCTCAGACACCCACCTCCCCTCCTCACAGTGGTACTGGTTCTTGCATCCTTCAAGGGATGTTTTATGACTTTGCATGAAAAAAAATTCACGCAAAAGCTTTTTGCAGGATGCAGTGGATCATGCCTGTAATCCCAGCTACTTGGGAGGCTGAGATGGGAGCATTGCTTGAGCCCACGAGTTCGAGACCAGCCTGGGCAATAAAGCGAGATCCTGTCTTTAAAAAAATAAATAAATAAAAATTCAAATTTTAAAATAGATTTTTTTTCTTCTGGTTTACTCAAATAATACCATATTCTACAAACCACACTGCCAGACACTTCCACATAATGATTCCAGGTGACCCTTCCCTATCAGCCCATAGGAGGGTTCTCATTCTTTTCCTGGGGTTGTGTGATAGTCCTCAATATGGACATACCATAATTCATTTAAATAGTTTTAAATTTATGGACGTTAAGGTCATTTTCTAATTTTTGCTGCTACAATGAATAGTGAAATGAATAAACTGGTATAATATAATATATTCTTAAATGTGCTTTTATTATGTCAAGGGCATGGATGATTTCCCCCCAGTAAAATACAGATGCAATTTAATATGACAAACCATATTTATTTAATAAAAATGTATCGTCAAAAACATTGTTGTCATATGTATTGGATTCATAGGGTATACTTTATAAGAAAATGCTAGTTATTATAGCTAGTCATAGCAGTTTTCAGAAACAGATCATGTAAATACTGAAAATACATGTTTCTGAAAACAGATCATGTAAATACTGAGTGACTTTCAGCCTTACTTGTCCCAGGACGGCCAAAACTAAGTGTGTTCATTGAAAGCACTAACGGCAGGGGGCACAGAACGAGGCACAACTGCTCGGCTGATTTAAGAAGCTCTGAAGGTCGAATCAGGAAGCCTGGGTCTCATTCCTCATCCTGCCACAGTGAGCCTTTCAATAAAATGGGAATGGTGATTCCTGCCCTACGGACCCGACAAAGTGGTTCCGAGGATAAAATGGGAAATGATTCACATATGTGTTTAACACGAAACGTGAAATCTCATGTTATTCCTTTGTTGCCACAGAGCCGTGGGTGAAGGTCAGTAGATAATCTATCTATGGAATAAGTTCTAAATGCATTTCATAGAAGAAATGACACCAGACTTGTCATTTTAATTAAATGCACCAAATGGCGGCCCATATAGAGCAGAATGTTTTTAAACCCAACTAAGTAAAGAACCAGCGGGGACACGGATCACTACTCCTGACCATCACAACTTTAACTGAGTAAAGAACCAGCGGGGACACGGATCACTGCTCCTGACCATCACAACTTTAACTAAGTAAAGAACCAGCGGGGACACGGATCACTGCTCCTAACCATCACAACTTTAACTGAGTAAAGAACCAGCGGGGACACGGATCACTGCTCCTGACCATCACAACTTTAACTAAGTAAAGAACCAGCGGGGACACGGATCACTGCTCCTGACCATCACAACTTTAACTGAGTAAAGAACCAGCGGGGACACGGATCACTACTCCTGACCATCACAACTTTAACTGAGTAAAGAACCAGCGGGGACACGGATCACTGCTCCTGACCATCACAACTTTAACTGAGTAAAGAACCAGGGGGGACACGGATCACTGCTCCTGACCATCACAACTTTAACTGAGTAAAGAACCAGCGGGGACACGGATCACTGCTCCTGACCACCACAACTTTAACTGAGTAAAGAACCAGCGGGGACACGGATCACTGCTCCTGATCATCACAACTTTAACTGAGTAAAGAACCAGCGGGGACACGGATCACTACTCCTGACCATCACAACTTTAACTGAGTAAAGAACCAGCGGGGACACGGATCACTGCTCCTGACCATCACAACTTTAACTGAGTAAAGAACCAGGGGGGACACGGATCACTGCTCCTGACCATCACAACTTTAACTGAGTAAAGAACCAGCGGGGACACGGATCACTGCTCCTGACCACCACAACTTTAACTGAGTAAAGAACCAGCGGGGACACGGATCACTGCTCCTGACCACCACAACTTTAACTGAGTAAAGAACCAGCGGGGACACGGATCACTGCTCCTGACCATCACAACTTTAACTGAGTAAAGAACCAGCGGGGACACGGATCACTACTCCTGACCATCACAACTTTAACTGAGTAAAGAACCAGCGGGGACACGGATCACTACTCCTGACCATCACAACTTTAACTGAGTAAAGAACCAGCGGGGACACGGATCACTACGCCTGACCATCACAACTTTAACTGAGTAAAGAACCAGCGGGGACATGGATCACTGCTCCTGATCATCACAACTTTAACTGAGTAAAGAACCAGCGGGGACACGGATCACTGCTCCTGACCATCACAACTTTAACTGAGTAAAGAACCAGCGGGGACACGGATCACTGCTCCTGACCATCACAACTTTAACTGAGTAAAGAACCAGCGGGGACACGGATCAGTACTCCTGACCATCACAACTTTAACTAAGTAAAGAACCAGCGGGGACACGGATCACTGCTCCTGATCATCACAACTTTAACTGAGTAAAGAACCAGCGGGGACACGGATCACTGCTCCTGACCATCACAACTTTAATTAAGTAAAGAACCAGCGGGGACACGGATCACTGCTCCTGATCATCACAACTTTAACTAAGTAAAGAACCAGCGGGGACACGGATCACTGCTCCTGACCACCACAACTTTAACTGAGTAAAGAACCAGCGGGGACACGGATCACTGCTCCTGACCATCACAACTTTAACTGAGTAAAGAACCAGCGGGGACACGGATCACTGCTCCTGACCACCACAACTTTAACTGAGTAAAGAACCAGCGGGAACACGGATCACTGCTCCTGACCATCACAACTTTAACTGAGTAAAGAACCAGCGGGGACACGGATCACTGCTCCTGACCATCACAACTTTAACTGAGTAAAGAACCAGCGGGGACACGGATCACTGCTCCTGACCATCACAACTTTAACTGAGTAAAGAACCAGCGGGGACACGGATCACTGCTCCTGACCATCACAACTTTAACTGAGTAAAGAACCAGCGGGGACACGGATCACTGCTCCTGACCATCACAACTTTAACTGAGTAAAGAACCAGCGGGGACACGGATCACTACTCCTGACCATCACAACTTTAACTGAGTAAAGAACCAGCGGGGACACGGATCACTGTTCCTGATCATCACAACTTTAACTGAGTAAAGAACCAGCGGGGACACGGATCACTGCTCCTGACCACCACAACTTTTAACTAAGTAAAGAACCAGCGGGGACACGGATCACTGCTCCTGACCATCACAACTTTAACTGAGTAAAGAACCAGCGGGGACACGGATCACTGCTCCTGACCATCACAATGTTTTTTTCTTTTTTTTTGCTTCCTCACTACCTCCCGTCTCATCTACAGTTATTAAAATCAAGTTTACTGCTAACAGTCGTGACAGAGAGAAATCTGGAAACCACCCAAATCTGAGGGGCAGGTAATCTATTTTTGCCAGTTAATACTGTGTTAGTATTCTTGGGTATGCAGGTAACACCATCTCTCTGGATTCACTTGGAAATGATCAATAAAACAAACAGGAAAACAAAATTTAACTACTCAGCACCTGAAATGCTGATGTGTCTGGAGTTGAGAAATATTAGGACACCTGCTCATTTCACTCATTAAAATCTTTAAGATGGGCCCTTACCAAAGTAAACAGGTGACCACCCCCCACATCCCCACTCTTCTCAGTGAAGCCATTAGAGTTTCCGGTCCCTCTTTTCTAGTCACTGACTCCATAGCAATGGTCCACTGACCTGCCCTTAAGGGAAACAGAATCTCTGGCAAGGGTGAGACTTTTAATAATTCCACTTGTCAACACAGGTCAGAGAGAAACGGATGGATTCCTACCAAGTAACTTAACAAACCTACTAACAAAATGAGTAGCCTCCAGCAAGTGACCAGGTCCAGTGTCCACAGCACCCCTTGGGACAACCAAAAGTCACATCATTAGTGTCCAAGAAAATCCACACCACTGACACCTGTCCATCAAACTGCTCAGAGAGTTTGGGTGTCTCGCTGCAATATTTTCTTGATTTACCTTTTCCCCAAAAGGCCAGTGTGTATTGGGTGGCTCATTCAAAGTGATTATTAATTGGATTATTAATTTCCTCCACAACTTATTTTTTACAAATAAATACAAAAATATCTGCAGAAGATGGCATATTTTGATGTACAAGTTTCCTGATAGGAATATTGTCCAGAAATATCAGTTCTGTTGACCAAACTTCCCTCTCGGGGGAGGTCAAGGATCTAGTAAGATCATTTTCAATACCAAGGATCTCAACTCAGTCCTCCACTGAAGAGACAGTCCCTGCTCACCTCTTTTCCTTGAGATGTTCTAGTATGCAGCCTGCTGTTGCTAACAGATTGCCCTTTTGGTGGCTTTGCTCTCTGATTTAGGAATATAAACACTGCTTCAGAGATTTATTTTACAATTCATCTTCTGATTTGTCATGGCCGGGAAGGTCGGCTTTCATATTTTCTATTCTAAATTACTTTGGAACAGATTTTGCCAACAGACAAAGGAATGGCATTTGTGTGGACCGGAACAAACTCTGAAAGTTGGGGCTCCAGTCCTATCCCTCTTTTGTTAAAATGTAAACAATCAGAAACCCCACAATTTCCCAAATCAGTTATTTGGAAAAGAATAAACAGGTGCTTTGGAGACACTGGAGTTAGGAAAAGAAACTGGCAAATTATGTTTTCACGGGCCCAGCTGCTACACTGATGTGGGTCTGCAGAAGGTTCTCCTAGGATCTGAAACTCAGTCAGCAAATCAATTGAGACCATCCCTGTCTCTGCCAGCGGGACCATGGTGCCATTCACCCTCCTCCCATCTCAGGGCTTTCTGATGAAGCCCCTCTGCCAATGCCAGTGCCAAATCCATCAGCTCAAGGCTCCTTTGCTTCCCACTGACACTGGCTGACAGGAAGCCCGTTCCGGTTTAACCAGGATTAGCGACCTCTGGAAGGAGCAGTGTGATGGGACTGCACCTCCTACCTGCTTATTTCTATCTGTCCCAGCCCTAGCATGCCTAAGAAGCCGGGCTCAGCACAGACTCCACAGGGGCCGAATGGCATGGCTGGCTGTCACTTTGTTTCAGTGGGAAACAGATAGGACCAGGCAAAGCAGATGGTCCCTCAAGGGGCACATCCCAAAAATCTGCTACCAAACTCTGGTGGTGGCTTTCAAACAAACAGCTACTTACTGGATAGGAAAATCAGATCTCCCTGGCCACCTCCTGCCACAATCCCCCCTGCCTGCATACTTGGCCACGTGGGAGATTTTAATCCTCGGCGAGACATAATAACTTTGTCTGGGGCAAAGGACAGCTTGTCTTTCTTAGCTTCCCAGAGATAGCCACGTTCCCGTATCTGTCAGTGAAATGCTCCCATATTCATCAGTGAAACCTGTTATCTAGGTAAGACCACCTTCAGGAGACCTGATCCGTAAATCACAGGCAGTCAGCCAGTCCTAAGAGAAGCAAATATAAATACCACGTATCTGGCCAGCTGGGTGGAATTAAAGATGGAGCCAGTGTCACTTCAAATGGCAAGTGAAAACATGTTTCATCATAACACATTGATGGAGGGTTTTTTTTTTCCTTTCAAACTCCAAATGAACCCACCCATGACTGTTGGTAGAAGCCCTGGCTCAGACTGTATAAATTTGAGCAAATCATCGAACATTTCTGGGCTTCATCTGTAAAATGAGGAGGCTGAGCTGGAAGATTTCTAAGGTCCCTTTGGCACTAAAATTCTAGAGTTCTTTGGGTGGGGGTGGGTCTCCTCTAACGTTTCAGCAAACCGCATTGCTAGTTAACCTGCCTGTTGACTGAGCCTGGACTAAATCAAGAGGCTGTTTCCTCACGCGCAGCTCACCTTTTCCACTGCCGTGTGTTCCTCGTGTGTGACGTTTGTTTTTCTTGGTTCGTTTTTAGACCTGCTCAGCCTTCTGGATACTTTTTCTCTGAGTAGGGTGGCATATCCAATGTGTTCATAGATGGGGTTAGTTGTCATTTTTGAAATGTATTCGGCAGCTTTTGTTTCTATGTACAGTGTTATCAAGCCATCTGTCACTAGATCGTGAATCGACTCAAACCTCTTCTCACCCACGAAGTGTTTCCCGTCATGGAAGAGCCTGTAGTTTAAGGTCTGGTTTCCAAACCTGCCCACGAGACAAGGAGGGATTACAACCACGTTAGAAACAGGCACAGTGTGGAGTGATAACACCAGCTAACAGTTTTGGAATACTTCTTGTATGCCGGGCACAGGACTAAGCCCTTGATGTGATTTTCTTCCCCCTGATGATCACAGAGACCCTTTGAGACGGCCCAGCGGTTATGCCTGCTTTACTGTGGAGGTGACTCAGGCTTGAAGAGATGGGGTTCCTGCTTGAGTTTACATGCCTGGGATGAGGCAGGGGTGGGGCTTCAATCCAGGCCGTCACATGGAGTCGTTTGATCCCAGAAATCACTAAGGGCATTGTTAGCATCCTTCGTTTGTAACAGGCAGAGGATAATGCCTGATTTACAACTATGTTACTTGTACATTTACTTAATGCGAACCAGCTCTCCCCGATACCTGGCAATTACCTCTGCAAGGAATGCTCTGTCCCTGGTTCTGATACCCCCTTGTCATCGCATCTCTACCACCCCTGCAGCACAGCACCCCATGCCTTCCACCCCAGTTGGTGCAGTGGAAGGGAAGCAATAAGGTGTGCTAAACTCCCTGATGGGGCCACTGCTAGTGTCCCCACAATCTAATCTACAGGGTCCCTCCTCTCTGGGCCCCGGCCTTCCATCTACAGCCCCTGCTTGATTCCCCACTAGAACCGCCAGCTTCTGCTGTTGAAGTGCTAGGAAGATAGGAAAGTGTGCTGTGTACCTAGAAGGCGTGATGTAGTAGCTGTTTAAGTTCATCCTCATAAGCACATTATTTAAGATATGTGGTCGACATACTACGACTTGGAAAGTGTCCATTGCACAGCCGTAATATGGAGATGGTGCATCGAACACACCATTGTGGGCCTGGGAAGTGCTTCCACGGACACCATTCCCTCTATGGAGAGAGGGCTTTCCAATTACGAAGAGTTCACAAACGAACTTTTGGAAGATAATTCGGTTCTGAAACTAGATACCTTCCCTGAAACGTACAGGGCGGCGGCGAGGATCAAATGACAGAAAATATTTGATCAAGGTTTGAAAAGTGCCATAAATGCAGTGTCTTTCTCGTGTTGTGATGTTTAATACTTGTGATTTTGTGGTAAAGGCTCAGTAGAGCCTGTTCTACTGGCTCGTTGGCCTGAAGGGTTGTGACTGCCCTCACGACAAGTTCCTGGGGTCAATAAGGTCATCCCTGAGAGAACCCCATGAGCAAATGCAGGTCTTGTGCGGTCTGTGTGAGCAAGGCCAGGTGAAGGAGCCCTTCCTTCGACATGGGCTGCTGGGAGCTGAGGCAGAGACCCTGCAGCCTCAGGCAGCTAGATGGTGCAGGCAGAGGTGGCTATAGAAACACCAGCTTTCCAGATGGTTCCCTGATTTACTGTGTGTCCATCATCAGAGCCCCAGTGTCCACGCCTACTGATAGCATCTGTGGCTGAGGAAATGTATGCAGCCTCTGATATACTGCGGGCGCTTCAGAAACAAGGGAAGATACCAAGTAAGGAGTATCTCCTGACATTACCCTCTGACTTTCACAAATCAGAAGGATGCTGACAATACCCGTAGTAATTTCTACGATCAAATGACTCCATGATTGTTTATGGTAGCGGGTTTCTGTTTGGGATGGTGAGGAAGTTCTGGAAATGGATTCGGAGATGTTTGCACAACACTGAAACATACTTAAGGCCGCTGAATTTTACACTTAAGAATGGTAAAAGTAGAAGTGTTCATGACTGTAATCCCAGAGCTCTGCGAGGCTGAGACAGGCAGATGGCTTGAGCCCAGGAGTTCAAGACCAGCCTGGGCAACATGGCGAGACTCCTTCTCTAAAAAACAAACAAACAAACAAACAAACAAAACTAGGCAGTCATGGTGGTGTGTGCCTGTGGTTCCAGCTACTCAGAAGGTTAAGGTGAGAGGCACTTGAGCCTGGCAGGCGGAGGCTGCAGTGAGCCGTGATGGTGCCGCTGCACTGCAGCCTGAGTGAGGGAGTGGGACCCCTTCTCATAAAATAAAAATGTGAAAAATGGTGAATTTCATGTTATACATATTCTACTACAATTCTTAAAAATGGGCAAATATCAGTGAAGCCACTTGTACAGCAACGAAAACAAGGAATGAAATGTGCCTCACCTGAGAGCCAGCGTGTAGCATCCTGGTTGCCGCTGGCTTTCTCTAAGGATGTAGGCACCCTCCACACCTCCGAGAAGCTCGTCCGCCTGCTCCCGGGAGATGATCCCGTGAAACCTGAAGGTGCGAGACCATCGTTGCTCTGAACAGACCACATACAGCATAAGGACCATAAAGAACTAGCTTTCAAAGGATGGCGGGGGCACCCAGAATCCACAGCCCACCCAGCGGGATGAAGAGGGCAGTGACTGCTGCATATCTCAAGTGATTTGAAACCACCCCTCACATGCACCAAACACAAGTATTCAAACAGGCAAACCAAAGGAAGCATGCCCAGCCCACTTGGCTTTCTGCTATTGTCTTTGCCCTCAAGTTGAAAACGAAAGTTGAAACAAAAACCGAGGCTACATACCGCCCTCGCTTTTTTTTTAACCATGGGAAATAACAGAAAAGCAATTACCAATTTAGCTCTCAGCCCAGAGAACTGTGTGTTATCCTAATTGCAAGTGGACATTTATTGATTAGCAACCTGCTTGCTTCAGGTGCAAGATGGTGTTAATTTCAAGAGGCTCATTTTCTGGAAAGAGCTAGCTGTAATCAATAGTCTTCCGGTTCTTTACATTTTGAGAGTAGTAGCTTATGGATATCTTAGAAAAATGTACCTGCTTTTCTTTTTTAAAGATACATTTATCTTCTCTACCATTTTAAAACCCATACACATGCTTGTGGAAAATGTGGTGTATCTGGGAAGGTTGCATGCTTGCTTGGCCCATGATCACTCTGATGTGGAGGCAGTTGTCTGAGGCCCAGAGTGGACAGGGACTCCACGGAGGAAGAGGGAGAGTTGAGAGTTGGGTCAGGAACCAGCCCACTTTCCCTGTTGCCTTTAAGCAAAGACACCTGCTCCTCTCACACGACTGGAGGTTTGATCAATGAATATTTCATGAAGTGGGGCACATTTGGTTAGGGAGTTAGGTCAGTGACAAGGGACTCCATGCTTCTGGGAGAGGAGCAACAGCTCTTTCTAGGATTACCCAACCTTGGAGAACTTTGGAGAATACATCAGAGAATAAATTTTCTGGACAGAAAAACTCCTTTACTTTCTTGAAAAGAAGGAAAGGGAAGTCAGCTAGACAAGTTTTGTTTTGTTTTGTATTTTCCCCAGGAATGCAAAGATTAAGTTAGAATACAAATGTAGAAGGATAACATTTTTTAAAGTGCCTATCACAATATTTGTTTCTTAACTCCTTCTATCCGTAAAAAACAGGCCTTCCAGGCTGAAGCTTCTGTCCAAGGCAAGTGGGGTCAGAAGCAGCCTGTGGCTTTGTGTTTCAAACTCGGTTTTTAAAGGCTACGGCACTGACGTCCTGGGAGAAAAGGCTTTCTGGCTTCCCAAATTCTGATTTTAAATCTCAAGAGCTGATGCCGGCAGGTCTTGGAGCAATGCTCTTCTGAGTGAGGATGAACGTTCCGTGACATAACAGTGAGCCCTCCTGCCTCCCCAAAAGACCAGCATCCCTGGTTCTGGTGGGAGGGATTGAGGCAGAGCCCAGTCTCAGGGGGTCTCATTGGCTCTGCCTAGCAGATATGGATTGGAACCGGGAGGCCAGTTTATTGGGGCCTGGAGCAGAGGTATTGGGGCTTTAATAGTGAGGCCACTGGACCTGGGAACCTTGTGGAGTAGCCTCCTGTGTGGCCTGAGCCAGGTTAGAGAGGGCGGGACACATGGCCTGGTAAAGAGCCTTAGGGGTAGCCTTGTGGATGGGTTGGGGGGCAGTAGTGAGTGTGGGGATGGATGGGGGGCAGGGAGGGATGGATGTACAGCAGGAGAGTGGGAGGGGCAAACAGCACTGCAAAATATTCCCACACGGAAGTAGAAAGGACAAAAGCTGGGATATCAAAGACACAACTCATGGGCCAGAGTAACAATAGCAGGACAGGCACACACAGAGGGGAGCACAGAGACCTGCCCCAGGTCACTCCAGGAGAAGGTGGAGACTCTAAACAAAGGCAGGCAACTCAAAAGCAGCCAAGTTCTTTTTTTGTTTGTTTTTGAGACAGAGTCTCACTCTGTAGCCCCAGCTGGAGTGCAGTGGCGTGATCTCGGCTCACTGCAACCTTCGCCTCCCAGGCTCAAGTGATTCTCATGCCTCAGTCTCCTGAGTAGCTGGGACTCCAGGCATGCGCCACCACACCCAGCTAATTTTTTGTATTTTAGTAGAGATGGGGTTTCACCACGTTGCCCAAGATGGTGTCCAACTCCTGAGCTCAGAAGATCCAGCTGCCTTGGCCTCCCAAAGTGCTGGGGTTACAGATGTGAGCCACTGCGCCTGGCAAAAAGCAGCTTTTGTTTCTTTCTTTTCAATTCTTGATTTTGATAATGCATACTTTTTCCATTTTTATTTTTAATTGGTACATAATCATTGTACATATTTATGGGAAGCGTGTGATATTTTGATACATAAGTACAATGTATACTGATCAAATCAGGGTAAATGGGATGCCCATTTCCTCAAGCATTTATTGTTTCTTTATGTTGGAAACACTCAAAAGCGCCTCTTAGCTATTTTGAAATATACAATACATTTTTTAACTATAATTATCTTACTGTGCTATTGAACACTGAAACTGAAGTTTCTAGAAGTAAGTTTTAATTCACTTGAATTGGCAAGTTTAAGTGATTGACAGTGTCAGACAGATGGTGACAAGAACTAAATTAAATTCAATCATTCAGAAGAAGAAAATGACACTTTTGTGTACCTGAAGACCCAGTCTGTGGCCTGTCATTCCCTTTATGCATGGTTTTTAAAAGTCTAAATATCTCCAATCCATAATATCTAATATATTAGCAGGATTACAACTTTGTAAGAAAAAAGCAAGCATGCACAAAGACCAGGAAGAGATGAAGGGAAAGGTTTAGCAGTAATTCTCTTCTATGGTGGGACTATGGGTATCTTTCGTTTTCTATTTTCCTTTCTTTTCTAATTTTTCCAACTTAACAGGTATTAATTTATTAACTTTGTTTTTTGATACAGGCTCTCGCTCTGTTGCCCAGGCTAGAGTGCAATGGTGCATTTGACCTCCTGGGCTCAAGTGATCCTTCCACCTCCCACCTATGGTCCTGAGTAGCTGGGATCATAGGCATGTGCCACCATACCTGGCTAATATTTGTATTTCTTAAAGATAGAGGGTCTTGCCATGTTGCCCAGGCTGGTCCTAAACTCCTAGCACAAGTAATCTGCCTGCTTTGGCCTCCCAAAGTGCTGGGACTACAGGCGTGAACCGCTGTGCCCAGCCGTAATTTATTAACCTTTTAAAAATGAAAGGAACACCTGTGCATAGCAGGAAATTCCAATTTTGAAAGTTGAAGGTACAAAAGAACTAAAAATGCAAACAGTGTAGAAGTAAAATTCCTCTCTCCTAAAAGGTATTCATCGTCAGTGGTTTCTTATGATTCCTTCTAGGAATAAATGTGTCTGTGCATTTCCTGAATGGAGCATGTGTTGCTTTTTAAGTGGAAGAAAAAAAACACCTTTCATAAAAAAAATAAAGGGAAACACAGAATTGGAAGGTTTTAGGCTAATTTCCACCTAATATAAGATGTTCCTTTTGGTAGTTAAGAAAACACTTCCTTAGTGTCAAGCCTCTCACTATATGTTTTACGTGAATTGAGGGTGGAATATGAGAGCTACAAAGTTATTCAACAGAACTTTTCCCCAAAAAGAAAACTGCATAATACACAGTTCCTTTTGGAATTCACATGCCAAAGTGTATATGGTAGATTGTCATTTTCTTCTCTTTTTAAAAAATTAATTGTGCTATCTTCCAGAAAAAAACAAATAAGCATGTTGAGGGAAAAAAGTCATACTAACAACACAGATTAGCCAGCAGGGTATGGGGTGGAGAGGAGCGGAGGCCAGGGCCCCCAGGCAGGCATTGCAGAGGTCAAATTCCCAAGGCACTACAAGGAAGGTTCTGAAATGCAGCTGTGGCAATTAGGAAGATGCACTGGGCCGGGACCACTAAGACAGTCATTAATCAAGAAGATGAGGCTCTGATAGCTAAGAGAATAGGAGGAAGGTTTGGGACTGGCTGGGAGAGCCTGGAAGGTAGACTCAGAAGACTTTGCCTCACAACGCCTCCAGGTTGGACTCGGGAAGCAAAGTGATTGACACATCTCCTCTCCCCTGGACTGTGCTGCCTGCCCTCTGTGATGTATTCTACACACCACAGGCTTAGACTGTGAATTATTTTTATGGTCATGCGAATTTGCTGGGCAGTAATGAAATGAAACAAGAGCTGAAATTTAGAGAAAAATGGAAAGGGGAGTGTGAAGGCAATTTGGCCAATATACCCCAGCCAAGAGAAATCATCATTTGGGTTTTATGAGATGGCAGGGAAGTGGGATGGCTATCCTGATGATTACTGCATGCGAGTACTGCACCAAAGTCAGGGTCTCAGATACAATGTGTGATCTTGGACACCCCTAACATTTCTATTGTGTTGAGGTAGAAAGTGAAATAAAACACTAACAGAGAGCCTCCCTTATGAAAAATGCTGCCTTGCATTTCAAGTACGTGTCAGGCACTCGGGAGCTCTTTTGTGTTGTGAAATGTAGCACAAGATGCTCTCCCTCCCACATTACTGGAAACCAAGCATGTGACTGTTTAAAAAAATTAATCCAAAGGAGTCTGATTGCATTTATTCTTATCATTAAACTCTTACACAATAGACATATGTGACCATATATTAGAAAATTTATAATATTTAAATGGCACACGAAATGACTACTTGCTAAATTATTAAAACAAAGAATAGTATAATACGTACTCTCTTCCATAATATTTTGGTCTGTTTTCCACCTGTGTTAAAAAGAACAAAAATTAATAATGCATTTGAATTCAAATCAGCTAGATAAAAATGCTACTCAAATAAACGGAACTAGGGTCCTGGTAGGAATTTTGTTACAGATTATATTCTCCAAATCAGAGATCCATGAAGCTCTGGAGTTAATTAGCACATTTCAGTATCACGTAGGAATGATCTAGAATCACCACGTCTCCAATCAATAGGCTCATTTTCCACCCAAACCCAATCCACCAAGAAGAGATTTTCAACAAAAACAAAGTGATGCTTATTTTAGTATTAAAGAATTTGCAAGGATATTAGAAGGTTTCATCTTGAAGGATAAAACAATGGCTTCTGTCATGAATAAAACATGAGCATTTATTTCACTCTGTGCCTATTTGTTTTTATGTATTTATAATTAAAACAAGGAGTCTACCTGGATTAAAAAATAAAGCAGGCT
Source organism: Callithrix jacchus (assembly GCF_049354715.1). NCBI lineage: Eukaryota > Metazoa > Chordata > Mammalia > Primates > Cebidae > Callithrix > Callithrix jacchus. The sequence goes on from NC_133512.1 coordinate 28,706,383, forward strand.
TAACTTGATCACGTTCCACATAAAATCAATATTCTAACATTCTTGTTTTTTCAACATGTGGCTAACAAGCTGAAATTCATTTGACACCAGAGGTGCAGGATAGAGAGAACAAGATTTATGACTTGGCTAAACACAAACATTCCAGAAAGGTTTTTCAATCACAGCTTTAGCCTGAGGTTATCACATTTTTCTCACGTATGTGATCATCTACTTTCATAAACGCTTTGTGTTCTCATGTTGTGATGTTGGAGTTGGTGAGAAAGTAACATGAATTCTCATGTTCCACTTTTGTTCTTCTCACCTAACTCCAGGGACACTTGTAAAGCCACATTAAGTTATGGATTTGTATGAACGGTTATATGTATGACAACAAGTTTATGTTGATTCACTGTTGTAGACTATGAGCTTGGCAGAGATTTTATTCACAGTCATTTCAACTACCAGAGTCACATTCCTAGAGTCAAATGGACAGTTTTCGCAGCACGGCTCAGGGACAGACACAGTGGCAGGATTTCACAACAGGGGCAGTGTCCTGGCCTAGCTCCATCCTCCAAGGGATGCAGATCTGAATAGGTAGCAGGACACTAGGAACTAAGGGAAAAGGATCAGAAGGGCAGAGCCGGGCCTTGGGGGACCACACTCACAATGCTGCCTAGAACGAGCCTTGCTATACAAAACCTGTCATCTAGACACTTCTAAATATGCATTCACTCTTCTGTGCATTTTACACCTGAAAATTACTCAAACAAGCAGGACATCCATAACTTAATCTTCAAGGTTCAAAGCCTGCTCGGTGTCATTTGTGAAGGAAGATTTAAATAGTATCATTAATAGAAGCAGAAGGTGTGTGAAAAGGCACCTAGTTATCTGATATCCTTTCTATAAATGATGTGTGCCATTATTCCACAGGCTGGTAAGCTTTGTAATGAGAGTTGAATATTTTGTCATTTATATCATTCTTTTGGCTAAGTTCTTTTTTAGTTTTCTACTAGTATACATGTGTGACTGTAAAACCAACAAGTCAGAGAAGAAATTTAGGACTAAAAAAGCCAGTGAAAGCTGATGATATAGAATAGCAAAATCTCCATTCTTTGAGAGGTGATATTCCAAAATTTAAAGTGATTCGCTATATAGGAGGCCAATTTTTTATTTCCATCTTTTTGGCTGAACCACAGCACAAGTTTTCAAACTCCGGGTGTAGCTCTCAACCCTATTCCCTTCCTGTATCTTCTTATTTTCCTAAAAGGAAGAGTTAGTAACCTAACTTCCCAGATGAGCAGCCTGGTAATAGAGCCTACTACTGCCTCTTGGCATGCAGGTAAATAGTTAATAAATGCTCAATTTAATTCATTCTTAACAAGATAACAAATTGCTTTCAGTTCATCAAGCAATCATAAAAATATACAGCATGCTTATTATGTTCGGGGCTCTATGCTCAGGCCAGCCATTGTGCATGAAGTAATGACCTTGCAGGTGCAGAGAGGAAAGGTATAAGGTGCTCAGGGGGGTTCTGCACTTGCAGCAGAAGGGAAATGCTTATGGAGAAATCTAACATAGAACCCCAGAGGGAAGTTGATATTCAGGGTGCCTTGAAGGATGTCGAATAAGATTCTGCCCAGAGGCAAGTTTGATTCAAATGAGGGAAAAATCTTCTGCATATGAAAACCACTAGAAAATAAGAGCCCTGAATTGTATGGGATATTAATATATGATTCCTTATATATCTGAAATTTAAATGTAACTAGGCATCCTGGTCCCTCCCTCCCTCCCCTCCTCCCTTCCTCCCACCTTCCCCCTTCCCTTCCCTCCCCTCCCCTTCCCCTCCCTTCCTTACTTTTCTTCCCTTCCTCCCTCCCTCCCTCCCTCCCTCCCTCTTTCCTCCACTCTCTCTTTCTTTCTTTCCTAAATCTGGCAACCCTATATAGGGGAGACGAAAGACAGAAATAAGAGAGAGTAAAGACAGAGGATGTGGTTGGCATCCGATCACTGCTTCTACTGGCCGTTTTAATAGCAATCCAGTATCTCTTTCCTTTTTTGTCTCTGAAGCTCTTAAAGAAAATATATGTGTCCAGTGTCCTTGTGAATGTCAGAGAGAGTCGGGGGAGAGAGAGAGAGACTGGAATCAAAAAAACAAAATCCTCTTCTTTTTTTAAACTTTTTGCTTACAGGTGTCTAAACACAGTCTCTCTTTCTATATTCCACTAAGCTTTAAACCAGTCAAGAGCTTAATGTTTAAGCTAAATGATGCTAGACAAATCATACAATGGCCACATTTCTTCAAGGTGGATAATACTGGATCCTCAGATCAAGACAGAACAGGTGGCTAGGGGATAGGGCTCATGGGGACAAGGGCCTGCCAAGAGACTAGGAATGGCTGTGCTGGGCCCCAGCAGTGCCTTAGAGAAGCCTGACTCACTCCTGGGGCAAGGCTCCATGTCAGCCATCAGTGGAAACCAGAACCCACCAGTGAAATTGAATTTGTTTAATGAAAGAAATTGTAGCTCGCAATTTCTGTTTCCAATTGTACGAGATTCTCTCGTACAGGTGTGAAGGAGACAGGACAGTCGGTAAATAAAAGGTAAGGCAACTCAGAAGATCTTGCATTTTCATTGAAAACTATGTTTGTCCAAATCAGGCAACTTAATAAAAAAATTTATGTGGTCACATAGATTCAGAAAGGAATGCAAAGTGCAATATATCCTGACATGAATGAAGGTTGGTTCTGGAGCTTCCCTGCCACTGGGATTATCCTGGAACAGCAGCTGCAGCTGGTCAATCCATCATCCGATGAACCTGGCCTTTGTGAATATGACTGACAGCTGTTGGATCTGCCATGTCTGCTCTTGGGATTTAGTGCTCTGAGTCCAAGAAGTAAAAGCAATTCATTCTTTTTAAGAGAAAGAAAATATGTAGTCATGTTAGATGAATTACTAGATCCCCTAATACTGGGTCCTTAGATAATCCAGCTGGCTCAAAGAGGGACCCCTCTCTTTACAGAAGGAGAGCACCAGGTAGGTCACTGAGTGAGAAAACACACGAAATGAGTCCTTCCCAAGGCACAGGGGGTTTCAGCATATGTGGTGTGACCATGCAGAATGATGGCTGCTTCTTTTTAAAAATAACACTGAACATTTTATTCTAAATAAGCATCATCTACAAGGAAAGAGTCCCCCTAGTAGGCATGATACTTGCCATTTATATCTCTGTTGACCAGAACATTTTTGGAATTTATCTTTTGGAATTACCTAAGATATACCACCCTTTCTTGTGAATATCCTTAAAGGTATGCTTCTCGAAGTGTGGACTGGTCATTCAAAACAGAAACTTCAAGATGCTTGTTGAAAACTGCAGACAGGATCCCCATCTAGGACTAGCTGAACCAAAATCACTGAGGGTAGGGATATGATGTGTAATTTAATCAAGCCCCTGGATGATTTTAAAGCATATACGAAAGTCAGAATCACTGTATGCAGAAATATACATAGATTTGTTTTTTTGAGCATGGATTTGAGAGAGCATGTTATTTCAGCAAACAGGCATACATTATTTGGGCTTGAGACCAGTAGGTAAATGGGGTGAGTGATCAAACTAGTACATTTGAGACAAAAATGAGGTATGATCATAAGATAAGACTCTCACTGTGACTTGCTCTGAAGGAATTTTAGAAGAGACGTTCCCAACGTGCTCTGAGCAATGGGAACTTGGCAGAAATCAAAGCAGAGCTTCCCAAGATGACTGATGGGAAGGGACCATGCTCATGTAATGTGTTAAAATAACATCTATGTTATGACTTTACAGTTACATCTCAAGTATAATTAAATTGTTAGCACTGTGACTACTGGAGATGGGCTCAGTCTTGTCCCTACTATCCACAGTCCACACATGGTGCTCCTGTGTACGTGAGGCTATGCCAATGTTATGCTTTCAGCTAATGGCCTCATTGCCCAATGTTCATGCTCTGCACTCATCAAACCAAATGACTTGCAGTTCCATAACGGTTTGCCCTCTGACATGCCCATCATTTTTATGTGATCTTATTTTAAGATCCTGAATTCTCTCTCTCTCTTTTTTTTTTTTTTTTGAGATGGAGTCTTGCTCTGTCGCCAGGCTAGAGTACAGTGGAGTCATCTCAGCTTGCTGCAACCTCCCACTCCCAGGTTCAAGCGATTCTTCTGCCTCAGCCTCTCGAGTAGCTGGGATTGCAGGTGCACGCCACCACAGCCTGCTAATTTTTGTATTTTTAGTAGAGACGGGGTTTCACCATGTTCACCAGGATGATCTCGATCTCTTGACCTCATGATCCACCTGCCTCAGCCTCCCAAAGTGCTGCAATCACAGGCGTGAGCCACCGCGCCTGGCCCTGAATTCCCTTTCAAACGAGGCAGATCATTATGTGAGTTAAGAGGGCAGGCTCTGGACTTAAACTGCCTTGCCTTGAGGCCAGATCTGTGGGAATTTAAGCAAGTTATCTATATCTATACTCCTCAGTTTTCTTATGTTTACAATGAGAATGATAATAAAAGTACCTGCTCATGGGGTTGTTGTAAGATCTAATGAATAAATATGTGTGATATGCTTGCAACAGTGCCTGGTGCAGACAGCCAGGCATTCGCTATGAGCTATTCCTGGGATTCAGAGAAGGTCTCCTCTGTACAGAAGGCAGGCTTAGGCCCATCCTTTGCTGTGCTCTTAGAGCTCCTTTAACATATCTTCATTAGAAAACTTATCTCACCATATTTTAAATATGTATTTGCCATGTTTCCCTAACTGTTCTGTGGAGCCGCAATTTCGTCTGCATCATTCACATATTTCCAGGATTTCTCAAAATGTCTGTCACAGAGTAAATGTAGCTACCTCTTGTTATCTGAGCCTAACCCATTCCTATAAAATGTGTGGGGCAGCAAAGCTCCAAACAGAAAGAGCCTATATTCCATTACTTTACATCGAAAAAAAATAATTCATTTTTGGAGCATGCAAAAGTATCTGTTTTCCAAATATTACTAAAATGCTCCTAAATAATTATCTGACAATCTAATAACAACCTTTTCAGAATATAAAACATTTAAAAACCAATTACCTAATGGTTTAACACTTCATGCAGTAATGAGGAGGTATATTTGTGCGCAGTCTACAGCTGAATAAATAGGAATTTCATTAGCCTTCTATGCTGAGCATGTATTATAATAAAGATAAATAATGCAGTGATATTACCAAAGATTCGAAAGTTACTATCTAATTGGACCTGAGTTGGTAGTGCTCCTGGGCTCCTGGCCTAAACAAATACGGAGGGCTAAACCCTCAGGGAAAAGGCAGGGAAATCACAGATATAATGCGCTATATGTTTAAACATGCTGCCGATCAGGAGAACACAGCTATGACAGAAGCCCACCCTTCGTCTTTCAGCACCCTGCTACTCAGAGTGTGACCTAGGGTCCAGCAGTATTGGCATCACCTTGGAATTTGCTTGAAATGTGGGCTCTGCAATTCTAAGGGGATTCATATATACATTAAAGTTTGAGAAGCTGCCACACACAAGAGAATGTATCATAGCCAGTTTCTAATTGGGAATGACTTTTAGTAAGTCCTGCTAGCAAATATTCACATAATGAGTGTCTGGAAAATAAGAGTGCCTGTCCTCACTACATGTTTGCAGAATGAGACACAGAAGATGCATGTGGACCCTTGCCCATCAATCCGGCTACTGTGGGACTTCAAGTAGGTTACTCAACTTCCTTTGGATCTCATTTTTCTCAATTTTCAGTAAAACTAGAGTTATAAAAATGGGCTATTTTAATAAGGCTGTTTCAAAGATTAGATGAGATACTGCATGTGAGACTCGGAACATCGTGGCAATAACTTCTCATTGATTGAGTGGCTACTCTGTGCCAGGACCAGTCCTGAGGGTTTCTCTCCTGTTGTCTCATTTAAGTCTCTAAACATGCTCCAAGGTAAGTGTGTGCTATTATTTTACAGAGAGCCACTAAATAACTAGCATGAGGTCACAGAGCTAGTAAGTGGCTGAGCCTAGACTGGGACCACCCCTAAGAACTGTGCTTCACTCCTTCTCCAGCAGATACCCGTCAAGGCTAATGGCTTCTTTGTTGGCTCTCAAAATTCTACAGTTTCACTACTAGATTATCTAAATGGTCTTCAGTTTTCTTTGCTAGGAATCAACACCTTAAAATCTCTTTTGAATGAAGTGAATTCCATCAAATGTGAACTTCAGAAAAAATTTGCCTAGGATGGAGTGATATTTGGGGGTCTCTCAAATATTCCTCTGTGATTTGGAATTACATGTATTCCCAAACTACTTGATTTATTTACCAATACACTTTTCAATTTTAAGGAAGACGTCTCAGCATTTTGCAAAGCTTCAAAGAACAGTGTGGTGACAGCTGCATGGTGAGACAGAAGCATAATCCTTAAATGAGTTTGCTTTATAGTCAGTTATCATTGCCTAGATAAACACAAGTTCCTTTATGTTCAACACAAAGACATTTACAGAATATTGTGAGTCCTCTGTAAACAAGGTTTCCAATTATTGAAAGAACAAAGCTTTTATAGTCCCTCAGCAGCTGGTATATACTTAATAGAAATAATTTAAAAAGCAGCCCCCGACACAGGGCAGCTAGATTACTGGATTTTCTGGGAGATAGATCAAGTAGGGGAGAAAAGGCTTTTGATGGGGGGATTTGTGCTGGTGATACTGGGGCAATTTCATCCACAAAAAAATAAATATAGATAATTCCTTTTTAATTAGAAATCAAAGATCCCCCATTGAAACAGAGAGAAAAGAAAATCCAAGTACCGAAATTTACACTCTGGTAGTCAAAGTACAGAGCATAGAATGAAAATTGAGCAGACTCTAAAATCTCCCATTTCTTTCCATTTAGAATCTAAGGCCTAATGTTTTCTTCATGGCATTTCTCTAACACTTCTGGAAATCTGATAGGGCACTAATGAGGCAAATTCCTTCCTGTCTTGATTAGAGTGTATTATAAAAATCCACTGGTCAGTCTTTCTGTAATAAATCTCCATAAAAGGTACCCAATTGCTTTGCTAAGTTCTGTACATACACACAAGTTGGGTATGTACCTTAGCAACCTGATCTGGACATTCTATGAACTTACAAATGCAGATGAATAGATCACCGTAGGGGTACTCAGGGCCAAAGCAATTCCCAATCATTTGGTTTATTTTCTGGCTTCACTTTTCCCCCCCAAATTTTCCAGAAATTGTGATTGAAATATCAGTGATAATACCAGAGCAAACAAAATGTAAAAGATTTTCTTTAGGTCAGTGGTTCTCCACTGGGAGGGGAGGTGATTTTGCTTCTCTGGGGACATTTGTCAAAGTCTAGGGAAGTCTCGTCACATTGCTCTCTGCTCAAAAGTCTTCACTGGTTCCCCAGTGCCACATGGTCAAACCTACACAGCTCAGTGGGATCTTCCCAGATCACCCTACTTAAAAGTGGAACCTCCTCTCCTTGGCATTCCCGTCCCTCTTCTTTGTTTTTTTTTTTTCCTCATGACAGTTTGGACTGTCAGGACTCAGGAGAGGGTACTACTGGCCTCCAGTGGGTAGAATCCAGGGATATTAATCAACGTCACACAGTTCATGTGACAACCCCTACAACAAACAATTATCCCTCTCAAATGTCAGTAGTGCCAAGGTCAAGAACATCATTCTTAGCAAACTGACAGAAGAACAGAAAACCAAATACGGCATGTTCTCACTCATAAGTGTTTGTTGAACAATGAGAACACATGGACACAGGGAGGGGAACATCATACACCAGGGCCTGTTGGGGGTGGGGGCCTAGGGGAGGGATAGCAGGGGGTGAGGAGATTGGGGAGGAGGAGGTGAAGGCAGGAAATGACCATGGCATGTGTATACCTATGTAACAACCCTGCAAGATCTGCACGTGTACCTCAGAACTTGTGTGTGTGTGTGTGTGTGTGTGTGTGTGTGTGTGTGTGTATAAAGAAACTCTGCTTTAGGCTGGAAGAACTTTGAACTGTTAAGTATTCCCAAGGAAGGATATTAGAAACTTTTTTTTTTAACCAAAAATGCAAATAAGCAACAAAAACTTTAAATACATTAAGTCAAATGGAGTAAAAGGAAGGCAGAAGGAAATACTTGCTTTTGATAGTGCTGACATTTATAAAGGCAGCTTTTAAGAAAAGACAGTGCTGGTGAAATACCTCTAACTACTCAAGGAAATAGATCAGATGAGTATAAAATGGAACAGACCAAAATGTCAAAAAGATTAATAAGGGAGCCTCCTCCCTCCCTGGAAAAATTTTAAAGAATGTTAAACTACAAAAAACACTAAAGAGGAAATTTGTTTCTTGGGAGTGACAGCTGTGCTATGCACACATGTGAATTAATGTGTGGGACCCTCACTGCTATGGGACTCCACACCTCACAGCATGGAGCTTTGAAATTTGGGCTGGAAACACAACTTCCACCACTCACAGCTTTCCCAGGTCACAGACTATGTCTCCAGAAGGAGTGGCTAAAGCACCGTCTAATGTCTGTCCAGTATGGGGCTCAGGGAAGTCCTGATTTTCAGGGTTCTTTACTTAAGCACTATAGACAATAAGTATTAACATCATAAGAGAGGAAGGCAAATTGCCAAAATTATTTATATTTAGATGTTAAAAGTGATGGAAGGGCAACAACACCCAGACACACTCATCCAAATGCCCATGCCTCATGCATTGAGCCCTTTTATTACTGGTTCTGATCTTCTCCAAGTTCAGTTCTATTGACCTCAACACAGAACTCTACTAAGGGCAGGGCCAGGAAGAAAAGAGGAAAAGCCAAGACTTAATGAGTGCTTCAGTGTGGGTGCTTCAGGTCTCCCAACAAGCAAGTCACATGGAGATTGTCATTCCCATTTTGCGGATGGGAAAAAGAAGGCCTGTATGGTTAACATTACTTGAAGATCATGCAGAGGCATGGAGATGAGATCCAAACCAAGGTCTAATTGACTCCAAAGCCTATAATCTCCTCCCACACCAAAAGGTAGGGAAATTGCCCAAGGATAACAGACATAATGTACTTACAGAGAACACTGACTCTTCTGTAACAGATGGGTTGATATGAAAATTGTTAAAACTCTGAAACATGGCCATTCTGGAGACCTGCACAGACTGCTTGGTACTCATCACACCCAATGGCTCAGCCTCCTTTACTATCCACTCCTGTGAATGGTACCACCCAGGGTGTCATCCAGTCAATGTCCAAGCTAGAAATCATCTTGGACTCCTCCCTCTCCCCAACCCCACTTGCAATCTGCCACAAAGTCTTGTTCATTGTATGCCATTCCTTAATTGCTCTTAAAATGGTCCCTTTCTCTCCGTGTCCACTGTGCTAGCGACTCATCTGGACCATGAAAGTCGTCTTTTTACTGGTTTCCCTACATCCTGTTATCACCTTCCAATCTATCTTTCACACTTAAGTCAGAAAATGCAAGTCTTGTCACACTGCTCTCTGCTCAGAATTCTTCACTGGCTCCCCATTGCTGCACGGTCAAATCTACACAACTCAGTGGGAGCTTCCCAGACCACCCTACTTAAAAATGGTAACTCCTCTCCTTGACATGCCCCATCCTTTTCTGGATTATTTTTTCCCCATGACATTTATCATCATCTGATATACTACATATTTTACTTGTGTGTTATGATGATTCATTTTATATATCAACTTGTGGGGGCCATGGGATTCCCAGATGTCTGATGACCATTATTTCTGGTTGTGTCTGGGAGGGTGTTTCTCAAAGAGATTAGCCTTTAACTCAATGACTGAGATGGCTCTCCCCAGTGTGGGTGGGCACCATCCTGTCCATTGAGGACCTGAATAAAACAAAGAGGCTGAGGAAGGTTATATTCATGCTCCCTCTTCCTGACTGCTAGACCAGGAGCACTGATCTGCCCTAGGTATTCTTGATTCTTAGACCTCCAGACCCAGAATGGCATCGACACCATCAGCTCAACAGCTTGCAGGCCTTCCAACTACACCACCTGCAACACACACACACACACACACACACACACACACGTATAACTGGTTCTGTTTATCTGAAGAACTCTGATGAAATATGTGTGGTTTTGGTTTTTATTTTTTTGCCAATATCTTCCACTCAAATGGAAACTATACAAGGGCAGAGATTACTGTGCTTTGCTTACTGCTGTATCTCTGGAGTCTAAAACAGTCCTGGCCCTTTCCAAGCGCTCAGTATGTTTTATTCGATGAACACATGAATGGCATCTAGGATCTTCCCTGGATGGTCCCGGCTTGTGTGTCCAGAATATGTTTTTACCGACACATGCACTTGCCCCACCACATTCTCATCCCTCAGTTCTGCATGTTCCTAATATGTAACTTCTGTAGTTTCTGACACATGCCCTTGGCTGCTCATACTTTTAGGGCATTCTTTGGTGGGGTTATGTCCTCTGCCTGGAACTCTAATATTTATTCTTCAATCCCTCTATGCCTTAGCCTGGAAAAGATCTCACTGGATTTTAAAAGTAAGAGCTGAAATGCTGCCATCTTGGGGAATGCTCCTGCCTCTGAACTTCATAAAGGCCTGGGCCAGGGCCATGGTGATCTTACTGGGATTGGGACTGTTGGCTTTTACAAGCTCTTGACGTGAACTCCTTGAGGGAAGGGCTCGTGTTTCGTCACCTCTATTGCCCCAGCACATCACTCACAGTGTTCACAGAGCTCAGTCTCATAGCATAACAGAATGAGTGAAAAGCAGGTTGCTTGATGCTCCCAGATTCCTTTCTGGGTCTTACTGAAATTTCCAAAGGGGTCACCATGGAAAGACTGGCAGTGTTGGTAGCTCACACCTTGATGCTTCCAAGCCACAGGACAAAACTTGTTCCCCTATCTGCTTTCTGAACCTCCAGAGTGAAGACTGAAGACCACAGGCAACAATGGTGACTTTGAGCTAGTGATTGTGCTCATCAAAGTCCCTCCCATCCTCTAGAGGGTGAACACGTGAACCAACATAAGCCACCCAGATGCTCTGCCTCTGGAATTTGCGACTTGAGCAGAAACCATTAAATGAAACTGTTAAGAGGTGATTCACATGCATGGCAGAGCCCAATGACAATAACAACAGTAATCATTAATAGCTATTGAGAACTTATGTACCAGGCATTGTTCTAATCACTTTTTTTTTAACATATATCAACCCAGTCAATCCTCGCGATTACCCAAGAGGTAAGATCAGATCTACCCATTTCCAGAGGACTAACTGAGGCACAGAGAAGCAGGGTGCAAAGGCAGGTTGGATTACCCTGGAACTATGACACTAACCATCACCTTTTACTGCCCCAAGGTGTATCAGCCCTGCTTCAAATCCTTCCTCAAGTCCTCTGACCAGCTTTTCTTTCCATCCAGGGAATTTCCTCATATCCTTCTAACCACAATTGGTCCACCCCTAGCCCTACTTTTTCTTCTTTTGTTAAGTTTAGTGAGAACAGATTTTTATTGCTCACAACAGAATTCTAAGTGATATTTCCATTAAATCAAAATCTCCAGGGCTGGAGCCAGGGTGTCTGTAAGGTTTGCCAGGCTCCGCAGGTGATTCTGACTCACACCCAGGACTGAGAACTATAACCTTGGGCAGCAGTTCCAAAACCCTGAGAGAATAAACATTATCCTAGACGCTTAGGACACCTTCCCATGGATTTGGATCCATTTTCACAGTAGGTTTCCAGGAACACCCAAAAGCCCAGCCATGAGTGGCACTCTTCTCTCCAGCCCTTCTTCCCAGCAGCTCACTTTCACCCACTTTTCTTTGCTACATCTTCCTTGGCACCATGTTTTGTTGGCTCCCCAAATCCACCTTAGGCCTTCCTTGTTTGGACAACCCAATTAGGCACACTTTTCTGGCACTAGCCTGGCACTCTGTTGGCTAGAGTTTTTTGTACTCATCCTTAGCATCTTGGAGGCACAGGTCCAGGTGAAATGAAGGTTTTCTTCTATCAAGCCAGATCCCCAGGAGGCCATGTTGGTTGGGCTGGCTGGCTGGCTGGCTGGCCTCCCAGCAGGGCCGGAGAATCAAACCTGATGGGCTGACTTGTCCGCACTTTTGATCCACCAGACAGGGATTTTACTTTAAAATAAGAAATACTGTAAAGGAGACTCAAAATACAGGATTTAATCATGAAGAGAAATGTTATCTTCACATCTAATCTCATGTTCTTCCTGCTTCCAATTATGCATCTTCCCTTCTTTTGGTTTTCAGTGCAAATGAGAATCTTGAGAATATTCTCCGCAGAATAAGGCTTCCAGGCATCTATTATTAAAAGCCATGTCTGTGCCACCAGATTGCCTGTTCTTCCTCAAACTCAATAATTCTTGTTCCTTTGACCTTTTCTAATAGGTCCCATTTTCCAATCCTTAATTCATCTTCATTATTCTCCTGAAACTCTCTTTAAATTCTCCACATACCTCTTAAAGCCCAAAAGCTTGAAGTACCCAATAGAATCAAATCAAATCAAGGGAAAACTAATGCTGCTGTTAAATTTCTAGAGGGAAAAAGATTGGGTGAGTACACTCATTTAACTCCTCACTCTTGTTAGTATATTCCTTCTGTCAAAGCTTAATGGTATTTGAGTTAAGTGGTGCTATATCTACTTTGGAAAAGGCAAAATGTCTATCATTCTTAGTCTTCTCCCAGAAATTATTTTTTCTGTCTTCTGGAAATGTAAGAGTATTAAATGTTCAAAGTAATGGATAAAATTAATCTACCTACAGGAAAAGAAAGGAGAACAGAGTCTGGAGATGGTAGTAATGAAAGCCTTGTCTATTTTTGCATTCTAGCTCCCTATGGACACTTTTTAGACAGGTTTTCTCTCAATCACCTCCCCACAAAGGAATTTTAATACTACATACAGACTGTATATCTGTTTATGTTCTCTATATGTATTTGTGCTTTATACATATAAAGAGGAAGTTTTTTTTGTAAGAACCAAATTTCTCCACTTTAAGGGTGATGCTGCCCCCTTTGAGAATTCGTCATCCACTGATATCATCATGACCAGAATGTTTTTACATATATTCTCCCACAAGGAAGACGGCAATGTATCTTTGCCTTCTTCTTATAGACAAGGAAGCTGCAGTTCGGAGTGGTTAACTAATTTGCCCACAGTCCTGCCCAGGGATAGCAGCGGATTCAGAGTTAAAACCCAATTCCTGATATCAGAGCCAGTACTCATTGCTCTATGTTATAATGATGACATGAAATCCAGAAGCCTGTTCTGTATTATTTTTTAAAAGTACCTACATTAGCATTTCTGAAACAAGCACTCCTCCCAAAATAATTCCTAACATGACAATAAATAAAAGAGTAGAAGTGTCTTATTAATACTGGTCCTTGCTTTCAACTAATCTTTTTCAGAAAAGTTCTCTATTCCACATTAAAAATTCTTGAGCATGGCTTACAGTGTTTCCAACAGCTCTCATGCCAAGCCATCCTCCTGCCTGTCAGGGCTGTGCACCCAAGAGAATGTCTTTGTTCCACAGGCCAGAGCACACCCTGCACTGTTCTCACACAGTCTTCATTTTTTCTTCTTGACATTTTATAATGAGAATTTTCATACATACAGAAAGGTTGAAAGACTTACAGTAAACACCCATATATACATCATCTAGATTCTACTGCATTTTTACTCTACTTGCTTTTATAGTATATATCTTTTTTCATTCCTCTATCCATCCAACAATCCAACTTTTAAAAGATAGATTTCAGAGTCAGCTGCAGAGGTAGCACTCTTTCCCCAAAGGTGTTGGCATGCAAATTATTAATCAGAATTCAAGAACATATAGGAGGCTAACAGAGCTTTGTTCCTGAAACTAAAGGCAGTTTAGTTTCTAGGCCAGGCATGTAATCCCAGCACTCTGGGAGGCCGAGATGGGTGGGTCACCTGAGGTTGGGAGTTTGAGACCAGTCTGACCAATACGGTGAAACCCCATCTCTGAAAAAAAAAAAAATTTTAAATTAGAAAAAAAAATTTCCAGGTTAAGATGCTGTTACCAAATAAACCGATCCCACGCACACCTTTAACTTCCTGCTGATGGAGTGCTGTGCCACCCTTGCCAACAGGCTTCCACCAGAAAGTGACCATTTAACTGTTGTTCTTATCATTGCTTTGGCCTCTTTCATCAATTTATGTGTGTTGAACATGAAGGCCAATTTGTCTCTCAAAATGGCTTGGGATCAAATTCATCCTAAATTTCAAGGCTAAAACTTCTTTTTTTCCACTAACATTTATGTAGTACTTGAGAGATGGTGAAATTAAAGACCAATGCTTCTGATATATGTCAGGCACTGTTCTAAGTGTTTTATGTGTATTAACTCACTCTTTAAAGTTACCTTTAGTGTAAGGCCAGAGGCCGAAAAACTTTTTTCTAGCAAGGACTATGAAGTAAATATTTTAGGCTTGGGATCATACAGTTTCTGTCTCGAATACTCAGCTCTGCCAAGCTAGCATGAAAGCAGCCGGAGACAACATATAACTGAATGAGTACTGCTGTGTGTTCTAATAAAACTTTATTTACCAAAACAGTCTTCAGGACATGGTTGACCAATGCCTATGCTAGACTCAAAAGCGTGAGACTGCATTCTCCAAAAATCAGTTTCAGGACCTCTTATCGTTAGCTCAAAACACAGAGCTTGCCAATGCCTCAAAGGCCTTTTTATTTAATGGTGGGTCAAATCATCCCTGCGTTCATGCTCTTTCATCTCTTAATGCACTGGGAGGAGAGAATCATTAATTTTTAAGCTATGGCATACAGATGCCAACTTAAGAAATCACAATGAACTGAGGCAGAAAATGGCTGAGTTACATTTTTAAGCAACTGAGACTAATGAAACACTAAGGAGTCAGAGCTGCATCCTTAAACTGAAAGGTATTGATGAAGCATCATTAAGCCTGGTCTTTGAGAAGCCCTGGAACCCGGAGAACCATGACAGAGCAATGGGACAACCACAGTAGTGTAATTACAGACTTGGTAGAAACACCCAGGGAGATCCAAGAACATTCATCAAACAATTGATGTGTAATTACCCAGAAGGACACAAGGTGCTGGATGGCAACCAATATGCCTTTGTTGGGCTGTGCCAAGGCTATTTAATTCCTTCCCACAGTAGATGGGGAAATGAGTGGCCATGTAAATAAGGTGGAAAAAAAGATACCATAATTGAAGCAAAGCTTGCTATTCTGTCCAACAAGACAGAGACATGGTGTACTTAGAGCTAATGTCAAGTGAGACTGTGATTTGCTAAAGGATATAGCCAAAGAAGATGATCACCAGTGGGTCAGTCAGTATTAGCTAGACGCCACACAGGCAGTGGCAGGCCTGGGAGAGCGCCTGCTCTGGAAGGGCTTTTATTAGCAAATTAGTTATCTAAAATCCTGAATTGAGACATGCTCATTAAGCACACAGATGATGGACTCAATGAAGAAACTAGCATCTTAGAAAACAATACAATTAAAGCATTTCTGACATACGATAATGAATTTAGTATTTTCATTAATGCAAGGGTCCATTAAAAGCAGGGGGAATCTAGCAAGGATTCCTGCCTAGCCACAGACAAGGAAAACATCCAAAAAGAGCTGGAATTCATAATAGTGTATACTGAGTATGAATGAACATTAATCATCATATTAAGACTGAATTTGAAGCAGGTTGTGGTGGCTCATGCCTATAGTCCCAGCACATTGGGAGGCTGAGGCGGACAGATCACCTGAGGTCAGGAGTTTGAGACCAGCCTGGTCAACATGGTGAAACCCTGTCTCTACTAAAAATACAAAAATTAGCCAGGTGTTCTGGTGCATGCCTGTAATCCCAGCTACTAGGGAGGCCGAGGCAGGAGAATCGCTTGAACCTGGGAGATGGAGGTTGCAGTGAGCCGAGATTGTGCCACTGCACCCCAGCCTGGGTGACAGAGTGAGACTCCATCTCAAAAACAAAATGAAACAAAACTGAATTTAAAATAGCTTTGTTAATTAATTTTGAAATAGCTTTGTGTTACCACAAACATAGCATTAGAAGTATAATACCAGAAAACGGAGGGTAGAGGCAGGAGATCAGGCTTAATTAACTGCCGACCCCACCCTTACAAGCAGTATTCACAGTTGGTCACTGCAACATATGAGAGTAAGGGAAAGTTAGAAATAGCAAAGAAGAAAGACAAAATATTTTTTAAAGGGTGGAAAATAACATCTAAAAGGAAGTACATCTGGGAAAAATAAAGAAGGCTATACGTGCCTGTGCTGAAATCCGTGAATAGTCTAGCACAACTGCTAAGCAAATAGCAAGCATTACTGGGAGGCAAGAGCATCTTGAGTCTTCTATCCTTAGGGACTAGGGAGGAAGGATGAAATAGAAAGCAGAGAGAAGCAAGAACAATCCTTAGACCAGTAGTTCTCACACCCGAGGGAGCATCAGAATCCCCTGCAGAGCTTGCTAAAGCACAGACTGCTGGGCCCATCTCCAGGGTTTCTAATTCAGGAGACGTGGGATGGGCCAGAGAATCTGCATGTCTCACCTGTTCCCAGCTGATGCCCCTGCTGCTGGTCCTGGGATCAGACTCTGGGACTCACTGGATTACAAACTCAGCCCTGGATATGAACTGTCTGGGTTGGAATCTGGCCTTTGCCCCTCTTGCATTTCCTGTCTCATTTCCTCCTGTGTAAAGTGAGAGGGATAAGCCCCATGAGACTGTCGTGGGCATAGCATCTGTGAAACTCTGAAGCCAGTGCTCAGGGCACAGGAAGTGCTCCTTATGTGACAGCTGTCATTACTATTAAAAGACTGACAACAAGTAAATAATTAGGTAACATCATTTAGCGTAGTCATATTAAAATTGGGGCCGTCATCTGACATTGCATCCTCTACATTTTCATGATGGAAAGCAGAATCAAGGTCAGAAATCTACATCTAAGTCTCTCAGTGCTCCGTTGGATAGCCCACAGTCTAGGAGGAGACACCGCTTATCTGGAGCAAAGTACAACCTGCCTTCATCAGCGTTATTTCTCAGTTACAGTTTAACCAGGTGAGCAAAATGTGAAGCATGTCTTTAAAACTTCACTATAGGTCCAGCAGTATGCATCTGCCTCTTTTCCTGGATAACCCTGGCTACACCCCAAATCTTGTGGGGCCTAACCTCTGAGTCACAGAGCAGACTTAATATGGGGCTGCTGTAGGTAGCAACTGCTATGGAGGTGTGACATTTGCTTTGTGTTCGGATGTGTTAGGTTGGTGTTACAAAAGCCAGTGCCTCCTCAGAACCATTGTGTCTCAGTCTGGATCCCCACTCACTACCACCACCACCCCAGATCAGTGAGTAATGGGATCTTGGATTATGGCTGTCCTAGCCTAGGGAAGGATGGCAGAATATGTGTTGTAATACATGATACTATCAGTTATTTCTTTTTTCTAAAACAGTGAACTATATCACATAGGAGTCCAACTCTAGTAATTAAGGGAATACACATTTTCAGGTGAGATGTTCAGAAATCAAAATTGGGCATGCTGGCTCATGCCTGTAATCCCAGCACTTTGGGAGGCCGAGGTGGGTGGATCACTTGAGGTCAGGAGCTCAAGACCAGCCCAGCCAACATGGTAAAACCTCATCTCTACTAAAAATACAAAACTTAGCTGGGTGTGGTCAATGCCTGTAATATCAGCTACTCAGGAGGCTGAGGCAAGAGAAGGGCTTGAACCTGGGAGGCAGAGTTTGTGGTGAGCCAAGATCGCACCACTGCATTCCAGCCTGGGTGACAGAGTAAGGCTCTGTGTGAAAAGAAGAAAAGAAAAAAAGAAATAAAAATCACCCAGGGAGATTAAAGAATATTCTCCGGAAACTTTGCCTATTATCGATCACTGATTAACTTCCCATTTATTTTCCTCATTCTACTTTTGCCTCAACTTATGTCTTGGCATATGTACTATTCCTTCGTGGCCCTCTCCAGCTCAACTCACCTGCTCCCCTGGCTCTGAACTCCGTAACAGCTTGGCCTCAACAGCCCTTACCCAGTGCTTACGTTTTTACCTTGGAAATGTCTGATTATGCTCCAGGGGCACACTTGCAGGGTCTGTATTATTTTAGAAGAAGTTCAAAGTGTTCCAAAGAGACTGAATTTGGGGACAGGGGGAGTATGCCTTTTGGTAGAGCACAGTACTTGTCAATAAAAAAGAAAGTTATCAGTTTTTTTTTAAAAAGCAGAAAACATTTGGTTCTATCTTTAGGGGAAAAAAATCATGCCAAAATTTTAGTTCTAACATTGGTTTTTACTAGATTTTTCCCCTGTACTACAGCAGGTCTAAACTCAAAGCAAGTCCAGTTCAGAACAAAGTTGCATCAAGAAAAAGGGCTGAAGGCATTTGTGAGTGAGATGAAAGCCCGGAGGAATAATAATGGGAAAGTCCTTTATTTCTGATTGTGTTGACATTAAGTGGGGACAGACAAGTGGAGAAAGCCTAGCATGAAAAAAATAGGAATGTCTTTTCCTGCAAGGGAAGAAATAGCCTTCTGATTACTACAAATAAAGCCAACTAAAAGGTAATGAGATTGATTTTTGTTTGTGGCTTGTAGAATCAATCTCATTACTTTAGAGACATACCTTGTCCAGATGTCTTAAATTAGTAGAGTTTTCACATCCTACCAAATTCACTTTAAAACATTTATTTCGATAAATAAAAGAAAAGTGGGAGAACTGTGGAATAGTAGAAAATCCCTCAGAGTTCACTTAAAAATCTGTGATTAAAATGCATTGAGTTAGGTGAAAATGATATGGTCAATCAATACGGCTTGTCAAAATCTTCCAGACAAGCCTAAGACAAGATAAATACCCTTGAGCTATAAGGCTGTGAAGTCTAGATATAATTAATACAATTTTAAATAGTGTAATGAAGAAATGGACTGTTTTTGAAGGCTTACAGGAACAGTTATTAGAAATAAAGACAGAAAAGAGTAAAATTGGTAGATATTTAGAACACCAAAAACTAGGGAAAAAATGCCTAAAAAGAGGGTATGAACACTTAAATTGGTGTTTAAAAAATGAATACAATTCACTGGAAGGTAAACTAAGGTAGTGAGATACTACTCCTGGTATGGTGGCTGACACCCTAAAACCCAGCACTTTGGGAGGCCGAGGCAGGCCGATGACCTGAGGTCAGGAGATCAAGACTAGCCTGGCCAACATGGTAAAACCCAGTCTCTACTAAAAAAATAAATAAATTCCAAAGTTAGCTGGGTGCAGTGGGGTATGCCTGTAATCCCAGCTCCTTGGGAGGCCGAGGCAGGAGAATCGCTTGAGTTTGAAAGGTGGAGGTTGTGGTGAGCCAGGACTGCACCACTGCACTCCAGCCCAGGAACTACAGAGCAAGACTCAGTCTGAAAAAAAGGCTTGGCCACTGCCATCTGTACTTGGTCTACTTTCTAACCATCAAGAAAAAAGCTGATTCTGATCATGAATGCTAGAAATTTCTACCATTCATTTCTGCATTTAAAAAGTTTTCCAAAATAGACTATTCTATAGCAAGGAGAAAGAAATGAAGCTATATAAAATGGAGAACAATTTGAAATAATAGTATGCCATTGTATTTCCCTTTTTGAAATTGCTTTTTATAATCCCATATTCACTATAGCAACTTCAAAGAAGATAAATGCACCAAATCATTTACAGTCACAAAAGAACTTATGCATATTTAGTGTAGGCTTGAGGTAATTTTAGGGGAACTTGACTCTCAGTGAGTCACACAAGTAAATCTTGCCATTTTGGCCTTTTGGAGAGGCCAAGAAGAAATTTGGATTAGTCCAGGAAAAAATTTTAGTCTGTGTTTAAGTAAGTACCTTAACAACTGCCAAAAGTCTAACTCGCTACCCTAATAACAGCATTGAGTAAATCTGATATGCCAGTAGTAATAGTTTGAGAATCCCAAACTCCTTATGCTAGCAATCACTATCCTTTTTTTCATCATTTTGAAAATTACTGATGTATTTACTTATTCCCCACTGTTGCTTGGCTATGCTCACCGCTAAGGATATACTTATGATTCAGAATAATGAAGTCTATGAAGCTTATATTTTCCTGGAGAGAGATAAACAAGTGACAATGAAATATGTTAAGGAAGTGTATCAGAGAGTGTGTGAAGTGCCACAGATACAATAAACGAGGCTATATGACAGAGAGCCTCCAAGGGCAGGGGAGGTGCTACTTTTTTATGGAGTTTAGGAAGGGCCTCTTATTATATGAAATTTGACCCGAAACCTAGACATGCAGAGAACCTGGGTCTAGGAATTTCAGGCAAAGAGCAAGTGCAAAGGCTCAACAATAGCGACAGTGTGGTTTTTGTGATGAATGGCAACAGAATCTAGGGGGGCTGAAAGGCAGTGCACTTGGAGAAAAATGGTACAGACAGAGCAGTGACAGATGCAGGAGGCACACTATGGCTCCTAGGCATGGCAAGAAGTTTGCTTTTATTCTAAGAATAACAGAAAGCTAATTGGAGGGTCTAATTTATATTTAACGATGATTTGGGTTCCTGTCTGGTGACTGGAGGGTGTATGTGTGTGTGTACGTGTGAGCTGCAGGGAAGCTGCCATGAGCGGAAGCAGCGGGATCAGGCAAGAGGCTCCTTACCTGCGATTAAATCCACGCAAGAAATGACAATGGCCTAAACCACACAACATTCATGGAGATAGAGTGAAATGAACAATGCAAGATATATTTGGAGACAATTAGCGAAGAATGGAGGAGAAAAGGGTGAGGGTAGGGAAGGGAGAAGTACAGGTTTCTGAAGTTAGGTACCATCCAATGGAGTGGAGCCTCATTCTATTTTGAACATGAGGCTGGTGGTGGCCTGTGAGACGGTGACCTGAGAAGGTCCAGTGGACAGGTGGATAGAGGTGTCTGGAGCGTCAGGTAAAGGTTTTGGCTAGAAAAACAAATTTGAGAGTCAACATTCTGCATAGTTTGTTACCGATAACCCAGGCACACATCAGGTAAGTAATAATGCTTAAAATGTGACTGATAATTGATGGAAAAAGCAAGTGAGAACTCTGCGTACGGGAAGATGTTTTGCATCTGTTGGCATGGAGTGTTCACGATAAGCCAGCGGAGCACCAGGTGCCGCGGCTGCTCAATAAATATTAACTTGCAGTGGCAAAGCTCAAGAAAGCAATGAACTGTTATTTCAGGAGCTGATCCTACCTAACTTCACTGGCGCCAGCACTGTTGCTCAGCTGCTTGTACCTTCTGTTCCTCATCCTCAGTATCTTTTTTCCTGGTGGCTTAATTCCTGACCTGGACATCTTGCTTTCTTCTTGATTGCTGCCTTTTACTCTCACATTCAGAGAATACGGTCCTCACTACAACTCTGTCCCTAATGACATCCCAGAGCCTGTTCTTCATGGGTTTCTGACTCTGCCATGAACACGAACTTGAATCATGAACAATAACTGAGTATGTTATGCACCAGGCACCATATTGGACACTTGACCCACATATGCCATTGACAGCAACCCTGCAAAATAGATGCTTATCCTTGGGTCAGGCCTTCATCTCCCTGAGAGAGTAAGTGGTTGGCTCTGTCAGGTAGCTAGAAGTGGTGGAGCAAGAAGTCAAAACAAGTCCATGCTGACTCTGCAGCTGAGCTTCCTGCTTTGCTGGATTTGCTAAGCATGTGGATTTCGCCTGCTGAATCAGTCTGTACCCAGTCTCACCCAGCTCCCCAGCAAAGTCCATTAGGTAGTTGGTATCTGTCGATAACCACCATGCATCAAGGCAGACTGGCCTATGTCTATACCCTGGAGGGGCAGTGTTCCACATCTCTGTAATTGCACACTTTGCTTGGTGCTTTAATGTGGGTATTTATCATGTGGAACTGACAGGTCCTAACCTGGGAGAAGCTCATGGCCTGGAAGGTATGAGTCATCAGAGAAACAACAGAGACTGAGTATACTGGAGCTCCCACACTAGGGACCAGGGAAGAGTAGCTGGGAGGATGAGGACTAAAGACCGAGAAGGCAGTACTTTGGGAGGCCAAGGCGGGTGGATCACAAGGTCAAGAGATCGAGACTATACTGGTCAACATGGTGAAACCTCGTCTCTACCAAAAATACAAAAAAATTAGCTGGGCATGGTGGCATGAGCCTGTAGTTCCAGCTACTTGGGAGGCTGAGGCAGGAGAATTGCTTGAACCCAGGAGGCGGAGGCTGCAGTGAGCCGAGATCACGCCATTGCACTCCAGCCTGGGTAACAAGAGTGAAACTCCGTCTCAAAAAAAAAAAAAAAAAAAAAAAAACCAAGAAGGAAGGCTCAGAGCTGTGTAGAAGAGGAAGATGTGGGCTCTCAGTTAAGGGATGAGATGTAATAGGAAAGCGTACATAGAAAAAATCATAACTCACTGGTCAAAGGAAACAGCCTTTATTGCCTTATGCAAATGTGTAAATAAAGCTTCAATCTCCCTGGCCACAAACTCATACCAAAAGGCTTTCTGTCTTCATTAGGCATGTCCCCTAAGCACACAAGTATGTTACAAGATAAAGAGATGTATGACCAAACACTGTCTGTAGTGGGGGGAGCCACTGCAGGAGGCCAGCTCCTGGGAGGCTCGGCAGTTTGGGCATGAACCGTCTGCAGTTGATGCCGGGAACACTCTGAACCCCTCTGTGGTGACTGAGCAATCCCAAGCTTCTGGAAGAATTGGCAAAACCCAAGCTATCTGAAATTACAAGAAGAAATTGTTGATTTTTAATCTGTAAATTCTCTTAGAATTTGGTTGCCCCGAAATGAGTTATTTGCATTGTGATGCTTGTTACTTACTGTACTGATTATATTTGAGAAAATGAAGGATAATGTGAAACCCTGAGATGTGACTTATAACTTTGTCTCTGCTGAGATGCAACTTGTAACTCTGGCTCTGCTGAACTGTTCTGGTAAAAACGGGAACTCTGTGAAAGGGACTAACCACATGGCTTGACTGCCAGAGAGACATGACAGCGTGTAATGGGCTTCTCGTTGCAGAGAGCCTATAGGCAGATGTGTAATGGAGAGGCTTATTACCTGGATTCCTTTCCCAGGAAAGGCATATTGATTATGGCCCTGGAAAGGGAATACAACCCTTATGGAAAGCATATAAACGGACGCATGAGGGGCATCTGTCTCTGTGGTTGAGAGAAAGATGTAAAAGTCTATCTTCTCCCACCGCTCCTCCACGCACCGCCTGTGTGGAGGTCCCCTCCTCTTGCAGTTTTTGTGGTCAGGCTGGTTGTCCTGTGTCAGATCCTGTTCCCCCTGCAGCTGTGAGCCCAATATGTTCTTGCTGATAATCGTAAGTTTATGTTTAACCTCTATTCTTGCTAAGGTGTATGATTTCTATGCTGACACACAAAAAGTTATCTTTACATTGTTCTGCTTTTATAATACCACGTTGTGATTTTTGTGCACCAGTTTTTGTAAATGTATTCTTTTTGTAATTATCACTGAAACTGTGTAATTTTGCTCCCCTCCCCTATTGAAAGAGCACAATAAAAAAACCTGAGGTTTTCAGGGGAATGGCAGGCATCCACCAAGCAGCTTTATGTGGTGTCTCCCCTGGGCCCAGCTTTAAAGAAAACTTTTTCCTTGTCTCTCTCTTTCTTTTTCACCAACCCGCAATCACTTTGAGAGATCTTAAACCCATGTTGATATATTGGGAGCTGGTCTCGCCAATAACTTAACATCACACTGGAGGACAAACTAGAGGACAAAGGGAACTGAAGCTACTCATCTGAGCAGCACCTGTTCTTCCAGCAAACGTGACCTGTTGCCACCCGACACCTGACTGGCTGGATGGGCCCCATGCTGCCTGCTGAGGAAAGGGAGCTCATAAATCTCCATTTCACGTTAGGTTTCGTGGCAGACATGGGATATGGAATTCCAGAGGAAAGCCAGCATCAACCAGACATCACTTATTAATAAATCAAATTGGTAAAGGTTGAAAGGTAATGAGCATGGTTTAACAGGCAGACGAGAGGGGAAGAGAAGAGACAGGGGCACCATATCCTTTAGTCACAGCAGATGGTGACAGCACTGCAACAGCAAATAGATACGCAGTGGCCCCTCGGCCCACTGAATGGCTGAAGAGTTTCAGCAGAACCCTAGGAAGAGTTTGCACAAGGATAATCCAAATTGCCTACCTCCACTGCTAACACGCCACCTGCCTCACGGGACAACTGACATGGTTCCAAGGATTTTGAGAAGCAGAGAGGTTCTCTCTCTTTCTTTTTTCCTGTCTCTTTCACACACACATATGTATACAAACAGAGACAAAATCTTAAATATATATTTAATCACATCATACATTTGTTGTCTTTTATTATGATATTCAAAATGCCAGTAGCCAAGTTCTTTGCTATATTGTCCACATCAAGACCAAAGCTGAAACAGAGTCAGCTCTCCAAAAACATGCGCAGAATAAACAGACGAATGACTGCTTGCTATCTGTTTGCATTTCAAGTTCTGATGCCTGACCTTGCCTAGTATCTTTTTATTAATGTCCCTAGATAGAGTCTTTAGTTGTATTCTAATTTTACAACATTTTTATTGAGAAATTTAAACTTCTGTACCTCCTTACATATGGCAATAATTTTTCTGATGGAGAAACAATAAAAAGTAGGAGTGAAGGAATTTTTAGCAACTTGTTTCTTAATTTGCACTGAGAACACCCTTATTTAGGGCATCTCATTCAAAAATTTATATTTATCCTATTTTTCTCTCATTTAAAAAAATTCAGTATTAATGGATTTGATTATTGAATACCAAATAACAAATTATTTGATATTTAGTAATAAATTACTGAATATATTATTTGAACATATTGACTGCAGAGTTAGTGACAGGACAAGATCAGAGTACCAAATAAATAGAACTCATCCTGGATTTTTCCTTAAGCACCAGCTACTTCCTCGTCTCCAGCCACATGCCTGGGATGAGAAAGTCTACAGTGCACTAAAATTTAGATGATAAATTTCATCACCCCTCAACAGATGTAACATTTTATGTAGAAAAATGTATTCAACCATGATAACTTGGATCTGAGTATGGGGATGCATGTACCTAAGTCTTTGAAACATGTTCAAAACCAGATCCAAACAGAACTAATACTCAAGAGTGAATCTCAAGAGTGTTGGAATTGGAGGCTTTCCCCCTTGATAAGGCACTTTAAAACCTGTCTGCAGCTCTGTATTTAATCCTAGTAATAACAAAAATAAGCAAGGACCCATGGGCCTTTGATTTGAAGGAGATTAAATTTGCTATTAAAGAAACGGATCAGAATAAAAACAGAAAATAGAGCCTTAGTCCTGCCTTTCAAATCTTGCTGCCATCCCACAGAATCAGAGAACTGATTAGTGAATTAAGGAAAGTTCTGTAGACTGGCAAGCACTTTTACAAGTTGATATATTTTTTAAGCTATCTCCAAGAATTAAAACCTCATCACTTTTTTTGTAGGGCTTTATATTTTAAAATGTCATGTAAATATGACAAAGCATAAAGATTTGCTAAATATGGGCACTGAAAGTACCCAAAGGTTTATTATTCTCAGTACTTTCTTTACTGTAAGCATTTCATAATAAAAGATCCCAAAAGAATCAAAATGATATTAACAAAGAAAACAACCAGAATACACATTTTTTTCGTGTTTACAAAGGTTGTTTAATTTGTCTTGGCAATGGTTAAAAATATGAGACATCTGAGTCCAAGTTGATTTGCAATTTTTAAATAATGTCTGATGTCAAAATATAGATTATGAAGACGTTAAATTTTTTGACACTCTAACAAATGTTAATAGAAATCAACTCCCAGGAAACCTGAAATCCCTCCACTCTCAACATAGTGCTGACAATTCATCATATTTAACAAGGTGTATTGGAAATAGCTGAGTACTGACCTCCCGAGGACAAATGATTCTCTTGGGACGAGGTGCCTCTTGCTGTAACTGATATACTGCCAAAAAAGAGAGAAAGAGAGAGAGAAAATAATTAGAATTAGAATACTGCAACACATATCAACATGCCTTCAAACATTTCCATCCAAGTACAGTTCAAGAATTGCAAATATTAAAAAAAAAGAGAATACAGGCACATTTTTTAGACTGGATAAAGTCAGATCATTTATATGGAAATTAGTCGCTGTGAATAAAAACTTGCAAAATTGATTTTTTTATTCTTATAAGGCCAATTTAGTTTCATAATTGTTACTGGCATTGTTCATTTTATGGCTTTCTTGGAAGACCAAATATGGCTAAAATTCTTCTGACTATTTTAAAGATGAAATTATACTTGTGAGTACCTGAGTGGTAAGATCATATAATAGGATTCCTGAACTTAAATGCCTATGTCTCCTGACATACCAGGGAAAGAACTGGCTTTATAAGAGGAGTGCCATTCTCTGAAATGTTAGTTATGTACAAAGACATAACTGATTCTGTGAGTGAATGAAACACCAAGCCATTTCTCTCTCTTTTCTCCCTCCATTTTTTCCCTGTCTATCACACTGCAAATTCTCATCCATTTGAAGACTTCCCACCCATTGTCATTCCTCTTTCCTGGGCCCTTTCTCATCTTAAATAATAGTAACTCCTTTCTAACCTAATTTAAAGGCAGACTTTCAGGCTTAGGCATGGAGGAAAGCAGGTCATTGTATAGAAAGCAATTTATCAGACAATTATTTGTGATTTTTTTCAGAATATAATGAGTGATTTTTCTGCTGCTCAGCTAGTCTTATTATTTCTGCTAAAGGGAAAAGCTACCCTAAGCAGGTATCTTTGGATTCTATATCCATGAAAATACAGTTTTTTTTTTCTTTAAAAAGTTAATATTATCTTCAGAATCCTGGAGAGGAAAGAATTAATTTTAGATGGAATACATCTATAAAAAGTTTTTTTTTTAAACTAGATCTGATAAAGTCTTTCTAGAATATGTAATAAGATAAGCAACACTTTCTGATTTATTTTTAGGCTCAAAATAAAAAATGTAATTGAAGGGCAGATAATCATATGCAAACACAGATAAAAATGATGAAAAACCTTTTGTAATTATGACTCCCCAATGTCTTTGGTTCAACATGGTTATTTTCTTACCAAATGAAGTGTAGACTACCTGCCTTTCTCACAGAGAAGATACTATCTAACCCTCTATACATTTTGAAATGTACCACATTTCTAGGTATAGGTCACCCATATTGATGTGTCACTTAAGGATGACTATAGTCATCTCTGAAAGGAAAAGAGAGTTCAACATAACCCTTTAGCTCAGAAGGACACCAAAAATGACAGACAGATAAAAAGAAGGCTTTTACACACCTGCTTCCATGTAGAGAAAGAGCCTTCAGATCCTAATGAGCCAATACGTGGATAGCGGGACTAGGTGGAGAAAAGGTGAACGACCTAGCATACAAGATCATCAACGAGTTGGCACACACTGTTCACCTTGTGCTATCTCCACTGGCTTCCATGGCATCACCGTCCTGGTCTTCTTCCTTTGATCCTGGCTGCCTCTTTCCTATGCATGTTGCTCTTCCTCCTCCTCTACCTGTCCACTGACCACAGGACTTACCTTAGACCCTCTCCAGGTCTCATTCTCTTTCTTCTCCCTAGGGAATCTCCTCCACACCTCACTTCGTTTATCTCCTACACACAAAGGCTCCCACAGCTCTGCTCAGAACCCTCTGCTAAGCTCCAGAACGTATATCTTACTTCCTACAGATTCCTCCTGATTTTCTCAAAAGAAAAAGGACCTCAACTTCAGCATATCAAAAGTTGAACTTAAGATCTTTCTGTCCAAGTCTAGGCTTCTTCTGGGAATTCTGAAATCCGTGAAGGAGCCATTCTTCATCCTGCTTCTCTAGCTGCCGGCATCCTAGAAGTTGTTCATCACACCTCAGATGGTCAGTTCATCAGCAGACCCATCACTTTCGCTTTGTAACATCTCCCAAGACTATCCACTCCTCTTCATCCCTATCATTAACTCCCTACTGCAAGCTCTGGATTCTTCCCACCTTGCAGACTGTTTTCTCCCTGGTGACTGTTTTAAAACATCAATCAGACCGTATCACCACCCTGCTTAAAAGCCTTACATGGCCTCACGCTGCTCTCAGAGGGAGATCAGATGCCCTAAATGGTTTTGCGTGTCTCCTTCTACGGTGTCATCATGTGTCATGCTTTCTGCTCAGCCAAGCTTGTTTCCTCCCCTTTCCCTAAATATGCAGTGCTCCCTTCAACATCGGGGCCTTTGCATATGCCATTCCTTCTGTCTATGGCTTCTCCCTCTCCTCCGTCTCTATCTCTCATTATCTGCCCCTTATCATCGTATCCTTAGTTCAAATATCAACCTCACGGAGGAGTCTTTCTCAACATATCTCACACCAGATCCAAAGACAGCACCCTCATCTATGCTCTTATAATCCCCTTTATATAACTTGTCAACAGTTATAGTTCTGTATTTATTGGTGTGATTTCCAAAAACAATGATCTCTCCCTGCATGTTGTAAGTAGTGCTGTGAGGGAAGGGATCATGTTTGTTTTTGCTTTGTCATGTATCCCCAGATTTTACTGAGGTGCTATGGATATAAATATAAATAAAACCACAGCCTCTACTTTCAAGAACCCTATCAGCTTTAGTGAGAGGCCCAAATGTTTTTATGAAAAAGTGCAGTAAATACAGGGCTAGCAAGGCATCATCTGTTCAAGACTTGGTTTACCAATCTCTGTTAGAAGGAAATAGTTAAATTAACTATAGTACATCTTCCGGTGGATACCATGCTCCTGTAATAAAGAATGAGAAAGCTCTCTATGCACTGACCTGGGTTAATATTGACATTCTGTTAAGCAAAAAGAGCAAGGTAATACACACACACACACACACACACACACACACACACACACAAATATGTAGAGTATACATTCATTTAAAGAAAATAATAATGTATATTCAGTTTTGCTTACAGCTGTATAAAGAAACTCTGGAAGGAACAAAGAAGTAATAAAAAGCATCTACCACCTGGGGATAAAAGGAAAGACAAAGACAGGAGTGGGACAAATATTTCTCACTGTACACTTTATGTTGTTTTGAGTTCTGAATCATATGTATTGCTTATTCAAAATAGAAGAAAAGGCTATAGGAGATAAGGTCAGAGAAGGCTTCTTGTGATACCCGAGGCCAATCAAAAACAGAAAAACAGCTGTGGACATTCCTCTGGCTACCCCAGTATAGCTCATGCCCTCCTTAATCACCAGGGAGGCTGCATGGAATTCCTTTATTCCTCTGGAATCACCCCCAAAACCACTAAGCTGCTCTTCAGCAGGATGTTGCTATTAATGAGCACAATGGCCATCTCCTAAAATCACAGAGGAACTCAGAATTCACATTCAGAGAATCCTGGCCACTCTTCTCTTCCCACTGTCAGTGCCTCTTGAAGCTAACAGCGATATATGGCTGAAACGGCTTTGGGAATATCATTTTTAATGGAGGTGGCAAAGAACACATACCTGTTACACAAGAGAAGCATTTTTAGCCAAGTGCTCCTTTGTGATTCTTATGAGCAAATATGCGAGCACCTGCTATATGCCAGATACCACAGTCAGCATTATGTGGAGGCTCTGAGGATGAATGGAGAGTCTGGGAGAAGAGAAGGGCACCAGCACACCAAGTGCCTGCCATGTGTCAGGAACAACATGTACTGAATCTTCTAATAAACCAGAGAAAATAACTTTGTATCATTATCATTCTGGGTAGGGAATGAGGAAACAGTGCAGAGAAGTTAAATATTTGCCCCAAGGCATAGAGCTAAAATGTATCCTTTTGATTCCCAAGCCCTTGGGTTTTTTTGTTGGTTTAACTGTTTAAGAGATGGGATCTCACTATGTTGCCCAGGCTAGAATCAAACTCCTGGGCTCAAACAATCTTCCTGCTTCCACCCCTCAAGTAGCTGGAAATATAGGTGGGTGCCATTAATCCTGCTTCCCTGGTTTATATTTCCCAGGCCTCAGAGCTTTTGCAGTTACTGTTCCTTCTGCCTGGCTTACTCATTCTCAAGATAGCCACATGGCTCACTGCCTCCCTTCATTCAAGTATCCGCTTAAATCCCACCTTATCAGCGAGGCCTTCCCTGACGTGCCTGTATCAAATTCCACCCTATCCCTCTGCTCCTTCATATAATTTTAAATTTCCTCACAGCACTCACCCCCATTAACACAATTAATAAACAAGACATATTGAGTTTATCTCATCATCATTAACACAATTAATAAACAAGACATAAATATTGTGTTTATTTATTTTGTGTACCAACTCCCTTAACTAAATTGTAAGATTTTTGAAGGCAGGGATGCTGTTCGGTGCACTGAAGAATCCCCAGCATCTAGAACAGTGCTTGACATGCAGTAGATGGTTTTGTTCTTCTTGTTGTTTGAGAGGGGGTCTCACTCTGTCACACAGGCTGGAGTGCAGTGACACAATCTTGGCTCACTGCGATACTCCTGCCCCAGCCTCTCAAGTAGCTAGGACTACAGGTACACATCACCATGCTGGGCTAATTTTTGTATTTTTGTAGAGACAGGGTTTCCTCATGTTGGTCAGGCTGGTCTTGAACTCCTGACCTCAAGTGATCCACCCACCTTGGCCTCTCAAAGCACTGGGACTACAGGCGTGAGCCACCCTGCTCAGCCTTGTAGCAGATATTTAATGCATGTGTCCCTTTATTCCTCTTGGATCAGCCCAACACTACTAAGCTGCTTTTTAGCAGAATGTTACCAACAATGTGTGTGTAACAGGAGTCAAAGGGGCCATCTCCTAGAATTACAGAGTTCTAGATCTAAGAAGGACTGCAGAATCCACAGTGAGAGGATCCTCTTCCCATTCATTACTGATGCCTCTTGAAACCAACAGTGATACATGGGAGGTATGGCTGAACTGGCTTTGTGAACACATTTTTAATCATTTGGTGAATGAACAGACTGTATCTAATGGCCCATCGGGCACAATCTGTGCCTTCGAGGAGATGCCAGTGAGGGGGACATGCATGGAGACACGAAACCAAGGTGGGCCAAGTGCTTTAACAGTGAAAGAGGAGGAAGCGATTCGATTTACTCAAGTTGTCAGAATGACTTCCCAAGGGAAGAGGCAGGGAGCTCTCGTTGAAGGATTAGAAGGGTTCTGCAGGTAGAGAAGAGAGAGGGTTATAGGTAGAGGAAAGAGGAACAGCAGGGAAAGGAAATGATGGGCTGACTGGTCAGCAAGAGGTGAGTGTGGCTGTCCAGCCAGGGCATGGGATGTGTGAGAAGGCCATGTGGGGCTGGACCTTGAATGACAGGGTGGGGACCATGGCTGTCCTGTCTGTAACAAGGGGACAGTCACATGTTTTGAGCAGGAGGCACCATGATCTAGTCTGTTTTAAATATTGGTAATAGGGATAAGGTTATTCAGAAGAATAAATACTACCCTTTTCTGGGCACAGACCATGTGCCAGGCACGTTATATGCATCTTCTCACTTCATCTTCCCAAAAAGCTTCCAAGATAACTGTTACTCCCCTCACTAATAAAGTAGTGGGGTTGCCTGCCAGCTTTGAAGATGCTCAAGGTCACACAGATAATAGGATGAAATCAAGATTCATAGCCTCAATTTCCAAAACTCAAAGCCTGTAGTTTTCAGCCTTGGCCTGTGGTTGCCTAACTAGATGGTGGAGAGGTCTCACATTAGAATGTAGGAGTGGTTATAAAATAATACAGATTCCCAAACTCCAGCTCTAGCAATGCTTACTCTCCCAGTCCGGCTTGGGGCCCCCAAATCTGTTCCTTTTAAAGCTCTTCAACAGATTCACTCACATCCATAACTAGGAGCCATGGTCCTTTGTTGCTGAAAGAGGGGTCAGACACGAGGAACACTGGAGACAAGGACGCCAGGAGAGAACAGTGTTTTACTGATACACAGATGAGGTTGTGAAGGTGTGAGTTAAGGTAACACTGGTGCAAATGCAGATGAGAAGGTGAGTTGATGGCCTTAGAGATTCAGAAGAGAATCAACAAGACTGGTTTACAAAACGAATGGAGGGAGGGACCCTGAATGACTGAGAGATTGAGATGCTATTTACAAATAAAGGATGCAGGTGATGGAACACTGCTGAACAGTTCCCCTCCTGTGTCAACAGGCTAAATCCTAAAGCTGCATTCTCTAAGGACCCTCTGAGCTTCAGCAAAGAAAAACTTTGTAATGCACCAATCTCACAACCCACAAAGAACAAATCCAGCCAGCGGCAACTCGGAAGAGGGAAAGGAGAAAGAAAACCCAGGAAGCCAGGGACTGCCACCAATCTCTCCTGGCCCCTCAGCAGCAGACGCTTTTTGAGGGCTTATTTTTCAATACACAGGTCTCAGAATCTGCAAAACCCTGTTCTATGCTGTCCCAAACAACAGAAGTTGGCAAGTAGGCACCGGAGCCTATTTGCCATCTGGGTTACCTGGCTGGCTATAAAGATAATGAGATGGAAATCAATTACCATGGCAGCCTTAGAAAAATTAGGCCCGATATCCTCTCTTAGTTCAAATGAGAGCCTGCCCATTATTTTCAAAGTTAGGTATAGCAGAACAAACATCCATGAAAAACGTCTCTGATGTGGCCCAACTCCAAGCATAGTCTCTGAGGCAGGGTTTCATATAACTGAATTGTGTCTCATAATCTGAAAATGTTGCTTCTTGAATTTTCTTTGTTCAACAAACACATTTGACAAGTCACATGCAACAATGTATGTCAGTTCTTGGGTGGTCTGTGAGCTGAGAGGTGATATGATGGAGTTGCTTCTGCAGCAACGTCCCAAATACGTGCCAGGCACTCCCAGCCCTGGCCCTCTGCTGCACACCAGAGAATTCTTAGCACCAGAGTAAGCTGTTTGGCAGGGGTGGCAGTCACTGGGGAACATGGAGGCAGAGCTCCCTAACTCCCTGAGATACCCAAAGCAGATTGAGACACTGAGAGCTCACTGACAGACTGTTTTACTTTTTCTTCAGCAGGAAAACTTGATTCATTCTGGGAATAGAATCAGACTGCTAATGGGTGAAAGCCCACAGCCTGGGTGGCCTTGAAGCCCAGGCCAGCCCCATCAGCTCCTAGGAGATCCTGCAGGGATGGCTTCTAACAGCCTACTTCTGTCTAAGGAGGGTAAATAGACCCAGGAGCTGAATCCAGCCAGTATGACCCTGCTCAATGTCCCTGTTATCTCAGTTTTCATGGGAAAAGATCAAGGGTATGAGCAAGGAATTGTAGGTGCTTCAGATGTCTTCCTTGGCTCAACCCCACACCCTCCAGCCTGCCATGGGAAGCCTTCCCTTGCTAACAGAATGTCAAGTCTTAATGGAGATTTAATTATCTTCTCGAATGGCCCTGTGAAAAACCTCTAGGAGGAGATGACAGTTGCCCGCACACTGAAGAGTTTCAAGCATCTGTATGTATAAGAGAAACCTGTGGGATTTGATACATTGCAGATACCCACCCATCCCCACCCCACCACCACTTTTCTGATCCAGAGATCTGGGGTAAGGCTGAGGAATAATTACCACAAATATTCTTCTCAAGGGATTCTGATGCGGGGATTTTGTAGATCAGGGTTTTGAGGTTCTAAACTCCAAATCTGAAAAACAGGCACAGGCTATGCCTGCTTGACCTGCTGCCCAGGGGAGCCTCCAGGGTGAGCTGTCAGCCACTGCATCTGCTGCCTAATTGGCACTTGGCTTCTTAAAAAAAGAAAAAATCTTTCAGGGCATACCCATGGTCGTTGGTGTTTGAACTTGCCTGCTCCAGGCAGAAAGTTCATACAGTTCTGGCTTAAACTTTAGAAAGTAGCTTTGTTATTATTTTTAAATGAGCTTGAAAGTAGCTTTTTTTTTAGGGCATTGAAACCAAACCTTTCTCAGTGACTTCACCAATGCTTCTTGTGTTTGGTCGTGAGAGTTGGGACTTAGCTGCAGATGTATGATACTTTGGGACAGGATTATTCTATGGAAATGGCTCAGTGAACCATCACGCTAGCTTCTAAGAAAAGGAAAAGAACAGAGAGGGCAGGGACTTAAAAGCCTTCAGGAGGCATCATGGTTCCTTGGGTCAGCAGCTGATCTTATCCATCCTTGTGGCCCAACTCCAAGCATAGTGTCTGGCATAGGACAGAGACTTAATATGCATTTCTTGAATGAAGGAGTGAATAAATTAATGAACAGAATAATTTATATAAAATATTGAGAGAGCTGATTTCTTACTCTTCTAAATTTCTGAGCCAGACATTTATGGTTACCTTTCCAGCATCCATTTTCATCTTCCTCCTTTCACTATTACTCCAGATTTCCTAATCATGTTGTACAGGGTTATATAGGATCCATCCTTTCCTGAATTCCAGTGGTGGGTCCTGATTGGTTTAGGGCAGTCAGCACATCCCTGACCACAGTGATAGAGTCAGGAATGGACAACCAGGGTCAATTAGGATGAGACCTGGTTATCTCTCAATTCTGAGACTTTGTCAGATGTGTCAAGAAAGTAGTAGACTGTCCCTCTGCCTGCTGCTTTTGGATAAGGAAGCCATAGCCCTAATATTTTTGGTTGTTAAAGGGGCATCACAAGTGAAGAACATAGTAAGAGTAGAGTCAAATCTAGGGAAGTGGGGCCAAGAAAGAAAGATACATACCCTGGATTTTGGTAATGTCATTTGAGTTGCTGGAACAGTTATGCCTGAAACCAGTGACTCTGGACTTTTGGCTTAAGCCGATCAGTGTGATTGAAAGGAGTATTTGCAGCTAAGAATAAATCTTAGAAACTGCTGCTTAAAATGAATTATTAGACTGACTAATTTTCTTCTCTTTTTAAACTAAAGGAAGTTTTTAGAGACAGGGTCTCACTGTTACACATGCTGGGATACAGGGGTGCAACTGTAGCTTACTATAGCTTCAAACTTGTGGGCTCAAGTAATCCTCCTACCTTAGCCTTCCTGAGTAGCTAGGACTACAAGGCATGTCACCATGGCTGGTTAAGACAAATTATTCCTATTTTCTTGTAGGAATAATGCTGCAATTGTGGCCAATGGTTCACAACAAGGATCTGACACTAAGTAAGTCAAAGTTATCGCCAAAAAAGGTCAATGAAAACATAGCTCTTTACTCATTTAATCATCGCAAATAATAAATTTTTAAACCAAATCCTATGTGATGGCAAAAACAAAGTGGATCTAGTAAACATGGGAGAGAATTGGTAGTACCAAAAATTGCTAGAGTTAAAAAGAAGTATGTGATGGGAGAATATGGATTCCATACATGATATGCTAATGAGTCAGACATCAGTATCTAAAATTAATCTCTCAAAGGATAATTTGTGAACATTTCAAAGAGAAAGGCTTGGTAATTCCTGGGGTTTGTAATGAGTTTACAAACAATTTGTTTAAAATAAAACAAATTCAATATTCTGATAGCTTTGTTGAAATTTCACGTCAGGAAAATAATACCATTTTTGCATATCTGGATTTTTTAAAAAGCATCTCATGAAGGTCATTGCATTCTGTCTCCTAGTCATCCTTCAAGACCCACATGCAAACTTGACCTCTACTATAGTCTTCTCTAATCCCAGGAGACAGAGGAGTAGTATTTTGTTACCAGAGTTCATTTGCCTTTCAAGTTTGTTGGTTTCCATCTGTCTCCTTCCACCAGATTGTACACTGGAGGCAAGTATAAGCCACATTTTATTCATTGTTGATTTCTAACACTTATTCTCTGACATGTAGAATGTATTTGCTGAAAGATTAAATGAATGGATGATATTCTTGGGAATAAGATGCAATAGCATGAGCTTGATAATAATACTGTGAGGTACATTCATAAGTGGTCTAACACACAGACTCAAATAATTCATGGATCAAGATGATCAAAAGAGAGTTCTTCCTCACTGGTGATCTGGAAGGCTTTGGTTAACATATTTTTGACGCCAAGAGCTTGGATAACTATTAGTTAGATATATTAATGAGGAACTTTTGCAAGTAAAGTTTTATGATTACAGAGTTCTTTAAAAAAACACAAAAACACAACTTGGTTAGATCCTAAAATCAAACTTAAAATGAATACAAAAGGGTAAAATCGATATTGTTAACATGTAAATGGCTTTCTCAGGACACAGAAATACTTTTAAGACATGTTATTGGGTGGCCCAACATCTCTTAAAGGGAGACAAAACGAATTTGAGCCCCTGCCATATTTTCGCTTCAGCAAACTCTCTGTGGAGGCATTCTCTCAACAAATATTTATTGGGTCGTCAAGGTATGCAAGGCCGTGTGCAAGCCAGTGTGCGAAGCACAGTAAGTCATGGAACACGCAATGCCTCTCACTACAGATATTCTGTTGATTTACTGTCAGAGCTCTTCACACTCCATTAGGAAACAAACAAACAAAAACATCCAATTACTAAGTCATTAGCAGGGCCTTTCAAAACAGAAGATCAGGATGCAGAGCATGAGACTGGAAGGGCCCTTAGAGAGCCAGCACAGCCCCTTTATTTCACAGATGGAAGAACAGACTTATGTAATGAAGAACAAGGTGCCTCTGTATGTGCTGGCAAGGAGAGATAAAAACAAGACGTTTGTGAAGTGAAACAAGCAAGCTGAAGGACACTAAGTACAGCGTAAAGCCGTTCTTACACAACAGTAACACAAATGCCTAACCTGAAGCATGGGCTTTTAAACAATCGGAAGGATCTGCCTCCCCAGATTGACAGAGCTCAGCTACTTGGAAAGGGGAGAGGGGACTAGAATATGGGGAGGGGGCCAGTTTGTGGATGATGGGAAATTTTTACTCCCAATTTTGTGTATTTCCCTAATATGTTTTTTATGTAGCTTTGTATTGCTTTTGTAACAAATACATATGTATATATTTATATGTGTGTGTAGCTATAAATATGCATATATTATATATCCATATATAATATGTGTATGTGTGTGTATGTATACATGAACTTATGCATATATAAGATTTTGAATAGAACGGACAAGTCTTGGACACTGGCAGGCTGTGGGGTTCCACTCAGAATGCTACCCACAACTTTATGTGAAAACTTCAAGTTACTTAGTCTCCCTGAGCCATGGTTTCCTTACATGTGAAACAGAGATAATAACAGTCCCCATAGCCCCGGTGTGGTGGCTCATGCCTGTAATCCCAGCAATTTAAGAGGCCGAGGCAGGTGGATTGCTTGGGTTCAGGAGTTCAAGATCAGCCTGGGCAACATGGCAAAATCCCTAATAAAAATACAAAAAATTAGCTGGGTGTGGTGGTGCCTGTAACAGTCCCAGGTACTTGGAAGGCTGATGGGGGAGGATCGCCTGAGCCTGGGAGGGAGGTGGAGGTTGCAGTGAGCTGAGATTGCACCACTGCATACCAGTCTGAGTGACAGAGAGAGAATTGGTCTCAAAAAAAAAAAAAAAAGAAAGTCCCCATCTGTCAGAGCTGTGGTGGGAAGTTAGGTCTTGGCTGCTGCTTGGTGCGGTGGTCAGCACCAGGTAGGGTCTCGATGGGCAGTGGTGACCCCCGCAGCATCATTAGGAATGCCAATGATGATTCCAGAAGTGGAGGGTGAGCCAGGGCCTGTGTCCCGGTGCTCTGGACCCAGTGGGTTCCTCCTACCACAGACCTGGCCTCTCTCAGTGGGGAGTTCCTGAGTCAAGCATAGAGTACTAAGAAAAGAGGAGAGGAGATGAGGCTGAGGCGATGACAGCCGCCTGCCTTCATGAGGGAAGCTAGGCTGGTGACTGATGATCAGGCAGGATTTCTAAGAGCCACCCTTAGTGACCAAACATGGTTCTTCGCTATCTGTTCATTTTTCAGGGACTGATGTCATATGATATTATATCCTTAGAATGACTGGCCAAAAACATAATTCACAGAAGTCAGCACATTCACCCTTGCCAACCAACTGCGTAAAAATAAATAAATAAATAAAGCCCCAAACTGACAGGCAGAGAGTCAGAAAGTCTACCCCTCTTTTCTAAGCATTTCTGAAATGGGCCACAGCTGGTTTTTGCAGGTCCTGGTCAGGGGAGGGGGCTCGGTTAATCCTCTCTGACTAATCTATTTCCTTAGTGGAAAAGAAAGATTTGAGTTTTCAGTGCTGTGAGGTGAGACCACCTGTGTGCACTACATCAATGCCAAGAATTACTCAAAAAGGTCGCCTGCTAAACATTTCTAAGGACATTTTCATTTCAGGTACTCACGGTATGATTTCCATATTGGAGGCTGGTATTCTTCAGCATCTAGAATAAAAAAAAAAAAAAGAAATCCATTGTCAGCCCGAATGTCAAGCTGTCAACATATGTCTTCTCTGGCGGTACAACAGTTTGTCCACAGTACTTGCATACAGGTCCTGGGGGGACTCTTTTGTCATTTAGGGGGCAGTTCCAGGCACAGGAGAGGGGATGTGCTTGGAAACCTTGTGGACTCAGCACCACTTTCTTCAGCTCATGTACTGTGGCAGATCAATTGCTTAACAATTTTCATAGAGCCCAGTAAATCAAAAAAGATTTTTAAAGCAATTAACTTGATTGTACCCTCTAGTAATCCTTTCAAATGGTATTTACTTAACTTGGCATAGTAAACATATAATTTATCTCACAGTTTCCAATCAGACCTTTAGCGCATTTATTAAGACTTGAGGGCAAGACGCAAAGCAGCAAGTATGTAGTATTAAATCTGCAGAGTTGTGCAGCTCAACCAACTGCACTCCGAAAATACGCGATCTGACAGCAGAGACAACGATGATTCCATTGGAATTGCATTATCTCCTGAATTAACTCCAATGTGTGACCTAGAACATTTCCAGAAACCTCTCAGCAATCAGAAATGTCAGACTGACTGAGCTACAACAAAGTGGAGAGGCTGAAATTGTTATTCATCCATCTAGGAAACAGACAATGGGAGAAAACTGCTTGTTTAGTCGACTCAACCATCCCAGTGCTGACAGTTTATAATTCTGATGCAGTTATTAGAGTCATCCTGTACTCACAGCTATAAGGCCTTGGGAAAACATGCTCTAACTCAAGTAAAAAAACAAAATCATTTTTTCCAAACTACAGAATACTGATGTGGGGGAACCTTGAGAGTTCTCCAGTTTGGCACCTTTAGACATGGGAACTCTGTTCTCATCATCCTACACCCCTGGTGTACCACATAGCCTGTCCTTAGACTACCCTTGTCCTTGTGTTTCTGTCCTGTTAGTTTTTTTTGAGACAGAGTCTTGTTCTGTCACCCAGGCTGGAGTGCAGTGGCACAATCTCAGCTCACTACAACGTTCACCTCTGGGGTTCAAGCGATTCTCCTGCCTCAGCTTCCTGAGTAGCTGGGATTACAGGCT
Organism: Callithrix jacchus; assembly: GCF_049354715.1. Lineage (NCBI taxonomy): Eukaryota > Metazoa > Chordata > Mammalia > Primates > Cebidae > Callithrix > Callithrix jacchus. The sequence goes on from NC_133512.1 coordinate 28,745,815, forward strand.
GCCACCACATCAGCTAATTTTTTACATTAGTGTTAAAGATGTGGTTTCACCATGTTGGCCAGGCTGGTCTCGAACTCCCGACGTCAAGTGATCTGCCTACCTTGAGCTCCCAAAGTGCTGGGATTACAGGTGCGAGCCACTACACCTGGCTCTGTTAGACTTTTCTGACCTCATTCATGAAGTAAGGTAGTTTGAGGATGTTTTTCCACCTGAGAAACAAATATGCTCTTTATAAATAAAAAACTAACTCAAGGGTGGTATTCTCCAAATCCTACTCACTTGCACAGTTTAAATGGAATTCTTTTTCAATTATTTACTTTGCTCTCTGGGGCCCACTGTATGACAGTGCTCAACTAAATGCCTCCCAAGGTCATTTCATACAAACAAATCCGTATTGTTAGGCCTGAATTGTCAATTACATACAGAGGGCAAGTCAGCCACCTAGGCACACACATAGTGCATTAGTGATGGTTTACCATGTTATTCAGATTTGGTTTTGCTAAATCAATGTGTTCATTAACTCTGAATAGTTTTGTCAAAGTAAGAGAAGAGTGTCTTAGAGTAGTGAGCCTTTAACCGAAACAAGCAATTAATTTCATCTCATGGGTGACATCAACCAATTTCAATGGGTTAACTTGAGTGTTTGTTTATAAGGAGCATTCAAATAAAATTAACCAAGTAGCCTAGTACAAATTCTAGACCCATCCATGTAATAACAACCCATCAGAAATGCCAGGACCTTTGTTTTTGTTTTTTTTTTTTTTTTTTTGGTTTGTTTGTTTTTTGAGACAGAGTCTCACTCTGTCACCCAGGCTGAAGTGCAGCATTGCAATCTTGGCTCACACAACCTCTAGGTTCAGGCAATTCTCCTGCCTCAGCCTCCAGAATAGCTGGGATTATAGTTATGCGCCACCATGCCTGGCTAACTGTGTTTTCAGTAAAGATGGGGTTTCACCATGTTGGTCAGGTTGGTCTTGAATTCCTGACCTCAAGTGATCCACTGGCCTCAGCCTCCCGAAGTGCTGGGATTATAAGAAAGAGCCGCCACACCCAGGCCCTCTATGTTAAAATGTTGAAGGCATCGTCAAAAATATTTTTCCAAAGAGAATAAAAATCAACACACACACACACACACACACACACACATGACAGATTGCACAGAAATGTAAATCCCCGAGATGCCACCTACCCAAAGCTATAATGTCTTGTTATTTTGGATGACGTTTATTCTATGAGGCAAGCATAACCTCCAGATCGAGAAGGGGTCAAGCAATTTTAGTATCCAGAGCACCACTTTCTATGTACTCAGGGAAGGTCCCAAGACAGAAGATGAAGTCCCCTTTACTCAGTAGAGCCCAGCTGCTCCACTTGGATCTGCTAAGGTCTTCTTACCTAAAGTCAGAAGTTCAGCTAAGGTGACCTCTCAGTGTCCATTTCAGTCTTGTTCTGTGGAAACCCTAGGGTTTGTTTCATCTGAAACGCTGGCCCCTAAGTTAACACTCCTTTAGGCTGTGGGCTACAGAAACAGCCGACTCTGTTCCAGATGCTCCTTGTTGGCAACATAACCTAGAGGAAGAAATCTGCCTGCAGAGACTAGAGATCACAACACTTCCTGGTATAAAATCCTCCATGGTCTTCCCTGCATGTAGAATAAAATCCAAGTGTCCTACCATGGCCCACAGGTCCTGCATCATTTGGAGCCTGCCCACTGCAGACATTTTTCCCCTTTCACTTGTCATCCAGCCACACTGGCTTTCTCTCTGTTCCCAGAACAAGGCAGGTTCTTTCAAGTCCTTGACCTCTTCTCTGACGGACTCTGCAGATAAAATGCCCTCTGATAGATCTCTGCACGGCTCACTGGCTCTAGCGCATAGGGCTCAGCTTGATGTCACCACCCAGGGGCTTTCCCTGCCAAGTTCCTATAAAGTGGTCTTCCCCCTACCCCGGTCATCTCCTCACAGAGAGCTGATTTTTCTTCATAGCGCTATTACCATCTGAAATTATTTATTGATTTGTCGGTTATGACTGGTCTCATCCTTTATTAGCCAACTCCATAAAAGCAGGAATTTTGCCTCATTCATTTCTGTGTCCCTGGCCTTTAGACAGGTGCCTGGCACAAAACGAAACAAAGCAAAACAAACGTGTTAAATGATGAATGTGTTAAATGTCTTAAACGAATCAGGGTTTAAATTCTACCTCTGACAACTAATGGCTGAATAATTAAAAGCAAGTTATCTAGCTTCTTTTTAAAAGAATCTACCAATACTCATCCTTGTAAAACAGAAAAAATAAAAGTACCTACCTCATAACCTATCTCATAGGGGCACTGTGGGAATTAAATGAGACAGTGTATATGAAATTCTTGGGACAACATCTGCCAATAGCAGGTTCTCCCCAGGGCCCCACTAACGTCCTTAAGTGAGTTGCTATTGTTATATCACCCTGCCCTGATTCTTCTCAGGTGAGCCCATGCTCTTGTTTTCTCTCCCTTGACTGCAGCCAACGCCTGTCTCTATTCTTGCCCCCAGATCTGGAGCCTGTAATTAACTTCCAGGGCTGTTGTCAGGGAAGGTTTTTCTTTCCCATAGAAGAATTCAAAGTGAGGGGCCATTTGTCATGCTTCAGTGGAACAACTATAATTACCTTGGCCTTAAAAATATGTTCCACAAACCACTAAAGCACACTGTTAGGAGGCCTTGGTCAAGCGTCAGAACACAAAATAGTTTTAATATGTTGAAACCAATCTTTAGTGCCTCCAACTCTGCCCCACCAACACACACACTATTTGCCCTAATTTCAAACCATACTTTTCAAAGATCAACTTGAGTCTTGGCTAGCCTGACACTTAAAAAAAAAAAAAAAAAAAAAAGAATAGGTTTTCAAAGTCATTTAGTTCACTTGCCATTTGGCAAATGGGGAAAATGAAATGCAGAATGATTAAGTGGTTATAAAACAAGCTAGAGGCAGAGGTGAGAGCCTTGTCTTCTAGGCCTCTGACACATCATCCATCCTTGCCAGGCAGTACCCCCTAATTTACATATACTGAAATCAAGAGAACAAAATTATTATGCATTATATATGTTACTTCAATTCTTGTGAAGCTTAAAAGGAGAAATAAAGAAAGAAAATTAGTAGTGTGAAAAATTGTCAGTAAGCTAAATGGTGGGACCGTATTTCATCTGTGCACACACCCCTATTGCATAAAGTCCAGGAGATACAAGGTACTGGAAATGCTGACAAGATAAAGCATAATGCCTTCTGAAAATGTGTTATTTTGTTAAACATTTTGAAGAAATAAGAAAAGGGGAGGAAATAGAATAAGAAGCCCTATATTAAAAAAAAAAACTACACTGAACTCAGAAGACAGTTTATACATTTTTAGAAAGGAACAATGAATTATAAAGATCAAAGAGGCTTAGAAAGCATATTGGTTAAAACTTTGACTAATATGTACCTAACCTTTAAAAAATGTGTCAACCTTTTGATTCAGCAATTCTACTCATGGGAATCTAGCCCAACATAGTAATTGAATGCATGTACAAAGATATACACGAACAAGATGTTCTTCGCTGTGCTGTGTATAGGAGTAAACCCACTGGAGCGCAGATAGAAGAGAGTGCTTAAATAATCGTCATACATTTATTCATGCAAATGACAGTTTGGAGTACAGCTTTGTGGTTGAGAGCGTTGCCTCTGGAACTAGACTGTTTAGGTTTAAAATCTAGCTCTGTCACTTCCTTATAGCTGTGTGACCTTAAGCAAGTTGTCTTATCTGTCTGTGCCCCAGTTTTTAAAATCTATATAATGAGAGTAATAATATCACCAAACAGGCTGGGCATGGTGGCTCATGCCTGTAATCCCAGCACTTTGGGAGGCCGAGGTGGGCGGATCATGAGGTCTGGAGTTTGAGACCAGCCTGGCTAACATGGTGAAACTCTGTCTTTACTAAAAATTCAAAACCTTAGCCGGATGTGGTGGCACATGCCTGTAATCCCAGCTACTCTGGAGGCTGACACAGGAGAATCACTTGAACCCAGGAGGCGGAAGTTGTTGTGAGTGGAGATCATACCATTGCACTCCAGCCTGGGTGACAGAGCAAGACTCCATCTCAAAAAATAATAAAATAATAATATCATCAAACATAGAGCATTGTTGTGAGCACTGGATGGGTTAATATTTATAATGCTTAGTTTGCCAACAAAAAAAAATCACAAATATGTTTCATAAGATCAATTATGAGGAAAATAAAATAAAGTGTGTAGTCCATGACTGGCATATAGTAAATGCTATGCTTGCTGTTCTTATCTACATTTAATGATAAGAAACTATTTATGCTACATTGTTAAGTATTAACAAATCAGGTTATGAAATAATTTGTTAAATATAATCTAATTTTTGAGAAAAGGTAAATATTCATATACATAGAAATTCTCAAGAAGGCAATAAACCCAACTATTAAGATTGCTATACCTGATAGTAAAAATATAGGTGATTTGTACTTTTTCTTCTTTGGTTCACTTATATTTTAAATTTTTCTGTACATACTGCTTACATAAAACTTAAAATGAGAAATACCTTTGAAGGAGTGCTAGTTTTTTAAAAGTACACTGACTAAACAAACCACCACCTCAAAAATAAAGTATATATAAAAAGACCCAACAAAAGTAATTGTTGTAATAACACATACAGCATATACAGTGTTCGTGCAGGAAGAGCTAGAGTGAGACAAAGGACAGTTACTTCTGCAGCAGAAGGCCATGTGTGATTCCCTTGGCCCTCCTTTAAAAATTCTGTGAAACAAATATCAATGAGTAATTCTAAGCAGGCTGGGAAACAGGTGTCTCCTCTTATGAAAGCGTGTTCAGGGGAGATAGAGATTCTTAGAAAATGATCAAAACCTTTAAAAAATGGGTAATAAGACCATTGAAATAATCCAAAGAATCTGAACATGTTAAGAAAGAAAAGAAAAGAGGAGGAAAGAAAAGCTGGTTAAAGGGGCCTGGCAGTGCAGGTTACAACTTGAACGCTGCCTTGAGAAAAGCCGACGTGCTAAAGTTAACTAAATCCCCGAAGGATGGTGCTGCTGTTCTGGTCTTTGGGGGAAAACAAGGAATTCTGGGATTAGCCCACAGAAAGCTCCTCAATGTCTGAGAAAGACTAGGGGACAAGGGGGCAATAGGGAGTAGGTGGCATAAAAGCAAATCTTTCTGGATCAAAAGCGTAGCAAAAATAAAGTAATACCTCTGCTGTTTTTAACTGAACTTTGAAGTAATACACCATTGCTGAAAAACAGAAAAGGTCCAATAATTTAAAAATGTATACTGTAGAAAGTCCTCAACCTCAGGAAAATGAAAAGCGCCATTAAGAGATTTGTGTGACTCCTTCCAGATTTTGTTCTGTGAATAGCTAGAATAAAAATTTACAAAAATGGTTTCATGACAGACATACTATTCTGCAATTCGCTGTTTGAACTTCTTGATATTCTGCAGCATCTGTCCATGTCAGTACACATAGACCTACGTTATTTTCTTTCTTTAACTGCTGCTTGGCATTCCATTACATGACTATAGCAAAATATACTTAATTCATTTATGTTATAATTTCTAACTGATGGACATTTAGGCTATTTTCCACTTTGGGCTATGATATGGTTTGGGACTGTGTCACTTCAAGTCTCATCTTGAAAATTGTAATCCCTTCGTGTGGAAGGAGGGACCTGGGTAGGAGGTGACTGGATCGTGGGGGCAGGTTCCCCCATGCTGTTCTCATGATAGTGAGAGAGTTTTCACGAGATCTGATGGTCTGAAAGTGCCACTTCTTTCTTTGCTCTCTCTCCTGCCCCCTTGTGAAGAAGGTGTGTGCTTTCCCTCCGCTTTCTGCCTTGATTGTAAGTTTCCTGAGTCTTCCTCAGCCATGCAGATCAGTGAGTCAATTAAACCTCTTTACCCAGGCTCAGATATTCTTTATAGCAGTGTGAAAATGGACTAATATATCAGTGTAGCATTGTTTACAGTAGCCTATAAGTGCAGTATAGACTTGGGAAAGTTGAACTGCTGGGTGAAGAGTCTATGTATTTTTTATTTTAAAAGGTCGTTTGATTTTAAAACAGCCTTCAAAAAAAAAAGTCAACTGAAACTCTCAGCAATGGGTACAAGAATGCCCATTTCACCCTCCCTCAGCAACACTGGGCTGTTAACAATATGCATCTTAACTTTCGACACCTTAAGACTCAGTTAGAAAACTCACAGATGAGACTAAGTATGCATTTGCATGGAAGCAAATGGAGGCACGGAACACTCCTGGAAGTGAACCTGTGGAAACATATGGGCATGGAGTGCCGGGAACATACGTGAATCTACACATTTGGGTGGCTGCAGCTGGAAGGCTGTATTCTTCCAGGCATTTTTAGCTCCAGAAATATGTTGATTTGATGGAATCACCTGAGGAGCAAGTGTAAAGGAATTTGGAGACTGATTAATGAAGAAAAATTAAACAACACATGTGCTCCACTTGGCTAAGTGACAGTTGAAGAGGAAATACCTGCAAACATCCGGGAGAGCCAGATTCCTTCACTTGGCTCGGTGGAGGACTAGACTGAGAGAAAAGCACAGGCAGAGGCTTTGGAAAATGAGAGGAGCCAAAGCTTCGCCGACGTAGAGAGTGATCTAACAAGGAAGTTGAAGACCTATTTTTCAGAATATTTCAAATGAAGCTGTGTATATGGCATCAGGGGATCATTTAAGAAACAGAGCAGGGAAGGACTGGGTTCCTCCCTCTGTCATCCCCTCTCCCAGAAAACCCAGGTCTGTGCTGTTACTTTTGATTTACTGATGCGCACATTTGTAAACGGGCTGTAGTGGGCTTTTTCCAGGGAAGTTGGGTGAAAACAGGTTTTGCAATCAGCCATGGAACAGCCTCAGGATGAGATGACAATTCAGAGTTTGTTGGGTGATTAGCTTAATGGGCCCAGAATGGGTTGGGATCCAAATGAAAGCAGACAACAGCAGGAGTAGGATGCTGTGTCTGTGCACAGGCTGCAATATGTCTTCGACACACACATTATGCCCACACTTGGGTCTTCAGCAGCATGTCCTCGTGGACAGAGTGTGCAGCCTATAGCTATGATCTTGTCAGGCCAGCATGGCCAAATGGTGCCAGGCCTGAGCTGCGAAGACTTCCTGGAGATCATCCTAACTGCTGCACAATGCCCAGATCTGAAGGCTTTTAGAGAGCCTGCTTGCTACTGCTTGTCCCCTGTGCAGTTTCCCTGCATTCCCCTGAGAAATTAGACACGCATGTATTCTCTTTGGAAACTCGGCTTAGGTAAGGGATGAAGGCCTGCTGTTGGTCTGACTACCAATCTTATGTCAGGGATTTTTCAAACTGAGTCCTACTAGCAGAGAATAGTAAGACAAATTCTAGGAATTATTGTTGGACCCTGAGGCTGGACCCCAAAACCAAGAGGAGGAAGAGACTTTCTGAAGATGATGAAGCCATGGAGGGCCTTGGGCTGGAGTCTGTGGTCACTAGAGGGCACTGGGGCCACATGGAGCTTCTGTCTTGAGCCACTTATTCTGTACACGGAGGCATGATGAGATTCTCCCACTCAACAAGTGCTTACTGAATAAATGCAATGAGCCTGTCCTTGGGCACAACACAGTGAACAGGCAGAGAGGGCTTATGACACTGCACGATCTGGCCCCTGGCCACCTCTCCCTGGTTATCACATTTGTCTCTCCTCTTACCCTCTAGCCCTCAACCACTCTGGCTTTTCTTTTACTCCTTGAACACATCAAGATCATACCCGTCTTAGGGCTGTCACGCAGTCTCTTCCCTCTCACCTGCACATGGCTGGCTTCCGTATCATGGGATCTTAGCCTCAATTTTCTGGCTCTTCAGAGACATCTTCCTGGACCAGCCAACCTAAAGCATTTCCCCAGATACTATCTTCAATCTTGTAGAGCCTTTCTGCCATCTGAAGTGTTTTTCTGTGTGGTTATACATTTCTTTGTTTGTCTTTCCATGCTAGACAGACAGCACTGAGAGCAGGAACCTCATTTATCTTGTCCTCCAATGTGTGGGTCACCCTTAGCCTGTTGGGTACTTTTTTGTGAATTAGAAAAAGCTGCCTTTTTCAGGCAGGTGTACAGCTTGGCAATTTGACAGCATCTGTGTGTAAAGAAGATGCTTCTTCTGAGGGACAGAGCCCCAAGACAGAGCATGTGACCTCATGAGGGGAGCCCAGGCCATATTCAGTCCCTACTCCCCCTCTCGGCTGGGCACAAATGGCACAACTGAAATGGCCCTGACTGCTGTATCCCAGGACACAGCAGGTGCTCACAGGGTTGAATAAGTAAAAGACCGAAATCCAAAACTTGCATCATTTCGAGGGCCCCAAACCAGTAAGGAAGTAACTGTATGTAACATAGCAAGAGGATGCATATAATGAGCATCGATGGTGGTAGGACTCCTCAGCCTTTGGAAGGCTGCATGAGGCAGGGGCAATCAGGCTCTTCCCATGCCTTGACCAATCATCTCTGCCTTGAGTAGCCCTGTCCAGGGTCCTTCAAGAGCAGTCTCAGAGGAGTGAAACGTAAGAGCAATGCCTAAAGTCCCCAAAGACAAAGGGAAGAGTAAGTTCAGCACACGGAGCCCAGCCAAGAAGGTACGCTATTGCCCAGACATCTACTGTAGAAGTCCACAGTAAGGAGTGTCTATATGGATGAATGAATGGGCTCTTAGAGATACACAGGCTGAGGTGTGGCCTGCGGGGACCAGCGGCAAGACAGGACATGGCACTGAGAGGCAGAAGTGGCTCAGCTTGCTGGCTGAAACAGGCTCTGCTGTGTCTGCGTGGGTACCCAGAGGGTGTTTTGGAGGGGTGAGGGATTATATTAAAGAAATAAGTAAGGACCAGATAATTAAGTGTTTTACAACCATGCTAAGGACTTACCTCTTCTAGAGGGAAGGGAAAATGCAAGCAGGGATAATTCAGTCCAGACTGAATTTGAAAAGGATCACTGCAGTTGAGAGTAAAAGTGGACTGGAAGATGAGAAGATGGGAAAAAGAGAAGAGGCATTGAGACCAGTCAAGGGACTGGCCAGTAACCAAGGAAGGTGACACTAATGACCTGAACTTGCATGGTGTCAGTGGAGACAGAGAAAATGGGATGGATTTGAAGGACATGGAGAAGACAGAATCTACAGGCCTTGATGGTAAACTGGATATGGACAAGGAAGGAAAGGAGGAAGCATGACTTCTGGCTTGAGCAGAGGAAGATGAATGGTTTTTGGCTGAAGCATCTGGATGGGTAGTGATGCCATTGACAGAAAGGGGCAGACCAGGACAAGCTGGCCTGGCAGATGGCGAGGCTTGCAGCTTTTCCCTGCTAGAAAGCGATGGCTGAGGAATGTCCAAGTGAACATCTCTAAGGACCTGCAGTGCAGAAAAGCAGCCTGGACTGGAGATCCAGGAATGGAAATCCCAGCATAAACACGGCAGCTGTAGCCAGTAAAATAGATGACATGAGAGAGGGAGGACATCAGAGTGAGGAAGGGAGGCCTTTGACAGAGCCCCTGAGGAGCACCAGCACTGAAGGAATGCGAAGAAGAGGGAAAGAGGCAGAGAACAGAGCGATAGGAGAGAAACCCTGAGCTGGGGTGACATGAAAGGCAAAGCACGAGACACTTAAAAAGGGGGAACTGGTTAACAGAGTCAGCAGCTGCCCCAGTGAGATTCGCATGGGGAGGGCCATCGCTGCAGTAACATGCGGTTTTCTGATGACCTTGCCATGGGGTGTGGGTGGAAGCAACAGGCAAGTGACTTGAAGGGCAAGTGGAAATTGAGAAAACAGAGCTTGAAAGAGGGAGTTTTGGTGGAGAAATGGAAGCAAATGGTGGCAATACAGGGAGACAAGGGGTTGAGGGAGAGAAAAGCCACGGGAGCTCTTTTTGTTTAACATGGTCATTACATTTGCCAAGCCACTAGCCATGTCCCTGGTCTCCTCTCTTCCAAGACCCTCTCCCCACTTGCTGCTTATAAGTTTTTTTTTTTTTTTTTTTTTTTTTTTTTTTTTTTACAAAATACAGATTTCTCATAGCAGATTGGAGATGCTTTCCTGGTGGATAATTTCCTCTTTTATCACTCACACACTTCCTCCCCTGCTATTTCTTTAGAGGCAATCTCACCACCACTGCTTCCATTCAGCCTAGAGGCCTGTCTCTCCTCCCGAGACATGCTTCCTTCCAGTATCTCCCTGCCTCTTCACAAACTATTTTCATCAAAGGAATGTCTTCCTGGCCCTCTTCCAGAAGAAACCCTTTTGGGCATTCATTTATTCATCCAACAAATATTTACCCAGAGCTTGCGGCCTAATTGGCACAAAATGGTGCACTAGACACGGGTACAGATATAAAGGCAAGATGCAGAATCTAACCACAGGAATCAGTTAGGAGATGAAATAAGACATCAACTTATTCATTCATTCAATGAGCACTAGCTGATGCCTGCTGGGCATCAGCCCCTGGCCACGTGTATACATCATCATAACACAAGGTAGAAAGTGGAATGTTATAGGCCAAGATCACACCTAAAGTGCTGCTGGAACGGAGAGAGATTCTTTTACTCAGTTATTTCTTCACAGTTATTCCTTTACTCATCCCCTTCCTGAAGAGGTCAGCTCTTAGAGAAGGAGACAGTTTTGATGTATTCCCAGTCAGCTCTCCACTCTTGCCATTAGAAGAGCCACTGTTTTCTTCTACTAACTGATAGCTTTTTGGTGCATCTTGAGTTCAGTGTGGGCATTTGTGTCTCCTCAGACATATGATGCTTGTGCAGTGATAAACAAACCTCTCATTAAAGCAACCCATAAATCACGCCCCTGGCATTGTTATTGCTGGCCAGCAAAGAAAGATTTTTTTTGTCCATGGTATAATTGGAGTCAAACAGTCCTGAAGCACAGAGATGGAAGAGAAGGTGGGAAGAGAAGGTAGGATCTTCCACCAGAAGTGGACAGGAATTTTTAAGTGCCTGGTTATGCTAGATTCTGAGGGTAGGCCCCTTCTATATATTATCTGAGATCTTTACAACTTTCCCGAATCATCTCTCCATACATTCTCCTGTTCATCCATCCATCTAACCACCCAGCCATCCAACCATCCCTCTACCCATCCATCCTTTCAGCAGATACTTATGTGCCAGGCACTGTACCACAGGATAAAGATGTAGCTATGACCATGGCAGGTCCACTCATGCTTTCAAGGTGCCTTCAGTCCAGCAACAAAGGCAAACAAACTTCAAACAAGTGATTGTAATAAACTACAAAAAGGGTTATGAGAGACTAAGTTCAGGGTACCCAGGAAGCATGGAGCAGAGGTCCCTGAGGGTACGTGTTTTTATCTCTTAGACATGAGGGAACCAAAAGAGAGTTAAGTCACTTTCCCAAGGCCACATGGTTGCTGAAAAAACAGAATTCAAATCCAGATCTGTTTGGCTCTGGAATCGGTTGATTTTTCTCCATATGACCCTAGTCCCAAATGGGAGTCAGCAGTACAGAAGCTAAAGTGAAATTTTCAGTTCTTACTTATGTCTGTTCTGCCTCAATGATAGAATATGATTTGAACACTGTAGAAAACAGAACTAGAGGGCTGGGTGTGGTGGCTCATGTCTATAATCCCAGCACTTTGGGAGGCCGAGGAGGACAAATCAACAGGTCAGGAGTTTGAGACCAGCATGGCCAATGTGGTGAAACCCCGTCTCTACTAAAAATGCGAAACATTAGCTGGGCGTGGTGGCAGGTGCCTGTAATTCCAGCTACTCCAGAGGCTGAGGCAGGAGAATCACTTGAGCATGAGAGGTGGAGGCTGTAGTGAGCAGAGATCACGCCACTGCATGCCAGCCTGGGTGACAGCGTGAGACTCCCTCTCAAAAAAAAAAAAAGAAAGAAAAGAAAAAAAAAAACAGCACTACAGAATTAGAAAACAACTCATGACATTATTTAATTTTCTGCCACCTTTTAGAACAAATAAAGTGAAATCTCACTAACTGCGATGCCCCTCTCCCTTTCTCCCTCCATCCTTATCTCCTTCCTGCCCCTTTCTGTCCCTTCCTGTTCTTCCTCAAGGGCATTCTGACTGTCAGGTACTACCTGCAACTCTTCCCCAGATTTCGCTATCAGTAGAGATACTATTGATCTCTATTCACAGGGGTACAGCGCTCAATGCTGGCCTGGCAACAAATGGGCTCTCTGACCTAGCAGAGTCGTTTCTCTCAACTGGCACCGTTCATAACAACAGGTGCGGTTAATATAATTGTAGTAATTCATATCATGTCGGCAGCCAGTCACTCTGGCCCATGCTTGCCACATTCTTATTTGTCTTATAGGATGAAATCAGAACCACTGCAGGGGAACTGGACTATCAGAGGGCCACTGGCTGTGCCTCCACATGTGAAGGAGGGAGTTCTAGAGGGCGGGGGTCACAGGCAAGGCAGAAAACCATGCTCTCATCAACAAGCCAAGCAGAAGCCTCAAAGATGACAATGGGTTTCTTGCCCCTGCTCCACTCCCAGTTCTGGGTAATTTGGGGCTACTCCCTCAACCTTGACCCACCTGGGCCTTTGTTTTCCCATCTGTGAATACAGAGATAGGGCTAGATGCTCTGTAAGTGCTCTCCTGGTGGGAAGCTCCAGGATGCCTTCAATTCCGTCTCCTTTGCATTCTCCCTAACCAGACACTGTGACTGAAGCTGCCCCTCCTGACTTGAAGGTTCAAAGGCAGCATGGGGGTGCCAGCAGTTGCAGTGAAGCCATCCTACCTTCCTTAAGGAAACAAATGGGCCCTTTATGTACCAGGGAATTACCTGCACATCCCATATATGTGCTGAGAATTAGTCTAAATGACGACATGCTTCATGCCAAAATACACTCCTGGCCTGTGAAGGAAACTCAGTAGGTGAACTCCTGGCCTCTCTCTTGTCCTGTATTTTCTCCCTTAGCAGGTGGGCACCATCCAGGTGGTACAGGATTGCCTTCCTGGTGGTCTAGCTCTGCAGCACCTGAAGGACAGGTAAACCTGCTTAATTTGGAGGCTCAGTGGTTAGCAAGCACACCTGGCTAATAGCCTTCCCGCCTGCCCTAAGGAAAGTGCCATTTTAGCCTGGGCCTGCTCTGCGATGTTTGATTTCTGTTTGTTCAGAACAAAGCTGCTAAATACTGAGACCCCCTAAGCAACCCCCAGCAGAAGGCAGTGTGCATTTTCATGATGAGATCTTTCCCCAAAAGATTTCTGTATATAAAAACTTTCCACAGCATAAAGGAAATGATCAGAGACCTACTCATAATACTTAATTCAAATATATATATACTTGAATTCATTAATTCAGTTGTTTACACAAATGAAAACTCATGCTTAAAATAATACACAAATTCAGAAATATTGCTTTCTTGAACTCATGTTTCATGAAACAACTTCGATTTCTATGTCTATATTTGATCTTCAAATGATTTTTAGTCATCAAATACATTTTTTTCCCCACAGCACATCATACTTGCTTGTTCCTTAATTTTTTGAAAGAAAAAAATTGTAAAGACCCTGTACAAACGCTGCCACCAGACACTTTAGCCAGTCACAGTCACACATTCACATTACATCAGAGCAGCTGGCTTATATGCATCTTGAAGGTCGTCTCCACAACATAGCCATATTATATTGTTATATTGGCATATATATTTTATTGTTATCTATGGCATTGTTATATTATTTTTTTGAGACAGTTTTGCTCTTGTAGCCCAGGCTGGAGTGCCGTGGTGCTATCTCAGTTCACTGCAACCTTCACCTTCCAGGTTCAAGTGATTCTCCTGCCTCAGCCTCCCAAATAGCTGGGATTATAGGCATGTGCCACCATGCCCAGCTGATTTTTGTATTTTTAGTAGAGACAGGATTTCATCATGTTGGCCAAACTGGTCTTGAACTCCTGACCTCATGATTTGCCTCCTTGGCCTCCCAAATTGCTGGGATTACAAGTGTGAGCCACCGTGCCCCACCAGCATTGTTATAATATGACTAACAAAAAGCAATATTGTTATATTGCTTTTAAAAGTGATTTTAAAAAATCTGCTATGGAATACTATGAAGGCATAAAAAGAATGAGGTGGTAGATATGGAAAACTCTCCAAGATGTTAAATGTTTTAAATGAAGCATAGCTTGGAGTTTCAGTACATGAAACAGGTCTGGAAGAGTCGGCAAAGGGCTGAGGTTGTGTCTGTCTGCAGAGAAGATCTGGGTGGAGGAGGGTCAGGAGAGGCAGGAAGATTTGTTTTTTTGGTTTTTTTTTTTTGAGACAGAGTCTTGCTCTTTTGCAAGGCTGGAGTGTAGCGGCACAATCTCAGCTCACTGCAACCTCCGTCTCCTGGATTCAAGCAATTCCCCTGCCTCAGCCTCCTGAGTAGCTGGTACTAAAGGCATGCACCACCACACCCGGCTAATTTTTTTATTTTAGTAGAGACAGGCTTTCACCATGGCCAGGATGGTCTCTATCTCCTGATCTCATGATCTGCCCGCCTCGGCCTCCCACAGTGCTGGGATTACAGGTGTGAGCCACCAAGCCTGGCCAATTTGGTTCTCGCTTATACCCTTTTATATCATTTACATTAAAAAAAGGAGTGTAGCAAACTTTTTAAAAGGATGTTTACAACTACATGCACTTGTAATATAAATACACCTACGTTAAATTTCTTAGCTTCCTTTTTAAAAAATGATTCCATTGAGTGACCACTACAAGGGTCCAAAAGTATCATTGATTAAGGTCATTTCAAGTCTATTGTGTCTTTTCTAGAATGTCATGGAGGATTCAAAATAAATTAACTGTGTAATCCAATAGTATGACAGACTTTGTATAAGATAAAATCTGAGGTAACATTCCTTTTGTGAAAGACAATTTTGACAGGTATCATATAGATATCTTAGCCTTTATTGATAGTCTTTCATTACGTTAAGTTGTTAGATGTTTCACATGCAGTGTCTTATTTAATACTTATAACCAGGGCTGGGCATAGTGGCTCACACCTGTAATTTCAGCACTTTGGAAGGCTAAGGTAGGCAGATCAGTTGAGGTCAAAAGTTCAAGACCAGCCTGGGCAACATGGTGAAACCCTGTCTCTACTAAAATTACAAAAATTAGTCAGGCATGGTGGCACTCACCTGCAATCCCAGCTACTCAGGAGGCTGAGACAGGAGAATTGCTTGGACTTGGGAGGTGGACATTGCAGTGAGCTGAGATCGTACCACTGCACTGGGTGACAGAGGGAGACTGTTTCAAAAACAAAATAAAAAACAAAACCCACAACCAGCTTATAAAACAGGTATTATTAGTCCCATTGCACAGGCAAATAAACAGAGGAGTAGTGAGATTGCCCAGAATCACATAATTAATACAGAGCGGAGCTGAATATTCAAGTCTAGCATTGTCCGGCTCTGAAAACCACACTTTTTTCATTATAAAATGTTGTCTCTCATACTGGACCCTGCAATGTCCTAGGACTGCACATATATTATCACACTTCATTTCCAAACAGCACAATGAAGTGGGTACTCTCATCCCATTGTACAGACCTGGAATCTGAAGCCCACAGAGGATGGTACCTTGCCCAAAGCTGGCCAACTCATTTGTATCCCATAAGAATAAATTACAGCCAATAAAATGTATACCCAGTAGTCATCTTGGGAAGACTGACCTATACGAATTTACCATAAGAATTAAATTCACTTACTTCATATCCTTCAAGCTGCTATTTCAGTCTCTCTTAAAGTATATGAAGCCTACCTTCATCTATTTCCAACCTAAACCTTACCCCTTACTGTAAGGCCAGTAAAAATAGATGGGGCCCAGGCAGGCTGTCTAGTTGGCTCTGATGCTTGAAGCCTCCTGAGACTGGGAGCTTCTGGTTTTCCTCTCCTTCTGGGTTTTGGTGTTCTGTGGTTTCTTATCACTTGCTTTAAAAATAACTTCTTTCAGGGAAAATATTTCTAAAGCTCACACACGCATGCATTAGCAACACTTCAGACACCTCATCAACCACACCACAGAGCCATAAACAGCACAGGAAGTGTGTCTGTGATGTACAGGAAGAGGCAAGGGTAAGAACCCCACAGCCAAAGCAATCCCTCACAACCTGCAAGATGCGAATTTAAAGCTCCTCATGAAGCTCTGCATTAGCATGCATTTATCACTTCCACACCAAATGCTTGAACAAGTGTATGCAGGAAGGAAAGCCTTCCTGTCACCCTGTGGCAGCCTGGGTGACAGCATCAGTAGGTCCATAATTCAAGGGTTAAGAGTACGGCAAACAAGTGGTCCCAATGATTTCCGCAGGAGAAAGTATTCACATTACATAAGGAGCGAGAAGAATAGACCCCCTCCTGTGTTCCGCTGTTATCAGTGTTGCATGTCTTCATAGAGTTGGGGACAGCTGTACCACGTGCTGGCGGCAGTCATATCCTCTTGCTGTTTGCACAGTGGGACATTTGTCTTCCTAATCACAGCATGTGAAAGTTCCTGCTTCCACTACCAGAGTCTGAAACTAAATATTAAAACAAACCTTTCCTTAATAGTTAGCTCCTCTCTGAGGCCGTTTGTCCTGGTACTCTCTGTTTATCTATGTTCAGCAGCGTGGTCATAAGAAGGAATTGTATATTTACACACCTGTGCCTTGATAAAAGATCATTTGTTCGTGCTCTCCTCTGTCCATTTAACAAACATTTACCCATCACTCCATTCCCAATCCCAAGTTAGGCACTGGGTACACAGAGATGACAAAGCCCTTTCCCTGAAGCAGCTCCCAATTCTAGGGGGAAGCAAGCAGAAGGGAGTCTATGGCGGAGTGCATGCAAAGGTGGTGGGTGCTGGAAGACAAGACCCAGGCTCCTGGCAGAGGCGAGTGGGAAGCTAGTAAGGAACACCTCACAGAGGAGATGACAATTGGAGCTGGGCAGTGAAGGATGAGTAGGAGTTTGCCAGGCTGTGTGGGAGGGAGAGGAAGGTGGAGGTAAAAGGGTTGGACTGTTGTTTTCAGTTCAAGCATTTTGAGAAGGAAGGAGACTTTTCTGGTTTGAAGTTAAGTTGTGGGTTTGTTTTTTTTTTTTGAGACAGAATCTTGCTCTGTCACCCAGGCTTGAGTACAGTGATACAATCATGGTTCATTGTAACCTCAAACTCCGGTGCTAAAGAGATCCTCCTGCCTCAGCCTCTGGAGTAGCGAGGACTACATGTGGGCACTACCATGCTTAGCTAATTAAAATTTTTTTTTTAGAGACAGGGACTCACTATGCTGTAGGTTGGACTTGAACTCCTAGTCTCCAACTCGTGGGCTCAAGCAATCCTCCCACCTTGGCCTCTCAAGAAGCTAGGACTACACATGCGTGCCACCATACCCAGCTAATTGCTTACATTTTTTGTAGAGACAGAGACTTACTGTGTTGCTCAGGCTGGACTTGAACTTCTGGGCTCAAGTGATCCTTTCGCCCTTGCCTCACAAAGTGCTGGGATTACAGGTGTGGGCTACCATGTCCAGCCTCAGGGTAAGTGTTTTTAATCAAGGAGTGTTTTCCCACAATGGCTAGTTAACCTTTTTCTTTCTTTTTGAGATGGAATCTCGCTCTTGTCGCCCAGGCTAGAGTGCAGTGGTGTGATCTCGGCTCACTGGAACTGCCATCTCCCGGGTTCAAGCGATTCTCCTGCTTCAGTCTCCTGAGTAGCTGGGATTACAGGTGCCCACCACCATCCCCGGCTAGAGACTGGGTTTTGCCATGTTGGACAGGCTGGTCTCAAACTGGTGACCTCAGGTGATCTGCCTACCTTGGCCTCCCAAAGTGCTGGGATTACAGGCATGAGCCACTGTGCCTGGCCTAGTTAACCATTTTTATTGGGAGTCAGTTCCTTAACAAAGGCCATCTTTCAGTATCTATTTTAAACAGGCAAATACTGGCAGATCAGGCAAGCTTTCAAAGCTGACAGATTTCAGGCTTGCAATCTGTCAGAGGGCAATGAGAGCGCCACAAGGGAGATTCTCCAGGAGGGACCTGTGGTCTCACCTTCTCTTGCAGGCAAGTGGCCTGTTCGCTCTTGCTGCTCATGGAAGAACTCCCATCACAATTGTCCCTCGTGAGTACCTTCGGTAGAATGAAGAGGTGTGAGTCCCAGAGCAAAGCCACCCTACTGGAGCTGTCCGTGTGTCCCCTCCATTTTTCCTGGCAGCTTTACTCTCCTCAGAAACAAAGCAGAGCCAAATGCTCATACACATCAGGTGCTCAACACATGTTTGCTCAACCAACTGGATGACCACTATTAAAGTTGGAGGAAAAAAAAACTAAGATTCTCTTTAGGAATGTCTGCCCAGCCATCAGTACTGATTTTTCAGTGCAAGGTGTAACTGAGGCAACTCATCTCCCCTGTTCACAGTGTAGATGGGACTAGGCAGGCACAAGCTGGCAGATCTGATGAAAGAGGAAAAGAACAATCCAGTTGATTGCAAGTCTCCTTCCTTGCCAGGATTTGCAGAGGGCCTTACCTGACACACGCGGGCTCTAGTCTACAGACTACTAACTAGTACGGCAAGGATCTGGCTGTCACAACTCAAAAACTAGAAAAGGAAAAAGCTAAGAAAGCAGCCAGGAATGAGTAGATTTGGGTTCCCCGAATAACATACTGAAAGGTCCTTTATCCTCAGCGTTTGTGTCTGCTGAGGAAGCACTTACTGAGAACTCCTGTGTCCCTGGCTTTGTGTCCTCTCTGGCAGGAAGTGGGTGCTCTTCCTGGGCCCTATTGGACCATTTACATCAACTAGTAGTAACGTTTGAGAGCAAGAGGTTGAGCCTCCAGCAAGGGCTGTTTTTAGGTTTTCATATGCAATCTTTGGCTTTTTAGGAATTGGTTCCATTTTCAGAATTAATCTGTTACATTGCAATAGGCATTTCTATTGGTCCCAGTACCATGACAGAGATGGCATGAATGACTCCATATTGGTCCATTCCCAGAAGCACCACAACCCTAAATAGATGGCTCCAGAAAGAAGGCACACTCTGTTCTTGACCACCACTGTAATGTCTACTGTCGATTTCAGATGTCTTTTTAGATGCATTTTATGTCAGCAATATTTTCCTCAAAATGATTAGATCAACCTATTCAAAAGGTATCCACTGATTAAGATAACTTATCTGTTATACTTAAGAAATGATTCATTCCAGGTGTCAATAATGTCTTAGAAATAGTGCAAACACTAGGTATACAGATATACTCCAGTAGATCTTCTGGTCCACGCATGGAGGGCTATTTCTGCATTTGACTTTCCCACTCCACTCTAGTCCTTTGACCCTAGCCTTTAGACTTAGAGGACAGAGATATGACAAGCATGAAACTTCCCCCTTTTTTTTTGAGACAGGGTCTGGCTCTGTCGCCCAGGCTGGAGTGCAGTGGTGCAATCATGGCTCACTGCAGCCTTGAACTCCTGAGCTTAAGTGATCCTCCCAGTTCGACCTTGTGAGTAGCTAAAACCACAGGTGCACACCACCATACCTGGCTAATTTTTAGAAATCTTTGTAAAGATGGGGACTTACCATGTTGCCCAGGCTCAAGCAAGCCACCCACCCTGGGCTTCCAAATTGCTGGGATTACCATGATTAGCTGAAACTTTTAAAATCATAGAATTCCACACAGAATTACAGTAACAATGTTTCTATTTTTTCACCTTTGTGGCTTTGTGATGTCAAATTGCCACTACCTGATATGCCAACATTTTCCACACTCATCATGTGGGGTAAAATAGTTACTGTGAAATTGAATTTAGGCTGGGTATGGTATCTCACACCTGTAACCCCAGCACTTTGGGAGGCCAAGGAGGGCAGATCACTTGAGGTCAGCATGACCAACATGGTGAAACCCCATCTCTACTAAAAATACAAAAATTAGCTAGGCATGGTGGTGTGTGCCTGTAATTCCAGCTACTCAGGAGACTAAGACAGAAGAATTGCTTGAACCTGGGAGGCAGAGATTGCAACGAGCTGAGATGGTACCACTGCACTCCAGTCTAGGCAATGGAGAGAGACTCCATCTCAAAGGAAAAAAGTAAAAGAAAAAAGAAAGTGAATTTATCATTTGGCTTTTGAGATGCATTTAATCTTTTCTTATAGTAAGATGATCAAATCCATTGATTGTCAAAAGCCAGGTAATCTTCCAAACGTCCAGGACTGCAGGTCTCCATGCACAGCACTGTGCATTTTCTATCATCAGTTACCCTTTTCTCACTAGCTCACACACACTCATTGTGTCCCTGACTCCTGGCCATTATGACTGAAAATCCAGAACTCACCGCTATGAAAGACACTGCTTCCGGCAGCCACTGGTTTATGGGTGGGTTGGAGTAAGGGTACAGCATAAACTGGAAAACCAGAAAGAAGTCTCCAGCTGGAGAAGAAATCAGCCAGGAAAGCGCTAGCGGTAGGAAGAGACTGTGTTCAATATGAAAACTGTGCCATGATTTCATGAATTTAGAACAGCATTCTGCCCCTAATTCCCAAGTCTGCTAGTGCATTATGTTCATCCAACCTGCTTCCAGTTTTTATTTTTAAAACTGTACAAATAGAATAGGCTAACTTAAAGCACTCGATTTCAACTGTAGTTCTTTTTTGGATCCTTTTTCCTCAAGAGACCCCAATTTCTTTCTGCAATGCACTTAGCCTCATGTGCCTCTCCCACTCACTATGTCATCTCCACTCCAAAGCGTGGTCATTTTCTGAGAGTAAGACACTAAGCCCTGAGGGCCTCGAGACACCTTTAAATGGGAGCCCTGGCATGAAGTTCCAGTGGCTGCGGGCTCAGAAAAGGGCGGGTCAGGGTGTGGTGGCATAGTCCACCACTGCCTGGTGTGGGACAGCCGTGGAGAATGAGATGTAGAACCAGGATGTGCCTCCCCTGCTCCCATGCTGCTCTGCACACCCCTAGCCTGGCTCTGTTCTGCTGGGAACCTAGCATCCTTCACTTACTCTCTACTTCCTGCTTACAGAAGCAAGCCTCTCCCCAAGCTGTGAGAAGGGAGAAAGGGTGGGTGCTTCTCAGCCCACTGCAGCCCATATTTCCTTTCAATGATTGTGAATACCCCACACCCTTATCCTTGCCCCGTTTCTGACTCCCTGTGCAGAGAGAAGGATGTCTTCCTAGACATGACCACAAGCCAACACTGAGCCTTCATCTCCATAGTGTACAGATGCTCCCTAACTTCTGAGTTAAGGAGCATCTGTACACTATGGGATTATGTCCAGACAAACCCATCATAAGTTGAAAATATCATCGTTCAAAAATGCATTTAGTAAACCTAACCTACCAAACACTACGGCTCTTGCTTCAAACATGCTCAAAGCACTTACATTAGCCTACAGTGGGGCAAAATCATCTCACACAAAGCCTGTTTTATAATAAAATGTCGCATACTTTACACAGATGGACATTTTGTAGACATGATGGGATGTAAAAACACAAAATACACAATCCAAAAATCACTTGGCAACACAGTACACTGTAGAGGATGGGCTGTTACCCTCGAGATCATGTGGCTGATGAGGACCTGTGGCTTGTGGCCACGCCCAGATCGCAAGAGAGTGTTTTAGGGCATACCAGCAGCCCCGGAAAAGAACAAAGTTCAAAATTCATAGTATGGTTCCTATTGAATGCATTCCACTTTTGCATCCTTATAGAGTTGAAAAATTGTAAGTCGAACCATGATTAGTCGGGGACTGTCTATATTAGCAGCTAGCAGCTGTATGTAGAGTACTCTGTTCCAGGCTAAGCACTTTACAATTATCTTTTCATTCAGCCTCCCAAGAACCCCACAGGGTAGGCACAATCATTTTCCCTACTTTAAAAAAGAGGAAACAGAGCTTCAGAGAGAAAATTGCCCCAGACATCCCAGCTGGTAAGGGGCCAAGCTTGGGTGGAGCTTGGACAGTCTCGCACCACTGCTGGAGTTTTTAACCACTGCTCCATGGGGCTGTTTATTTTCTCCTTTGGAGAGATATAAACCATATTAGAATATTTTTCTTTCAGATCACACAAGCCAAATCTTCACCCCAATTCCGTTTCTTAGGGGAACATGGCACTTCTCTTAACCACCCCTTGTCCCCCTCCATCTCCCAGTCAATCCAATGAAAAAAATCACTGTTCATAATCTCCTGATTTTGAAGGGAAGAACTGATTCTCTGATAGGGGTGGTGTCTGCTTCTCCCAGAGGTCTCTTCAGTGCTGGGGGTTAACCTCTACCCACTGCACTACTTCAATTCTTTTCCTCTGGCTTCAGGTTGGGTTCAGTCAATGGAAGGCAGGGGCAGGAAAGAGGGGGTGGTGGGAGAGATGTGGAGGTGCTGCTGTCTCCCTGCTCCATGCTGCAGTTCAGGAAGCAGACTCAACCCCCAACAGCCACCACTGTCCCAGCTCCTCTCTGTGGCTCCAGCTGCCCCCAGGCTCCAGTAACATGATTTTCCCTTGTTGCCACTTCAGGCCCAGGGAAGGGACTGTCTTCCCACTCTTGGCCACCCCTGGGTGCTTCAGACTCTTAGTTTTCTTGACCTGCTGACATCTCTGTCAACAGACCATCCATTAACTTCTTTTCAACGTCCCATCTGAGTGTGCCCTCTGTCTGAACAGGGCCCTGACAGATGTCCTCCATCGCCCCCTAGACCATAGCAAAGGCTAAGACAAGAACTGAGTATGACTAAGAGAATTTATTTTGGTAATGATCTGACTTGCTTTTTATAAGCTGGAGTCAACTATGTTGCCCAAAAGGAGAGGGAGCTTGGACAACCTTCCATATTTTCCATAACTCTGTCTCTGTTCCCCATGGCAGTGTAGGGAGAATTTCAGGTCCACAAGCCAAAACAGCAAATTCACTCCCCACTGCGAAGTTTAAATGGGTTAAATTTAGAATGTGAATAAACGTTGATCCTCACTACGTCCTGTGTAATTTCACATCTGTAATAAACTTCCCATGCTATACTATACACCTTTAAATGAACTCGCTGAATGCAAGGAGACTTTCATCTGAGCCTCTGCTTTTTCTAAAAATAAAAGCAGTAACACCACCACCAACACTCTCCCCTTTACTTTTCTGTGACGTATTCTGAGCACAAGCAAGGCCTCAGAGTCAGGGGGTTGTTTTACTTTTCTTCATATAATATGCCTGCACAAATCTGCAATTATGGGATTTCTAAAAATTTCAATGATATGTTCTTGAGGCTGAATGATTACTTTGTTTTTCTAAAACACACACTTACACACAACATCCAAGAACAAGAATTTGTCTCTGGAAGGACAATCAGTGGCCAAATTTAATCCCAAAAGACAAGTTTCAGAAAGGCCCCTTTGTGAATTCTTTACTAATTGCAATAAATAAATAAATAAATAAATAAATAAATATCCATCTAAGCAGGGGGCTCTGTTTTTCTTATGCTGTCCAATTGTGTAAGGTTCTTAGAGTGGTAACAATTCCCAACTGTACTCACACGGAAATGACCCAACCTGACCCCGTGTACTGGGATGAAGGTCAATGTACAATATCCTGACTATCTTATTCACCCAGAGCCCAGTACTGAAGCACTTCACCACCAACCAGTATGCTGAATGAGGCCAAGGTTATTTTACAAAGAGACTGGCAAACATAATACGTTTCAAGATGGCTTTAGGTTATTAACATACGCTGAGGTGGAACACATTATTTCAATAAGAAATGGGATAGATCAGTAAATGTGATTAAACACATAAAATCCTGTTACGACACCCTAATGAGCTGTTGACTTAGCTCCTTTGAGAAACAGAAATCTAGAGATGATTCTTACCTTCAAGGAGTTTATAATCTGGTCAGTTTTGAGCATAAAAAGAGAATTAACAAGCACATAAAAATAGATCCTGAAAGGTAAGATATGAATTGTCCAGACAGTGAGGGCTCTGGGAATTCAGAAAAGTGAGAAACCTCAGAAAACTGTCATCTAGATTTATTTAAAAAAAAATTTCTTCCCTGAAAAGCAACAGTCCCTGTTTTCAGAATTATAAGAGGAAACTTTAAATGATCGAATTCAACCATGCTTTCTTTATTGTAGAGATTTGCCGACTTAACAGTATAATATTAAAATGTTTGAGGATCATCCAAACAATGGTAAAAATGCACTTATTTCTTGATCTGTTTCTGCAGATTACAGACACACTATACATTAATTACTACCGAGCTGGCAGGAAGTACACACAGCTCGAGAATAGCCAGCTTTCAGAGAAGTGAGGGCGGAGAAACTATACTCTTTCCTTACCACTTTTCTATTGATCTTCTTAGAGCAATTTCAGAAAAGCTGCAAACAAATAATTTACACCTGATAAGAAAAGACAGGCTCAGAGAAGATAGGTGATCAAAAAATGAGAAAAATCTCTGGCTGGGCCATGTTCTATCATGAAGGGCACACTGTCCCAATTGCTGGTTTTTTTTTTTTTTTTTTTTTTGCCTTATCCGAAGGTTTAATGCTAGTGTGGAAGATAAGGAGGAGTTAAACTCTTCCTGTCTGTTTGCTGTCAACGCTCATAATTTGCCAGCCATACTACTATTTCATTTCACTGTAGTGCTTAGCAAATCGTGATCAAGCTCAGCAGAAACAGAAGCCATTCTTGGGTTCAGCCAATGATCCTCAAAATGCAGAGGACGGAGTCTCTTTTTCCTCCTCCTTTCCCTTCCAGTCTATCTGCTGTCCCATTCATTTTGACTTATCTGGGCTTGAAAAAGCAACATTTTTCAGTTTGCAATGAATAACCCCAGACAGTTGTGAAACTGCTTAAGGGATTCCATGAGTCCCTTCTAAGTACAAGCATGATTTTTCAGGTAGTTCATAATCAGTTAATGGTGCCCCAAATGAGTTTTAGCTGTCATAAGCACCATGACTGTCTTCTGAAGAATTTAGAGATATTTCTTCAGAAATGACAGCCATTTTCACAAAACTTTTCTTTTCATTAGCAGGTGGTGGAATTTCTTTTATGAATTTCCAATTACAAAAACATGTCTCAACTTGTTATTTTAGGCTAGTGTAAGCATTTGACCTCTAGCATAAGGCACAAGAAGAAACAAGCCTGTTTATTTGAGACTTGATTTATAAATTAACCTCTGTGTTGATGCAGGGTCTGAATTGGCCCTACTCTGCTGTTCTTGTTTTTTGTTTTTCCTGCCCAATAATTATGCTTGAATATTAAAGTCTTAATATACAAAATAAAAACTATGGTTATCTAGCATTTTAAAATTTTTTCTGCACACCATACTGTTGGTAAAAAAGCCCCTTTTATACACATATCTTTGATGATTGACCTACATTTGCATTCTCTATATAAATTCAGCCCTAGTTAAACTCTCAAAAGAAATGCTTTTGTTGTATCTTCATCTCAGGCTTTTTTGGCCATTCATCAGCTTGAGACTAAGGGAAAAGGAAAAAAGACTTTGAACTAGAGTAAAATGAACTAGCCTGTACTCTTGTAAATCTAATCTACAATTCTACAGTGAGTGTGTACACAGGACAAGCAGTCTTGCCTAAAAAAGGAAGTGTTTACCTAAGTTAAATAAAGAATGACCAGGTCAAAAAAACGATTCAGATCGCTTGGATTCCAGATCCAAGGAGGAGGGTCATTGTTACAAGGATGAGCAGAAAGGAAGACGCTGCCCAAGATGAACTCTTTAAAGACTCGCAGGCGGGAGTCCCGAAGAAATAGCCTTTTCATGTACACTAATTACCTTTGCGCTGATGGAGTATCTCAGCTTTCTGTTCAAAACATCTATAGAATCCATGTCTGATCATCAAACATTATGCTTTTGGAGAGGTTATTTTCTCTGAAGGTCTTGATTTTTTTTTTTAACTTTTTTGTGTCTCATCCATTTTCTCTGGAAGGTTGAAAGAAGCACAAAGAAACAACATCCCGGCTACAAAATGAATAAAAAATAAGTACAAATACCAAACTGTTAAATTAACTTTAAACTTTACAGTCCAGAAAAGAAATTTTAAATGTGTCAAGCTGTAGGCGGCATTTAAGGCCATAAACTGGTTATTATCCTATAGCATTTATACGGCGCTCTGGGATCCAGATGCTTCACAACCACTAATTACACATTTCTCTGGCTATCCCAATATGGGAGCACAGCGTCATTAACCACATTTTACAGGCAAAGAATCAGGACTTAAGTGACGGGCCTCAGGTTACAGACTGAACAGAAGGTAGAAAGAAGGAATCTGATACTTAGAATCTCCCGGTCCAAGCAAACATCTTGTTTAGGCTTACCTTGAAAATAGCAAAGAATTAAATATTGCTACAGATATAACATTTTTTATCTCAACAGTGAGAAAACTAGAAGCTTCAGCACTCTCCAGAGGCAAAACCAAAGTCCCTGAAGCTGGTCCACAGCAGTGATTCTCAAGTGTTAGCAGACATCAGAGTCCCTGCAGGGATTAGCAAAATACAAACTCCTGGGTCTTATCTTCAACTTTTCTGATTCAAAAAGTCTGGGATGGGGCCCAGGAATTTATTTGCTTTTTTTTTTTTGAGATGGAGTCTCACTCTGTCACCCAGGCTGGAGTGCAGTGGGCGATCCTGGCTCACTACTACAACCTCCACCTCCCAGGTTCAGGCGATTCTCCTTCCTCAGCCTCCCGAGTAGCTGGGACTACTGGCACGCGCCACCACACCTGGCTAATTTTTGCATTTCTAGTAGAGATGAGGTTTCACCATGTTGGCCAGGATGGTCTCAATCTCCTGACCTTCTGATCCACCCGCCTCAGCCCCCAAAATGCTTGGATTACAGGCGTGAGCCACCATGCCAGGCAGAATTTGCATTTTTAAAACGTCCCCAAGGGATGCTGATGCCAGTGGTCTGGGGAGCTCACTTCTGTGAAAACGACCTTCTACTTCACCTCAAAGCCCTGTCTCTTACACCTCGGGATCATCCCTCTCTCCAGCATTACCTCCACACTGATGCTTCCCTTCCTGTTGGCCTTGCTTTCCAGCTTCCTCATTGCCCGACCTCAGTCAGATGTCCTATAGGAAGAAATGGGGCCATGTAGAAAGGTGCTTAAGAGTCTTGGTTCTCAGAGAGATCAGGTTGCCTCCATTCAACTGAAGTTTGAGTATTTCCATTGCTCTACTTGTAAAATGGGATAGAATAACATCTACCCTATAGGTTTCATTTAAGGATTAATTGAGGTAACCCATTAAAGCACTGGATACCTAGCATGGAATAAGAGATCATTCATAATTATTGTTATCAGTACATATTTATCCAACAAGCATTGTGGAACACTAACTATACTTGAGGTGCTATGAAGGATCATGATGGTTGAATGACAAGTCTGATCACCACTCTCAAGAAGCTCAATATCTAACTTTTGAGCTAGATGGGTCCTCAGAGTCATCTACGATATTACACTACATGGACACATACAAGACAAAGAAACAACAAAAGCCTTTCTTCAAGTGAAAGCTTAGGCGGAAGACCAACAGGTAGGTATGGAGCTGCTCTGGGTGAACAGGCACAAGGGAGGTAGGACAAGATCTCCCTTCACATCCCCATCCTGCCTCTCCCCAGGCTCCCATGGGGTGCAGCTCTTTAGAAAATCAAACAATTACTCATTTATCTAAAATCGATGAAATTAAGACCCAAAGAGGTGACATGACTTGCATCTAGGACACAGAGCCAACTATAGTGGTAAAGATGGGATAGATTAGGAGAAAGTATCTTAGAATCACATGCTGGGAATGACCTTACAGATGATTTAACATTCTCATTTTATAGAGAAGGACTCTACAGAAGCAGATCACGGGAATATGGCCCAGCTTCCC
Organism: Callithrix jacchus; assembly: GCF_049354715.1. Classification (NCBI taxonomy): domain Eukaryota; kingdom Metazoa; phylum Chordata; class Mammalia; order Primates; family Cebidae; genus Callithrix; species Callithrix jacchus. The sequence continues at coordinate 28,773,707 of NC_133512.1, forward strand.
TAACTCCTAATTCAAGTTTTCTTCAGCTACATCTCTTCTCACTTTAGTTCCTGCAAACATACTCCAAGATGGAGCATTTCCCCCCACAAAACAGGCTGTGGCTCTTCACCATTCAGTGGTGCCAGGTACAGTGTCCTGGGAAGGAAACACTTTTCAGACCAGCCACAAGTTAGCAATTCAGGGTGTTTTCCTTTAAAAGCCACATCTACCCCTGCAACTGCACAGGCTGATTTAGCAGCTTTTCAAAGATATTAGCACCTCACTAATTGTTTTATGTTTCAAAGTATAACCCTTCTTAGAGGTACTTCCATTTTAATAAGATTCACTTATGGCTCATGCCTGTAATCCAACGCTTCGGGAGGCTGAGACGGGCAGATCACCATGTCAAGAGATTGAGATCACCCTAGCTAACAAGGTGAAACCCCATCTTTACTAAAAATACAAACATTAGCAGAGCGTGGTGGTGCATGCCAGTAGTCCCAGCTATTTGGGAGGCTGAGGCAGCAGAATTGCTTGAACCCGGGAGGCAGAGGTTGCAGTGAGCTGAGATTGCACCACTGCACTCCAGCCTGGCAACCAGGTAAGACTCCATCTCAAAAAAAAAGAAAAAAAAATAAGACTGAAAGTAACATTTGAAAGAATTTTGTGAGGCTCAGAACCAGGAGAACATCAAAGAAGGCCTAAGACAACCGGCTGGCATTCATAGTATGTTGCTGATGGAAGTAAAAAAAAAGAGCTCAATTCCTTTTCCAGCTGCCATTGGCTTTCCTGCCAAGGAGGACTGCCTTTGGATTGCCAAGGACAAAACAGAGAAAGCAGACTCGAAGGCTTGATGAATGGGTAGGTGGAAAATGTCTTAAGCACTCCAAATGAATTCAAATTTCACATCTGGACAAGCTGTATCATGGGCTCAGAGGACATGATACATCAGAGCAGGAGAGAATCAAGGAATTTGGCAAATGCCTACATTTTTTTTAAAGGGAGAAAAGGAGAAATGTCCAAGATACAGGTGGCTCAGCTAGAAATTAATCCCAGAAATAATAAATGGATGGATTATAAAAGGGGTCAAGGTTGGTGGTGTCCTAGGAGCCAACCCAATCCACAAACCTGGAAGACCACGGAGAATGAAGCAGACAAGGGGGGCTTCAGCAAGGCATTTTAGACACAGACACAGGGAGATCAATAACTTGATGATTAACAATTATAGTTAAAAAGGGCATGCGTTAGTTAGATAGAAAACTGTTTCTTGTTCTCATCCCAGACAATATGTAACTAAAAGCAGGGAGCATTCTTACCAAAACTATCCCGGTATGGTGGATCAAATTAAATTCACTATATTTATAGGAAGTAAACCCTTTACTGTTTCTAGAATAAATGCCCAGATGCTTAGATTACCACCTGCAGAGGCCAGTTAATATATTAGACAGCGAAATGTGGCTTTAAAAAGACTTGAAGAGCTTCGCACCAAATTCAGTACAATTTTCAGTTGAGAGATAAATGTAATTTTTTGCACAAAAATCTTAAAAGTCACAGCTGATGTGAGACACAATCTAGCAGGGGTTCCTATGACACAGATGCAGAGATTGCCAGTAGTGTCACCCCTTGTCTGCTTTTGAAACAGGCTTTGTAAAAATCATATCAATCAGAAAAATTATAACAGTGAGCTAAACTAACTGATCCCCCATCCTGCCATTCCCTAAATTATTCCTGGGCTTTTGGGTCAGGCTGACTTTGAGAGACATTTAAGTTACAGTTTAGCTGACAAAAGGTCTCCCCCGAAACTCAATCACTTTTATAAAGCGAATGGGAGGCTAACAGGCTGCGTGGGGGAGAAGTGCCTGAGTGTGCTAAGCTGCAGACATAAACGACTGTCAGCCATTATTCCGGAAGTTATAAGATGTGCAACTTCCTCAACTACTCCTGCGAATAGCACCACTATTGTAGAACCTAAGATGGGCCTTTTGAGATAGATATCTTTTCAAGTTTTTTCAATGTCTTGACACCCATGGCTCCAACTCGACCCACCAAACCCACCCCGCTCTTGAGCACCCCCTCCACCTCCCAGAAGTGATTCAACCTGCAGGAGGACAGCTTCAACCCACCACAATTTCATCTCCACCCCAACCAATCAGCAACAAGCCCAGCCACCCCCACTCCCTCCCCAAACTCCCTTTGAAAAACCCCTAATTTAGGAAATCTGATGCATGAACTCTATTTCCCACGTAGTGTGGCCAGCCTCATGTCTATTAAATGCTTTCTTTCTTTTTTTAAGAGAATGGAAAACTTTATTATATTTCATTTCATTTTAAGTTCTGAGATACATGTGCATAAGGGGTAGGCTTGTTACATAGGTATATATGTGCCATGGCGGTTTACTGCACCTATCAACCTATCATCTAGGTTTTAAGCCCCACATGCTTTAGATATTTGTCCTAATGCTTTCCCTCTGCTTGCCTCCCACCCCACATCAGGCCCCAGTGTGTGATCTTCCCCTCCCTGTGTCCATATGTTCTCATTGTTCACCTCCCACTAATGAGTGAGAACATGTGGTGTTTGGTTTTCTGTTCCTGTGTTAGTTTGCTGAAGATAATGGCTTTCTAGCTTCATCCATGTCCCTGCAAAAGACATGAACTCGTTCTTTTTTTGTGGCTGCATAGTATTCCATGGTGCGTATGTGCCACATTTTTTTAAATCCAGTCTGTCATTGATTGGCATTTGGGTTGGCTCCAAGTCTGCTACTGTAAATAGTGCTGCAATAAACATACATGTGCATTTGTCTTTACAGCAGAACGATTTATAATCTTTTGGGCATATACCTAGTAGTGGAATTGCTGGGTCAAATGGTACTTCTGGCTCTAGATCCTTGAGGAATCACCACACTGTCTTTCACAATGGTTGAGCTAGTTTACACTCCCTCCAACAGTGGAAAAGCGTTCCTATTTCTCCGCAGCCTCGCCAGCACCTGTTGTTTCCTGACTTTTTGATAATCACCATTCTGACTTTGAAGCGCTCTCTTTACTACAGTGCTGTGGTCTTTCTTTATGCAGCAGGCAGGAGGAACCCCTTGGGCTGCTACAGTAAAACACGACAAATCGATCGAAAACTCTATAATCCTAGGCTGTGGTAGCAGAATAACCAGGTGGCCATCTGCTTTGGTCAGACTACCTGGACTGTGGCGTGTGGTTCTGGGATTGGAATACATCTGGAGGAGAGGACTCAAAACCTCATCATGTAAGACGCAGCTGAAGAAAACTGAGTTAGCAATGTCTCTGAGTGAGCAGGTGTCCGTCTTCAAACACCTGAAGGGCCAGGGGTTGGTGTGCTCTGTGAAGTCCAAGGCCACAGAGAAACAGCACCAGGGCCAATACAAGGAAGCGCTTTCTAACGGTCTCCCGTGGTTGCTGGGAGGCAGGGCGTGCCCCAAAACATGAGGCTGCTAGGCGTGGCGAAATGGTGCTCCCCAAACTGGGACATGTCTATCCTCTAACTCCAGGCTGTTGCTGACTTGGATAGTGGTGACCTGACTCTATTTGCGGTAAATAATACCTTTCTGGAATCGAGCCCTAGGACTTCATGTGACCAGCTGAAAGAGCTACTTCTACGGGTCATAGAACTATATTGAAATCCTAATAAAGTCAGTGTAATGATATGTTGGCATTACAGAGAGCTTTCATCTATGGAGCTCTGGGCATTTTCACATCAATTATTGCTTTTTATCTTCACAGTACTCCCACCAGGTGAGGAGGAGGAGGAAGAGAAAGAGAAGCAAGTGTTATTTTGCCCATTTTGTAGCTGAAAAAGCTTGGGGAGATTTGGCAAAGGCTGTTCCATCGTCACAGGGGTCTGGGGTTTGGAATTTGTAACCTGGTACTTCACCAATTCTATTGTCACGGATCAAAGCCACACATCCCACCTTTCTGCAGGATACTGTCCCTACTACAAAGCATTTGAAAGCAAGCACAATCAAGGACTGAAACCGGGCATTTGGTCCCAGGGAAGGCAGAGACCTGCTGGTAGAGACAAGCAGAGCCCTTAGGAAATGGTGTAGAAAAGCTATTTGACCCCTAAGAGTGGTGACTCACAAGCAAAGCCGGTTTGGACAGCCCTTTACCTCCTATCACCTCATTTTCCTCAATTATCTGAGGGGTTGATAATTCTCTGGGACTGGAAGCAGATCCAAAATGGCTTTTAACAACACATGAAAATATCCAAGGCCTAAGAGCCTTTTTCTTTATGTTTCTATTACGGTATTTAACACAGTATGCCTTAAATTAGACTGGCAAATGTCTCTCTGACTAATCCAGAAGCTCTGCAAAGGAAGTGCTAAACCTTCCTTGTCTGTCAGAAGGGCTAGAAAAGCGGGTTCAAGCACTGTCTTCGAAATTAGATGGCTGCAGTTTACATCTCAGCTCTACTACCTATGAGCTGGGTGACCTTGGGCAAGTTAGTCACCTGCTCTGTGTCTGGCTTCCTTATCTATAAAACAAAGATCACGGAAGTATATCCTCCCCCGGAGGATGCTGTAAGGAATAGATCAGTTTATCTATTAGTGCCTGGCCCCTGGCACGTGCGTCTCATGTGAGTCTCCATTTTCACTCTATAGACTGCAGAGCACAGCAAGCTCTTAGCATGGTGGCTGAAATCAACCTGTTCTCTATTCACCTGCAATAAGATCTTGGGTTGTCTGCACCACAGGGACAATATCAGGAAAGCATGTGTAAATAAAATGCACAGATGGCCCAGAATCTTAATTTCTGAAAAAATTTTCAACTATTTTCCACAATGAAGCTTTGCAACCCAAACTGCTAACAATCTGTAAGGATCTTCCCTAGATTGTTGTAGAAAAGAAATAGTGAGGTTTTAAAGCGATAGCATTCTAAAGGAAGTTTTAAAAGAAGCCACTTTAGAATGTCCCCCAAGGGACAAACTGACTTAATTGCTTCCAGCATTGGACCTCATTTTAAGTGATTTCAATTCTGTACCTGAGAATAAGTCGAGATGGGACCCATGCGGTCTCTATGCTTGCAACAGATTCACCTTTGCAAATAGGATGTGAGGTGAAAGGAATAAGGCTGGAGAGAAAGGACCAAGTGACCACCACCTGACAGAAAGAGGTGTTCCCTCAATCTGGAAGGAGCACTGGAGAAAGAGAAAGAAAGCATGCAAGGACAGCACCCCAGGGAAACAGGCATCTGGTGCATGTGACAAGACAGTCTGATAACAAGTTAAGATTTGGAAACAGTCTTGAAATAGCAAAGTCTTGGAACCAACCCAAATGCCATCAAAGATAGACTAGAGAAACTATGGCACATTCACACCAGAGAAAACTATGCAGTCATAAAAAAGGATGAGTTCATGTCCTTTGCAGGGACATGGATAAAGCTGGAAACTATCTTTCTCAGCAAACTGACACAAGAACAGAAAACCAAACATCGCATGTTCTCACTCATAATTGGGTGTTGAACAATAAGAACACATGGACACAGGGAGGGAACATCACACACCAGGGCCTGTCAGGGGGTGGGGGCTAGAGGAGGGATAGCAGAGGTGGGGGGATTGGGGAGGGATAACATTAGGAGAAGTACCTAATGTAGATGACAGGATGATGCATGCAGCAAACCACCATGGCACGTGTCTACCTATGTAATAAACCTGCACACTCTGCACGTGTATCCCAGAATGTAAAGTATAATACATTTTTTTAAAATGTACCCCGGAAATTAAAGTATAATAAATAAATTTTTAAAAAAGATTTGGGAATAGTCATTAATATTACTACCATTCCATTTAGCATCTGGGGTCCAACTAGCTATTAGATGTGAGTGAGGAATGATGCCATATCCTAGAAATTGCTCTGTTGGTTTGATGTTTCCTTCATATTTAGTTGGCTCTCTCTCTTTCCATAAAGAGAATGTTTTATAATGAAGTTGCAGAAAATGTGTGATCACAAATGCGTGGGGAGGCCATCAAAAAGTCCCCTTGGCAAACCTTTGCTAGGATGCCCTTGTTATTCAGACCTACAGGGCTCTGTCACCCTGATTAGCAGTGTGTGAAAACTCTGGGGGTGAAGGGGTGACAACAAATGGATATCTTCCCTTGAGACAGAGACTGTGAAAATTAGAAGCCATGGTTTGGTGGCTCTGGGGCTCAATTCTCCTGTGTCTCTCAAGTTCATGTTGTCACTCGGCATGGTGGTTAAGAGCTCTGCTTGGGTCTGACAGATGAGATGTGGTTCTAATCTAGTTCTGTCACTTTCTGGCTTTGACACTAGGGAAAGTCTTTCACTTCTCTAAACCTCTGTGGCCTCTTGTTTAATAGAGAAATCTACTGGACCCACCCCTCAGGGAGACTGGGAGGATTCAGTGAGTGGATGTCTGGAAGTGCTGAGCGGAGTTCCTCACTGAATACTGATGAACAGCATCATACTCACCAATTCCCCACTTCACACATGTTTTTCTCTAGTGAAGAGTCACAAAAATGCAGAAATAACCAAAGGCCAGGGCCAATGAGGCAGCCGGTGGGGGGTGGGGGGAAGGTGCACAAAGGCACTGGTCACTGTAACACTGGCTCATTCACTACGAAAAAGCTGGATGTGACCAAGGGCTTCGTGCCACTTGGTTCCAGAGTAAACAAATGCCCAGATGAGCCATGGCCCTGTAAGAAAATCCCAACACAGCAATATTGTAAACAGACAGCCTCAGGCACCCATGGGAGTGAAGAGAAATGCTGGAAATAAAGTAGCTTTCTAGAAATAGAGGCCAACTAGGGAGCGCTAATCTCATAGTGAAATCTCATGCTAACCTAGTGTTATCTTTTATCAAAAGAGCTCCGGGAGCCTTTGACCTTATATCAAACCTAAATCAACAATTTTGGCAGCTGCATTGTATGGGAATGGTGTCCACAGGATGTAAAATTAAAGCATATCTGGGAAAGCACCATGCACCATGCTGGGCACCAAAGAATACAAAGCATGCTTTTGTGCCAGTATAAAAATAAGGTGATAGTTGACTTTCTGCACCAATCGTGAAGGTGCTGAGGTGATCCGCCCCCGCAACTTTTTTCTCCTCCTCCTCCCCTCAACATACAGAAATCACTCAACCTCACCACGCTTGGAGCCTAGTACTTAAGCCCATCTGTGTTATCTCAACAAAGGCGAGTTGAGAACTGATGCTTGAATCTTTTTCTTTTTCTGATGATTCCATCAAAATGTTTCAAGCAGGAAGACCTTTACAAAATTCCTGAGAAGTATATAAGAGTTTATGGTAGCAAATGGCTTTTGAATGTGCGAATCTCACACACATAGTTCCATCTTTATGCACGAAACCATTCACTGCTACAGAAGCATCCTGTTTCTCCCCCAGTTCCCCTGTCTTAGCCTCTGCCTTCTGCATGAGGGGAGGGACTGCCTCTCAACTGGACAGAGTGGACTACAGGTCAGCTTGTTGTCTGTACTGCTCTGGGACTCGTGTTAAGGAAACTGGAGTTTCCAGGAGCCATAAGCACCTCTGAATAGCCCTGCTAGTCATAAGAGTCAGGCTAAAGAAATTTACAAGGAAATTAATTTTTTCTATTTCATGGGAAGATGAGATTCATCTCTATTGTTAGGCCCAAACTATAATGTTCCTTACAGATTTCATCTAAAGGTAATAGTTATTTGTTACTGTGCAAAATCTGTTAATTTAGGATTATAAATTAGATACAAGGTGGTTCACTGAACTAGTACAACTTTCTTGGCTTCATCAATTTGCAAATGTCATGGTAAAAAAAAAAAAAATCAAATCAAATAACTGCAGCAAAAGTTACCAGGAAAAAAATGACTCACTGGCTCAGGGAGCTACCTAAGGCACAGTAAGAGCCGTAAAGAAGGGTCTCTCTTAGGGCTGTGATCTTGCCCTTGTCTCGTCTCACTCTACATCCTCCCACAACTCATCCGCCCCCTCAGTCGCCTATGAATTCCACATGGCTTCTCCATTCCAGACCTCTCCACAATGCTCTGGGACAGGAGTCAGTAAACTTCCTGAAAGGGCTGGAGAGAAAATATTTTCAGTTTTGTGGGCCACCTAGTCTCTGTTGTACCTATTCAACTCTGCTCTTATTGTGTGAAAGTAGCTGGAGACAGTATGTAAGCCAATGAATTTGGCGGGTTCCAATAAAACTTTATTTGCAAAAACAAGTGGAGGCCAGGATTTGGTCTGTGCAGCCATAGTTCACTGATCCTTGCCCTCAGATCCAACTGCCTACTAGACATTTCCACCTGAAAAATTCCACAGCTGCCTCAAAACCCAACATTTCAAGGCTAGACATATTCTCTTTAACTCCTCGTCCTCTGCAAACAGTAGCAACACTCATGTGCCCAGGGTGACACTGAGGCAACATCTACATTCTCCACCCTAGCATCCCACAGTCAAGCACCACAAATCCCTTCTTTTTTTTCGTAATTTTTGAGACAGGGTCTCGTTCTGTCGCCCAGGCTGTAGTGCAGTGGCACTATCTTGGCTCACTGCAACCTCTGCCTCCTGGGCTCAAGCTATCCTCCCTTCTCAGCCTCCCGGGTAGCTGGGACTACAGGCACACACCACCACACTGGTCTAATATTTGTATGTTTTCTAGAGACAGGGCTTCTCCATGTTGCCTGTACTGGTCTCAAATTCCTGAGCTCAAGTGATCTACCCGCCTCAGCCTCATATCTCATATGTCCCACTTTAAATCTATGTTCCTTGAGTGCAGAGACCATGTCTTACCCATGTTTCTAATGATCTCACCCTCCTATTGTCTAGTATAATTTCTGGCATATGAAAGTTATGCTAAAAAATGTTTGATGAATGAATGAATGAACTGTTGTAGCAACTCTAGGGCAGTGCTTCTGAAACTTTAATACGCATGTATATCACCTGGAGACTTTGCTAAATACAGATTCTGATCCAGTAGGTCTGGGTAGGGCCTGAAATCCTGCATTTCTATCAAGTTCCCAGGATACTGAATGCTGCTGGTCCATGGACCACACTTTGCAAATCAAGGATCTGGGAAATACCCTTTGGTCTCAAAGTGCCCAAACACAAAGAGATTCTTCCCCAGTTTTGACGTTGATTTTTTCCCCCGCAGTCATTTCTTTGTATCATTACTTGTACCAATTTAAAACTCCAGAGAAATTAATAAAATCATTTATGCCATCAAGTGACTTTTAAATTTGCAGAGTTTACACCCATTTTCATTTCTGTGCCTCAGACTATTTGCTGCTTCAATTACTTCCTCCTTCCCTATCTACTTCTATCCCTTGGTGCCCACTTAATTTAATTTAAACATAACTATGCTCATTATCTGTGTAGCAGGCCTTCTACAGATGCTCTGCCAATGAAAGACTTCCTTATCAAGATGTGCTACTTATCATGACTGTGCAAATGTCTTAAGCAAATTATTATTGTTCAGAAATTCAAAGGAACAATCTGTTTCCCAGAACTCTAGTACAATGACCAAATCGAAACCTATTTTCAAGCTACCTACACCCCTTTTTGTAGCAACACAACACTTTTTTGTTTTTTAAATCAACAGAGCAAATAATTGCTTACAGAATTTCAGGGACCACATGATTCTGCCCATACCACACACCCTCCAAAAAAGGAGACTATACCAAGGTTATCTGGACAGACTCCATACTCTATGAAAGCTGAGCCATTTCTTTGGCAAATTAGAAGTATAATCCCAACATTGTGAGGAAAAAAAAATTGCAGGCTTGGTGGCTCACACCTGTAATTTCAGGACTTTAGGAGGCCAAGGTGAGCATCACCTGAGGTCAGGAGTTCAAGACCAGCCTGGCCAATATGGTTAAATCTACAAAAATACAAAAATTAGTTGGGCGTCATGGCGCATGCCTGTAATCCCAGCTACTCAGGAGGCTGAGGCAGGATAATTGCTTGAACCCAGGAGGTAGAGGTTGCAGTGAGCTGAGATTGTGCCATTGCACTCCAGCCTGGGCGACAGAGTAAGATTCCATCTCAAAAAATTAATAATAAATAAACAAATCACACTTATTTGTATGAATTCAGTAAATGTTGATGTCACATTGTGGGCAGCAGCTCTTTGGCTACATTCGACTCTACCTGAAAACTGGCTTTTAGTATAGCCACGGATGCATAACACACAGATGAGTTTATACGAAGTAATTTTTGCATTTTTGGATAATTACGTTTCCTCTGACAATTTCTAAGGAACCTGCATGATACTGAATTGTGTTGGAAAACAGGTGTTATAGTGAATATGTGATTCTAACCAGGCTTTTTTACTACGGAATTGTAGTAAAATGCACTATAATCAACTCATATAAATTGCTCTGTGCCTATACTTATCTCTAATGAAGGGAAGCAAATTGCCTTACCTGAAATTATAAGCATCTTATAAGACCTGATTTTATTATGTATTATATATATGGCAAAAAATTCCTATTTATCCAGAATCTAAATGACCAGGAAGCTCAAATAAAATGTGTTTAATGGGAATTTGCTTTTATGTGCTGAATTGCAAGACCCTGAAGGGTCTTTAAGAGCATCAAAGAAACACTAATGCTCACAGAACTTCAGAGCTGCAAGAGATCTGGAGTTCATATCACCCAACTTGTCCATTTGACAGCTATGTGCTGAGCCCAGAGGAGAGAATGACTTACCCAGTGAATTATTGGCAAAGCAAGACCTAGATTTCACTTTGCTCATACCTCACGAATGGTCTTTGCACTCTACTGGTTGAATGGTGTTAAATATCACAGTCTTTTGTGTATTCTAATTCTTAGAAATTTCATAATTCATGCATGGTCCACCCTTGCTAAAATTTCAGCACACACCATGATATCTCAGAGTCCCTTCTCACTTTATCCTTTCTCTTTGCATTTTCATAATTTAAAAAAAAATCATCTGTATCCCCTATTAGCAGGTAGGATTCCTAAGGACAAAATTTTTGTTCTTTTATTCACTGCTGTAACACCTAGAACAATATCCAATACAAAGAGGTTGAGAAATAGTTGTTGAAAGAAAAGAAAATGAATCGTTTATAATAATCCTCAAACATATCACTGCATTATCAGAATACCCCATTTTTTATATCATGTATTTGACATTTTTCCAGAACTTCTGATGTGGCAGGCATTTTACAAGGCTGAGGTGAACCACAGAGTAATAGGCTTATTTTATTCATTCAGGGAGCTTAATTTAAGGTGATCCTATTACTGTAACCTCCTAATGCAATGTCATCTCTTATCAGCTTAATTCTGTAGACTGTAGCTATGTATACTCCCTGAACGAATTATTTTCACCTTAAACCTGAAGTTAAGACTCATGATTCAGCAATCTGCTTTCTGGGATCATACAGAAAGCAATCTTTGTGCTAGCCTGCCAAAGCTGGGAAAGATGGAGCGGATCAAAATAAGCAGGATTTGCCAGGCGATTTTGACATATTTTTTCTCTCACATATAACCATCACAAAGTAATGCATTTCATAATGAGAAGATCCTTGCACTAGAAGCATACATAGTATCACACATCTCATCTTCTTGTTTCTGAGGTAATCCACAAAACAGAAATGGGTATATGGCTTTCTTTCCCAGAAATATGGAAAAAGAGTAATTTCACAAGAATTCAGGACATTATACAATATTTTCATAATTGAATACTAAATTACAGTAAGGTTAACTCTTCTATGTTGAGGATGTTGATATTTTACACTGGAATTAGTTCTGAGGGATTTGGTGGCACTTGGAATTCTCTTGCCCACATAAACCCAAGACGTCATTTTAATCAAGTGGCAGTTTACAGAATGCCTGGTATTATTCCATTCCAAAATAGTTTATAAGATGCTAGAAAAATAAACAGCAGTAAACCCACAATTATTCACCCTTCAGTGGAAGTGCAAGTAACTTTTAAAAAACTGTTCCCACTTTGCTTTGGATCCCTACCTGTCCTTCTCAGTTCACCTTAAAAGTTCACCCTGAATGCTCTCTCTGCACAGTAAACTCTCACTTCTTGGAACTTTCAGTGAATTAATATCTTCTTTGAATTTTTTTATTGTTGGTAGTGATGTTACTTTCTAATTCCTCTTCCAGGTTAAAATAGTTTTACATTTAATTTTATTTTTCATTGTGATAAAACACACACACGGTCAAATTAATCATCTTAACTTTTACATGTACACTTCAGTAGCTTTAGGTACATTGATACTGTTGTGAAACCAATCTTTAGAACTCAACTCATCCTGAAAAACTACAACAACGCCAATTAATCAACCAATCTCCATTCCTTCCTCCCTCCAGCCTCTGAAAACCATCATTCCACATCCTCTATGTGTGAGTTTGACCACTCTAGGTACTTCATGTAAGTGGAATCATTCAGTATTGTTTTTGTGACTGTTTTATTTCACTTAGCATAATGTCCTCCAGGTTCATCTATGCTGTAGCATGTATCAGAATATCCCTCTTTTTTTAAGGCTAAATAATATTCCATTGTATGTAGAGTCCATGTTTTGTTTGTTCAATGGACATTTAGATTACTTCAACTTTTTGGCTACTGCGAATAATGCTATTCTAAACATGGTGTGCAAATACCTCTTGGAAAATTTGCCTTTAATTATTTTGGATACCCAGAAGTGGGATTTCTGGATCATATGGTACCATGCTAATATCAACATTAGTGTATTTATTGACAAGCACTAAGGACAGGAGATTTACAAAGAGGATACCAAGAATACACTGGACAGAATGCCAAATAGGAATGGTACGCCCTGGACAGAGGCTGAGAGCCTGCGACTCCAAGGAGCTCTTGCATTGTATACAATTTCTAAAAATGATGAACACATGAAATGAGTTATGTCCATAAACCACCTTAAGCCCCCCATCACTGCTGCAGAAGAGATAAAGAGTATGAACATGAAGTGAAGAGCCAGAGCGGGGAAGAAGGCGAAAACAAGAATCAAGGTATCAGTGAGTTTCTTGGAAGAATTTTCCTAAGTGGAGCACTGTAGGAATAAATATTTTCAGGTTTAAGAAGCTTAATCTTTGTCTCCAGGCTTGGTCAAAAACTGTAATTCTAAAGATAGCATTTCTGTAAATGAGATGCTTTTCTAGAGCGTGGCCCACCTTGGCAGTCAATGGAGAGCTCAGCAGAGGACTGCAGGGCGCCTGGGGCCTCGGGTGGGGCCAGGGCTGCTGCTGCATTTTTCTGAGAGTGAGGTGACACCTCTGGGAACTCAATCAGGATGATCGTCTGCCTCACCTGCTTTGTGAAGATGTTCTCACTACTCCAGAGTTCCTCTATTTCACAGTAATCCTCCCAGTTTGGGTTCACAAGGCCTTGGCTATTTCTCCCCCAATCCTCCTTAAAATGTGACAATTTGTTCTAGGGGAAAACCTGAATGCAGGCATTAACCCAGGAATTCCACTGACCTCTGGAAGACTGAGGAGGACTAGGCCTGAGTAAAAAGCTTGGCTTTGGCATTGGGTGGGTCACGGGTGCCTTGTGAGCTGTTTCAGTGTGGCTAGAAATCCACGAAAGAGTTAAAGAATTGAGAGGACTGACTGGGATGGAGAAATACTGACAATATATTTGGAAGAGAGTTTGACAAAAAAGAATATATGTAAAAGTTCTGGAAATATGAGTTGTACGACTGCCCAGGATTCAGGGAAACTATTGATAAATGCAGAGGCTTCCTATGGTCACACCCTGGCCATCAGAATTCAACGTAGGGTCTAAGGAATTAGTGCTTTGCATTCATAGGACTGGAAGGTGGGGAGGCAAAATGAAGAAATAGCATTTTCTGGTGGTACATTTTAAGCTAGTATTTTGCAAGTATAATAGGTTATTTCTATTCCTGTAAGACTCCATTTGTTTTAAAATAATGCCATTATTTGGGAATAGTCTGGGTTTCTTAATACCTCAATTTCATTTTAACAAATGACAACCAAGAAAAATGCATTCTTCAAGCAAGAGAAGCAATTTTTTTTTCAGAGCTCCACTCTAAGGCAGTAAGAAACATGGTGAAGAACACGTTCTTCTACACGCTCCTTATTACTTAGGTGACTTAGACTATTAATCCTTTTGAATCTCTGCTGTGTTATAATAGATCAGAAATCGCATCTACATTGTGAAGTTGCTCTGACCGCTATAATAAAGTTAACTCCTCTTCCTTTCTTCTGCCCCAAATGAAATCTATGGCATGCGGTGACACACATCTTGGTCAGATTAATTCCTCTCCATTTAACCAACCATTTGAAAGAGAAAATCACATTGTGCTTGGTGAGTTTTGATCAACTGTTCAAAAAAACGTATTTGGCAAGGTTCAGGGAAAAGGAAATTAAGAAGAAAAGGAGGGAGAGAATGAGGTAGGAAGAAGCAGGAGACATTGAGATGGTTTCTCAAGAGAACAGGGGCAGAAAAGCAGAAAAAAGTGGAAAAGATAAGCAATAAAGAAGAGGATGAAGAAATGAGAAATGCATTGTCATTTCAAAAAACCATGTTTCAACGCATCGAGAAGCATCCAGCAGTCATGATTTGCCACTGATAGTTGCAGAGCTCTGATATGACAAATGAAGAATTTGTATTAATTTCCAGTACTGTATTTGCCTCAAATCATACCCAAAATTTAAAAGAAGAGCATTATAATGTAATCTACTGAAGCATGGATACAGGAGTAAAAATATCATCTAACTATTACCTGAATCATTTATCTAACTTGCCCTTGACATTTTCTTCTAGAATCTAAGTCATCCCCTCCTCCACTACTGAGGGCAAGAATCTTCATCTGTTTTCTTGCTTATGTATTTCAGGTGCTTAAAACAATGCCTGGCACATGGCAGATAGAGTAATTACTTGTTGCATAAATAGCCATTCAATCAGTGTTTACTATGAGATTCTTATACGCTAGACCCTGGACTTGGCATCGAAAAAAATAGATGAATTTAAGACACGATTCCCCCTCTACAATGTGGTAGGGGAAGAGAGACAAGTGAAAGACCTTAGAAATATGAGAAGCAGCAGCACATATATATACTCAGCATAGAGACACTGGAACCACACCGACTGTTTGAACCTGAATCGTAGTCCCTATCTGTGATGTCATGGCAAGTTGCTTAGCTTCTTTGTGCCTCAGTTTTCTCATCTGTGAAGAGGGGCTATGATCCTCACAGGGATGCTGCCAGGATACGGGAGAAATAAAATGTGTAACTGACAAAAAGTAAGTGTCAGGAAGTGCAGTAGAGATTTAAAGGTTCTATGAGAGGATTCAGAACAAAGAGTGAGGCATAAAGAAGTGTCAGTTCTGGAGACAGAAGTGTGGACTGTCAGGAGAGACTCCAAGAGAACAGGTGGCCCTTGATTCTTTTAAGATAGATTCCATTTGCCAGGCTGTTGGTGACAGAAAGGACAATGAACAGTGTAAGTGAAGGCCAGGAGGCAGGGGATCCCATCAACAGGTGACAAAGGCAGGGGCAGGGAGAATATGATGGAGGAATTAGATACAAAAGATACTAAGAAGGCTGAATCTACAGGGCTCAGAGGCTTATTAAGTGTGGGGTGGAAAGGAAATGAAAGAGTCTGTATTGAGGACAGAGAACACAGACAGAAAAGCAGGTTATGCGGCTTTTTAAATTGCATGTTAATGACTTGTTGAGTCTTCTTTCAGTAGTTTTCTTTTTAATAAACAAGTAATTATTTGGAGATTTAGTCAATTTCATGAACTGAATGCTTGTGTCCCCCTAAGATTCTTTTGTTGAAAGCCTAACCTCCAATGTAATGGTGTTAGGAGGAGGTGCTTTTGGGAGATGATTAGATCACGAGGGTGGAGCCCTCAGAAATGGAATTAGTGCCCTCTCAGGAGAGAAGAGACTCTGATGAACTGTCTTCCTCCTTCTACCACATGAGGACACAGTGAGAAGGCCCTGTTTATGAATCAGGAAATGGGTTTTCACCAGACACCAAACCTGCCAGCACCTTGATCTTGGCCTTTCCAGTTTCCAGAGCCATAAGAAACAAATTTCTGTTATTTATAAGACACCCAGTCTGTGATATTTTTGTTATGGCAGCCTAAAGGAACTAAGACAGTCATCTAATTTGTAAAATAGCATTTTAGATTTTTATATCACCTTTCAAAAAAATATGTATTAAATACAGAAAATCTGGGAAATACTATTAGGCACTAAGAATAAAACAACATTCACTCATAATCCCATTTACTGCAATAAGCACCCCGTTTCAATCCTTATCTTTCCCATTTCAATCTTTATCTTTTCCATTTTTTACATTAGTATACATTTTCATTGCAAAAATGAGATGATATGGTGTCCACTGTTTTGCAGTTTGACTTCGTAAAATTAAACATGATCATGATTACATGTCATTCAATATTTTCCTACATGTTCAATTTTAATGGCGTCAAGTATTCCACTCTATGGATGCATCATAATTTATTTTTATCTCCTCCCTTATGTGAATGTGTAAGTTGTTTCCAGTTTTTTCTATTACTGAACATTCCTGTTGATCCACCTTTGCCCACATCACTGATTTTAGCATTCATTTTACATATTTTATCTGTGTAACCATGTTTAAGTAAAGGAAAGTAAGTTAAATACACAATGTAGTTTATTTCACTCTTTACAAGAATTAACCCAGCCACAGCTTCTTGGACCGCCCACCTAGAAAATGCCATGTGCCTGCCCCATGAGAGACAGAACAAGTTGGGAGAAGCCCATGTGAGACAGGGAGGCCCGTCTGGCCAGTGCTTCCGGGGAACAGGGACTCGAGCCCCTTCCCAGTGGCATTTCCTGAGCCCTGGGCAATCTGGATCCATGCAACAACCAAAGCAGGGCCCACGAGCCCACGAGGTCTCCACCTTCACCTACAGGAAATGAGGGAGCAACCAGCCTGCGTAGCAAAGTCACCCAGCAGAACCCTGCTCAGAAATGGGAGAAGAAGCACATTTGCTGACAAGGCCAGAATCTATTCCCATCGGCTCCTTGATCTTCATGAACCAATAGAAGAAAACACAAATTCCCTCAGTTCCACAACTGGATTTAATTAAGCATCATTTATTTCCTTGGGTTAGACATTCCACTTCTCAGACTGCCACATGCCACTAGCTCAAGCTAAGCCAGAAAGGACAATGACAATGGAAAGGAAAAGGAGAAGCAAGATCAGAAAACTCCCTCATCTGAGATGGCAGGCTCCCACCACTGGAGTTCCCTGTGAATATATTAATAGTAACAGGTGATGGGAGGAGAGAAGCCAAATGATTTGTCCTCTGTGAGTGGAGAAGGGAGGGGTGGGGAAGAGTTAGGATGCTATCTGAAGGGGTCTACGCTTTTGCAGAAATACAAGCACAGAATTAGTCAACCCACATAAGAAGAGCACTGCTACTCCCAGTCTGCTCATCTGGAAGACTGGACTTAAATTCTACAACTGAAAGAGCAGTGATTTTCCAAACACTTTTTAAACCCTAGCCCAAAGTCCTTTATTTCTAATCCCCAAAAAATCTTTTGGTTGCTTCTTTTTTTTTTGAGACCGAATTTTGCTCTTGTTACCCAGGCTGGAGTGCAATGGTGGGATCTTGGCTCACCGCAACCTCTGCCTCCTGGGTTCAGGCAATTCTCCTGCCTCAGCCTCCTGAGTAGCTGGGTTTACAGGCATGCACCACCATGGTCAGCTAATTTTTTTTGTATTTTTAGTAGAGACGGGGTTTCACCATGTTGACCAGGATGGTCTCGATCTCTTGACCTCGTGATCCACCGCCTCGGCCTCCCAAAGTGCTGGGATTACAGGCATGAGCCACCGTGCCCGGCCCCTAGGTTGCTTCTTGAAGTTAATTCTTGTAAAAGACCACAACCTATTTATTCTGTCCTTGCTATAATAGTGGATAACCTCTAGACACGCTCTGTGCTTTCCATTCATTCACTCATTGGGTCATTCGTGCATCATCCATTCATCACATATTAACTAACTATTCTTGGTGGGTAATCTACTCTGTGCAAGACATTGCATTGCCAGGTTTGTACATATGGTAGTGAGCAGAACAGACAAGTCCCTATCCTCACACACTTCTGGTCTTGGAGGGAACACAATTAACCAAGAAGCAAATAAATTATTTAGTATAAAGTGCAATGGAGGAAATAAAGTGTCTTCATAGAGGCTAAGGAGGCAGATCTGCTTAGCATGGTTATAAGATGCATCTCAGAGGGCACAGCAAAGCTATTATCCACCCAATCATTGAATTTTCCTCCTGGGCACACAGGAAGACTACATGTCCAGCCCTTTACATTCAGGCAGGGCCATGTAGAATGTGGCCCAGGTGATGTTGCTCACTTTCAGGCCCAGCCTACACAATCCACAAATGAGATTTATTTCCTTGGGTTAGACATTCCACTTCTCAGACTGCCACATGCTACTAGCTCATGCTAAGCCAGAAAGGACAATGACAATGGAAAGGAAAAGGAGAAGCAAGATTAGAAAACTCCCTCATCTGAGATGGCATGCTCCCACCACCGGAGTTCCCTGTGAATATATTAATAGTAACAGGTGATAGGAGGAGAGAAGCCAAACAAATCTCTTGTTTCTCAGCAGGCGACTGCAGAGATCCTGCTAAGGATTCTGAGATGGCACCAGGGGAAAGAGAGGTCATGAGCTGGAATGGCTTGGTGTCTGTGTGGAACAAAGCAGAATCGCAATTCCTGTAACTAATACACATATAACCCCAGCCACCTTGTACTGTGACCTGAGGGACACGTGTTTTACTGTTTTAAACCACTAGGATATTGGGCTGTAAGTGATGGCACTTAAGACTCTTCTGACTGACAGAGGAGGAAGGGTTAAGCTAAGACCTTAAAGACGAGAAGAAGTCGGTCCTTGGAAGATCTGGAATAAGGGTATGCAAGGCAGAGAAAACAGCATGAGCCAACGACCCAACGCAGGAAGTCTGAGGAACTTGGAAAGACAGCTGGAGGAGTGGGAGCCGAGAGAGTGCAGCATAACACAAGGTAAGGCTGGAGAGACAGGAAGGAGAGAAAATGTAGAAGCCTGCAGACAACAGTTAGAGTTTGGATTTCTTCTGCGTCCTCCATACTTTTCCAACTCCTTCAACACAGTTATTTACATGCCAACATACCCAGTAGACGCTATTAGCTGATTTATTTAAAATGACCAAAATCCAGAGAGATGCAATGCTAAATGCATTAGTTTTCTATTGCAGCTTTAATAGATTAGCACAAACTCAGTGGCTTAAAAAAACACATGCATTGGCCGGGCGCGGTGGCTCAAGCCTGTAATCCCAGCACTTTGTGAGGCCGAGGCGGTGGATCCCAAGGTCAAGAGATCGAGAGCATCCTGGTCAACATGGTAAAACCCCTTCTCTACTAAAAATATAAAAAATTAGCTGGGCATGGTGGCGTGTGCCTGTAATCCCAGCTACTTGGGAGGCTGAGGCAGGAGAATTGCCTGAACCCAGGAGGTGGAGGTTGCAGTGAGCCGAGATCGCGCCATTGCACTCCAGCCTGGGTAACAAGAGCAAAACTCCATCTCAAAAGAAACAAAACAAACAAACAAACAAAAAACACAAGCATTTAATATCTTACATTCTAGAGGTCAAAAATTCAAAATAGGTCTCATTGGGCTCAAATCAAGGTGTTTTCAGGGCTAGGTTCCTTCTGAGCAACATCACCTGAACCACATTCCACATGGCCCCAGCTGGATGTGAAGGGCTGGGCATGCAGGCTCCCTGCGTGCCCAGAGGCAAATTCAACAGCTGGGTTGAGGCGCTAAGGAAGAATATGGTTTATCCACCTTCCCTGGCCCCTGATCCCTTCATCTCTTTTCAAAATCCAGCAGCAGAGCATCCTTTAGTCTCTCTCTGACTCTCACACGCCTCCTTCCTCCTTTCACTTAAATGGTCTCTTGTGATTACACTCGGCCCACTCAGATAATCCAGGGTAATTTGTCCATCTCAGTCAAGGTCACCAGATTAGCAATCTTACTTCATCTGAAATCTTAATTCCCATTTGCCACGTGACAACGTAGTCACAGGTTCCAGGCAAGAGAATGGAGACATGTTTGCAGGGACCATTATCCACCAGAGTAAGAATGCCATTACCTGTAAATTGATGTTGACTAATCGTATTCACCAACCTTGTAACTCATGAACTCCTTCTATTCTTTCCCTTCAAACTGGATGATCTGAAAGATTTTATCTTCAAAATAAACTGAACTTATTATGTAGTTACTGATAGATAATGATTCCATTAGCTTTTTTTATTAGGCTTTTAAAAATGTATAAAAGAGGCTGCAGACCCCTAAAAATATCTGAAGTGATTGTAAGTTGGGAACCATTAGATTTATAGATATCTTAGTTCCCTCAGTCTGGTCAAATGATTTAGGTGAAGGGGAATCAGTGAACACTGAGAGGATATATCCAGGTACGTCTCCTTCCTGCTGTCCCTAAAATGGGAGGTTAGGGATGCCCTCTTGAAAATGTCACCATAAGAAAATCATACTCTTAAGAAGGAGGAGGCTTGGACATTACCAGTCACATCTGAAACACAGAGGGCTAATTATTCCACATGCTTCACACCTCTGGATGGAAACACTCATTATGGTTTTAGAGGACAGGAATCTGGCAATTCTGCAGAATGCAAATCACCCAAAGCCATTCCACTCAGGCTGGCCTGATTATGTTCACTGTCAGCCCTCAAGGACGCTAACAAAGTTACTGGGACAGGAAGGGGTTCACAGCAATTCTTACATATTGATTACACTGCATTAAGTGATTTGCTACAACATTTAAATAATAAACAATGCACTTGAAAAATCACCTTGGACAGAAGATTCCCTGGACCTTTGTTCTTGGGGGTGAATATGTCACCAGCCAAGGACACAGCAGTTCATTCAGCATATGTTCTAACACCTTGGGCTTTCTTTTAACACCCGGGGTCCCCTGTTCTTGCCATGGCCCCTCCTCTCAGCTTATACTCATCTTCTGACCAATCAGCGCTTTCTTAAGTGACACCTCACAAAGGAATTTTGCCTTCCCATCGCATCCCTTCTTCTACATTTGCTGCATCGTGAATCCTCTTTATTATTGATGAAACAAGCAACTTGATCAGCGCATTTCTCCTTTCTTTTGCACGACGCCAGTGCCTCCATTTTCAGAGAGGCTAATAATTAACTTCCTAGCAAATGCTTACCTTGACTGCAGTTTTTAATCTTCAGATATCCTCCCAGGAAACTGATAAAGCAATAAAATGCTTTCAAGTCTGCTTCTTAAGACACAACCAGTTTAGGGACCAAAGATTTATTGACTTACACTGTGCACTATTGAGTAAATCAATGAATAATCACATACCAGCTTCCATAACAAATCCTAAATGGGCCCTAACTTACGATGGGAGAGAAAGCAAATCATGGTATTGGGAACAACCTGAGATATTTGCCTGACAATGATTGTGCGTTTGGCCCACAATCTTCACTGCTTCTCCGTCAGCTACCCCATTCAAGCAAACCTAGAAGTGAGCATTCTAGACATGAAACACAGAAATCCAATATACCAATACAAATTCAAGTAAGCATGTGTCTAAGTTTGGATGGGGAGAAGGAGAGGGAAAGAGGAAGGGGGTTAAGGGGTAGAAAGAGAGGAGAAAGAGGAGAGAGAGAGAAAGGAAGAGGAGGAGGAGGGATAGAAAGAGGAGGAGAAAGATGAGGACGAAGGAATGGGAGGATTAAGGGGAGGAGAAGGGAGAAGAGGGAAGAAATATTTACATTCAAAATAGATGCATTTTCTCATTTGGAAGAGTAAAATTTGGGCCCGAAGAGTTAGTTTCTGGGCAGCCAATGTGGCTTTCAACATAAGTAAACTTTATCAGCCTTTTTATTCTGTGAAATGCCAACCAAATGGCTAACTCTACAATTACTTTATTACCTCATCTCCAAAAATTATCCAGCTATTGACTCAACTTTCCATTTTATCATGCTTAAGAGTTGACGAATGCAAATTTCCTTCCAAATTATAAGCTTTATAATAAATCATAAGTATCAAAACTTAAAAGAAATTGATCTTTGTCATAAAAGAGACTATCCCTGTTAGAATGCTGGGTGCTGAATTTTATAACTTAGAGCATGTAGAATATGAACATCAGGTAAAGGGATGTCTTCTCTATGCCATTTCTTTTCTTCACACCTGATGGGGTTGCCTGACATAGTAAGAGCTTTAAAAAAACATTGTTGGATCAGGAAATTTTATACCTCTTTGAAACCTTATAAATACTCCTCTTCTCCTGGAATGATTTAGAGTCCTCAGAAAAACACCCCTTTCCCCCTCCAACAATCACTGGGAATTTCCTGCCTGCTTTTCGCATCCTCTATGCACGCAAATGCTGGCTGCTTAGAGCTCCTTCCTTAGCCACTGAAAATTTGGAGGCTCACCACCCCCCCTTCAGTGTCACTTTCCCCTCCAAGTGGCTCTCCAGGACAGGATCTAAGTTGATCCCATGCCTGCTGACCTTGGGGCCTGGCTCACATCTCGTTCATGGGAAACAGTCATATCATCCGCCCTGACAACTTCTAGACAGCCAGTCATCCCCTAAGGCCACAGTATCAGAGCAACTTGCCCTTCATATTTTTCAGAGTGAGTCAGGTCTCAGTTTATTGTGGCCTCCAAAACGTGGAAAACACTTATTTAAACCACTCAAGAGGTCCAGGTGAAGCCTCTCTCTCTGGGCTTGGGCGAAGAGGCTGGCATCCCCCTATAACTTCCTTTCTGGAGAGGGCAAGATTTGGAGCATAGCACAGTCTGCTCGAATATTCTATGTGAGCAAGGGCTTAAGAGTCACAAAACCAGTTTGTGTGCAAATCTTCGCACTCCTGCAAGGGGGTCTTGGACAAAATTCTTTTTTTTTTTTTTTTGGACCAAATTCTTAAATGGCACATTTAATGTATTGGGTACTCAGGCAAAATCTGGATTTAAAAAGTTCCATTTAACATAGTGTTACATAAGAATATTCCATTTGACCCTAAAATCTGAAATGCGAGCATTCTAAAGCAGATTCACGAAGGCAGTTACAGTTCACTTGATTACACTGTACCTAGTTTCATGGTATTTGGTTATGAGGTATTCATCTCTCTCTACAATTAAAATTTGGCTAAGCCTCTCTGAATATGTTTATTTTTGCTTTGTATTTTTGAGACAGAGTTTCATTCTTTTTGACCAGGCTGGAGTACAATGATGCGATCTCGGCTCACTGCAACCTCTGCCTCATGGGTTCAAGTGATTCTCCTGCCTCAGCCTCCTGAGTAGCTGGGATTACAGGCATGTCCTACCATGCCCAGCTAATTTTGTATTTTTAGTAGAGAGGGGGTTTCTCCACATTGGGCAGGCTGGTCTCGAACTCCCAACCTCAGGTGATCCTCCCGCCTCAGCCTCCCAAAGTGCTGGTATTACAGGCATGAGCCATTGCACCCGGCCTGAATATGTGTTTTTTTATTTGCTCCCTCAATCATTTTTTATTTCATAACTCTCAGCTATGCCTCACACCATGTAAATCTCCTGGGGATACCAAGGATTAGGCCTCAGCGATCTGCAAATTGAGTTGGCTCTGTTCTGCCTACAATTTATATCCTCTACTCTTCTTGGGCTTCTCCTAAACCGTGGGGTCCAAACATTCAAATTAGGAGGATATTGTTAAGAACTAACTCCAGTGCTTTTTGGGTGTTTTTGATTTTGCCCCTCTACCCAGTTACCCTGACTTTTCAATAAGCCAAAGATACTGCTTTCATCATTATTATTATTATTATTATTATTAGAGACAGAATCTCTGTCGCCCAGGTTGGAGTGCAGTGGCACAATCTTTGCTTCACTTACTGCAACCATCGCAGTCTGGGTTCAAGCCATTCTCCTGCCTCAGCCTCCTGAGTAGCTGAGATTATAGGTGCATGCCACCACACCCAGCTAATGTTTGTATTTTTAGTAGAGATGGGGTTTCACCATGTTGGCTAGGCTGGTCTCAAACTCCTGACCTCAGGTGATCCACCAGCCTCAGCCTCCCAAACTGCTAGGATTACAGGCATGAGCTATCATGCCCAGCCTGCTTTCATTATGTCAGAAAGAAGGAAAGAAACACCACAAGAGCAGAAAACTATGAAATGGATTATTTTCTGCTTGGAAGTTTTGAGCTCCGCCGTGATTTGCAAGGACAAGTATTAAGTGGTACAAGGCTCTGAAGAAAGCCCTGTAGGCTGGGGGAAGCTAGTGAACTGATGGAGGGTGGCGGAAGGGTATTTGAGGCTGGGAGTCCCTAGGGAAGGGCCCTAAACTCCACTCCCCTCTAGGCAGATCCTGAGAGGAGGTGTAACTGGGAAACAAGAGGGAAGGGGCCTTGGTACCTGTCTGTGCTGGTAGAGTCAGGGGAGGACAGGGAGATGCCAGGGTGGATACGTGTGCTTGGTGTGCCTGTGCCAATGGCTGAGACAGCCCAGGTAGGCCCTAGTGCCCCAGAACATCACAAGAACAGGTGAGGCTGGGCACAGTGGCTCACGCTTGTAATCCCAGCACTTTGGTAGGCAAAGGAAGGCAGATCACCTGAGGTCGAGAATTCGAGACCAGCCTGACCAATACAGAAAAACCCTGTCTCTACAAAAAATACAAAATTATCTGGGTGTGGTTGGCACATGTTTGTAATCCCAGCTACTTGGGAGGCTAAGGCAGGAGAATAGCTTGAAATGATGTGGCAGAGGTCGTGATGAGTCCAGATGGCACCATTGCTCTCCAGCCTAGGCAACAACAGTGAAACTTCATCTCAAAAAAGAAAAAAAAGAAAGAAAGAAAAAGAACAGGTGAATGATTTTCGTGGGACCTAAAGGTGGCTCATCAATGGGAATATGGCTTAAGCAGCCTGCCAAGTTTCTTTCTGGAAAGAAGAATGATCCATATGCATCAAGTGTATCATGAAAATAAGTCAGGAAGAGCCAGACTTTAAGCTCTCTTACTGTGGGGAATGTAGGCCAGCTCAGCACAGCAATGACTAGGGAGATGAATGACTCGGGACAGGGAAACAGACACCAGAATCAACACACAATGGCAAGGCACAGACAGTCTGTTGCCCCTGATATGAGGTACTGAGTGGGGCCCCTGGAACCCACATAGACCTGGAAGATGGGAGGGATGGGGATCTGAGCACTCTAAGCTGAATACTATTCCATCACATGTGTACACGTGTGTATAATGGAACGGTATTTAGCTTGAAAGAGGAATGAAATTCAAACATGCTAAACTTTGAAGACATATGCCACATGATATAAGCCAAGCACAAAACGTGTGTGAATCTACTTATATGAGGTATGTAGAGTAGTCAGTTCAAAGACAGAAAGTAGAATGTTGGCTGCCAGTTTCTGGAGGGAGGAGGAGAATGGAGAATTATTGTTTAATGGGTACAGAGCTTCGGTTTGGGAAGATGAAAAGGCTCTGGAGCTGGATGGTGGTGATGGTTGCATAATACTGTGAATGGACATCAAACTGTATGTTTGGAAATGGTTAAAATGGGGCTGGGCGCAGTGGCTTGCACCTGAAATCCCAGCGTTTTCAGAGGATCGCTTGAGCCCAAGAGTTGGAGACCAGCCCGGGTAACATAGTGAGACACTAACTCTAAAAAATAATAATCATCATCATCATCATAATAAAATTAGCTGGGTGTGATGGCATGTGCCTGTAATCCTAGCTACTCAGGAGGCTGACATGGGAGGATTGCTTGAGCTCAGGAGTTTGCAACAAGCCAAAATTACTGCACTCCAGGCTGGGCAACAGAGCAAGACCCTGTCTCAAAGAAGAAGGAAGAAGAAAGAAGAAAGAAGAAGAAGAAGAAATAATAATAATAATAATGGCTAAAATGATAGAATTTATGTTATGTGTATTTGACCACAATTTTAAAAATTACACTCTGCTAAGCGGTAGCTCTAGAGATCACTCTGTTAGAAAAGGACCGCCACAGGTTAATGTGAAAGGCTGAGTGTCCTTACCCTTGGAGTCCTCCATCCTGTGACATTAGGTGCCTCCTTAGGGCTCCTCTGGCTTTGCCCATGTTCCTCAAGAGGAAATGTATCTCACAAATTTCAGTGCCACGGGTAGGTAAGATGGTGTTTTGGCTCCTATCCCCAAAGCAGCCAGCTTCAGTCTAGCTAGGGGTGCAGATGGCTTCAATGAAGATAGTGGAAATACATGTTTAAGTTGGGAGATTTTTTTGTAAATTTTTTCCCTAGACAAAAAACCTCAAACATGGACCTAAGAGAAAGGGGGAGGAAATTGACCAACCTGATAACAAGTACTTCCTTCTATACAGTGTGTTAAAGAGTGCTCTCATTTCAGTGCATTTTTTGAGATTACGTAGGGTAAACAGTATAATTCATATACCATGGACGAGATGAGATGAGGCATAGCGATTTTAAGAAACTTGCTAAGGTCGCCTAGCCATGCAAGAGGGTGAACAAAGACTTTAGCCCAAGTGCCTGGAGTTGAGATCTGCAGCTCTTTACAGTGTACCAGATTCTCCCTTCAGAGAAGGATAAGAGGCATCCTGGGTGGGCTTGGATCATCCAGAGTTCAGGACATCACACAAAGGCCAGGAGCATTTGGGATCCTCTTTCAGGGCAAAGCCTTCTACCTGGTGCTGCACTTAGATTCCAAATGAATCCATAAAACTCTGTGTGTGTTTGTGTGTGTGTGTGTGCACATGCACATGCATGTGCCTGTTTGAGGCCCTGCTTTCAAATATTTTGGGTGGCAAAAAGCATTCTATAGAAGAAACTAGGAACTGCTAGAAAATTATAAAATAATTCAATTTACCTCATTTAAGGATGCATGAAGGAAACCATTGTTAGGGTTTCCTGAGCTGGCATTATAAAAGCTTTTCAAGAAAAAATGACAAAGGACTTTCTGGACTCTGTGTTTATTAGGGAACTACACAAACGGCAGTATTCAAAACAATTAGCAAATTTTAAACTTGTCATTTATATGTTTAATAAAAAATTATAGCTTTAATTTTCAAAACTGACTAAAATAAAATGAAAAGGTACTCATTCAATTTCTTAGAATTTTCATACATATAAAAATAAATACTTGTAAAAAATACTGCACATGGTAACATGTAGCTCTAAGGAATATCATGTTTTACAAGATAAGCTCATTTCTTTCCTGTGTTTCATCAAATGCACAAGTAAATCACATGTTAAATGGGAGTGAAGACTAGGCACACTTGATCCTTAAAGAATTCCTGGGAAAAAAAAAGGCTTTTGGAAAAGATTTCTTTTGTTATTCAAATAATCACCTGCTAATTTATCTGCTTCATTAATTCAGAATTGCATGTTTTGAGGTTTTTTTGAAACAAGGAAACTTTTCAAGTCTGAAAACTGAATCACTACTTTTTTTTAGCTTTATAAATTTGACCAGCCATATCATTTTGTCAACTCAAAGTATTATGCTGCATCTTTGGCTATTTTGAGCACAATTAAAAGTAGAAAACAGCATCTCTCAGAATTGGGAAGAAATATAAAAGGGAAGTGCTTTCCCAAGACTGTCCATTCAGAAGCCAGTGTCAAAGGCCCAGGGAGGCATTCCTGCCCTAATGAACTACCCGAGCCCTCGCCCCACCTCCTTTCCCTAGCTCACTTTTGTTTCCTACATTTCACTAATGGCCAAGTCCTGTCTCTTCTTCCAGGGTCTTTCTTGCCTCACCCTCATCTCCTACTTTCTCTGAAATGCTCTGAAGATGTCAGCACCTCATTTGGTCTATTGCCTCCCATTCCCTCATCTTAGACTCTGCTTGCCATCGCTTCTGCTAGAAAGTCCACATTCCTCTCAGCTTGACATGTAAAACCTTCCATCATCTGGCTCCAGACTTTCTTCGCAGTCTAATTTGCACTCAGTACCCTGGACCCTCTGGGTTCCTGACCCCAGTTTTTTATTCTATGTTACTTTCTCTGTTTGGAATCCCATTTCCCTTTCCAAATTTCTGCATCCCCGTGGCCCATCCCCAAGTTGTTTCAAGTCTTCCCTGATTTTCCTCCTTGGGAGCATAGGCTTTTATCTGCACTGTCATGGAGAGTTATCTAATTGTTTCTTAAAATGCTTTCTCCATCATCAGTTATTTGTGTTCCTATCTCAGTCTCCCACTCCTACTACTTTAAAGAAGCTCAATGAAAATATAGGAATTATAGGATACCAAGCAATTCATTTCTTTCATAATTGCTTTACTCTTACAAGTCAGAGTTTTTAGTCATATGTGATAATCATAATACATTATATCCATGTTGTCCTTTCCAGATCTATTATCTATTATCTCAAGACCCCTGACAAAGGTAACATCCCCATCCTTATTTGATGTATGAACACAATGAAGCAAAGAGCTAGCAAGCCTCAGAGGCAGCGTTGCTGGATACAGTAAGCAAAATTTCGGAAAGTGCTAGAACACAAAACACTCCCCAAAATGAAGGTCAACCTGACTGCACATCCTTTGTTACGGTCTCCAGACAGCACTGCCTGTGGGGTCAGGAATGTCTTGATTTAGGTGCATCATCATGAACAATCATGATAAACAAGATTTCAATGAAATCAGACAGCGTATTCTCTTACGACAACAGAAATCACCATGGATAGGTACTGGTTATGTTCTTTAGTAAGACAGCCAAATATAAAGGGGTCCCCAGAGAAACTCCCACTGGCCTGCAGAGTGGGAGCATGGGGTGGAACCATGTGATGTTCAGTCCCTTTGCGGCAGGGAGGAGCCTGGCCTCTTCTGTTCTGGGGTAGAACCTGGGATTCAATCTGTGAGGCAGGAAGCCAGTTAGCAGGACTCTCACTCTCCGGAGAGTCCCTGCTTCCCCTTTTTCCCCTTTTTGCCCAATAAATTCCAGTTTTCTCACCCTTCAAAGTATCTGAAAAAAAATAAAAGGCCTTTGTAAAAATAGTTGTCCTTGCTGCACTATATGCAACTAATCAGGCCAAGTATAAAACTTAAGTCTCTTTTGCTAACAACTCAGTCCTATCGTAATTTTTTTTAAACAAAAATAAGGACTGGAGAAAGAAAAACCATATTTTAGAACTTATCATACATTTGTCATTACATTCTAAACTCATTAGTTGTTTTTAAGTTCTTGCCTACTTTTTTTATTATTTGAGAGGGAGTCCTGCTCTGTCGCCAGGCTGGAGTGCAGTGGTGCAACCTCGGCTTTCTACAATCTCCTCCTCCCAGTGTTCAAGCAATTCACCTGTCACAGCCTCTTCCTCCAGTAGATGGGACTACAGGCATGTGCCGTCATGCCCAGCTATTTTTTTTTTTTTTTTTTTTTTTTTTTGTATTTTAGTAGAGGCGGGGTTTCACCATTTTGGCCAGGATGGTCTTGATCTCTTGACCTTGTGATCTGCCCCCCTCAGTCTCCCAAAGTGCTGGGATTACAGGCATGAACCACTGCACCCGGCCTTGCTTACATTTTTAAATTAACCCTGCTTGTTCCTGTAAACCAACCAGCAATCTCTGGCTGCAGCTCAAAAAGAAAAGGGATGAAGAATTTAAAAACCTGGATCAATATTCTAGTTCTAAGCAATTCTCCTGCAAATCCTGCCAGGTGATGGAAATAAATACGATGCCCATCACCCAGAGGTT
The DNA here is from genome assembly GCF_049354715.1 of Callithrix jacchus. Taxonomy (NCBI): domain Eukaryota; kingdom Metazoa; phylum Chordata; class Mammalia; order Primates; family Cebidae; genus Callithrix; species Callithrix jacchus. The sequence goes on from NC_133512.1 coordinate 28,803,360, forward strand.
TCCTTTTTAGAAAAGTAAAACCAAGGGAGCACACCAAAGCCAAGCACATGCACCCAAATCTTAGCAAGCATAACTACAGGTACCAGTTACTGGGCATGCCACAAGACATCCTTTTCTCTCCTTCATTAGAGGAGGCCAATTCCACAGCTTCACCTGAGCATTCGGCTTATATTAAGGACTCAGGGGAGTCCATGCAACCCCCCTGAAACACATTTTTTTCCCTAATTCAATTCCAAGCTTTGGGTCAAAGCCATAGAAGAAAAAACTGAATCTAAGAAAACCGAAGGCAAACAATAACAGAGGTTAAAAAACACAGCACAGGTGAGCACGGCTAATTCCTGCCGATTCTGCCAAGCTTCTCGTTTCATAAATAAGACTCATGCTAGTATCCATGGCCTAAATGAGGCCAAGGGGACTCCAAGGCTACTAACAGCAGGGTGGATAGAAACATAGGTGAGTGCAAATAATTCTTATTCTCTAGACCCCCTGCTTCATAGGTGAAAGCTGCTTTGGCACCCATGGGTGGTGACTGCCAAGGACACTGGGACTCAGGGATGCAGGGACAGATGAAAGAAAGAAAATGCTCTTTCTTCTCTCCCTCATGTACCCAGGGTACTAGCTCAGAAGAGAAAGTGCCAGGGATGCCCTCTCTCCTCTAAGTGGGGAGCCATTTATCTTCAATCTATATCCCTTTGAATGCATACTGAACCCCTGTGACTCATTTTAAAAATGCCTTCTTTTTTCCTGTATCCTCCTTTGTCCTCTCTTCATAGATAAGTAATTGTGTCTCTATTCAATGGGACACTCCCCTCAGATGCATCCTCCAAATTGGGAAAGGTTAATTTCCCAAGCCTTAAACTAGTTGGCTTAGGAGCTCAGGGGAAGGAAACCTAGAAGCCCAACATACTCGCAGAAGGGTAAAGTTTTCTTTACCAGTCAGGCTTTTGGCCTCCATCCCCCTGTGCAAACGGCTAAACAGCTTCGGGATTTTTGAGTTGTCCTTACCCTCCCCACCTTGTTTCATTTTAATACATGTTTTCTAATAACCCAGTTTGTCTCTTCTCACCTTCAGGCCATCAGACTCCAAAGGGTCATGCAACCAGAGCCTCAGCTGATGGCCCCTTCTTCCAGGGTCCCTCAGATCATCCTCTGAGGGAGCTCTGACTGCTGTTTCCCCCAAAATAGCACCTGCTGTCAGCAGGTGGCAGTTAAGATGGATCTTCGTCCTTATTTCAAACGGCAGTCAGATGTACCTCTTCAGAGAGGGCAATGAGACCATCAGTGTAAAGGGGTCCCCAGGTGGGGCCACAGAAGTTCGTGTCCTTTGCAGACGGGAGGAGCCTGGCCCCTCCTCTTCCAGGGCGGAACCTGGGATTCAATCTGTGAGGCGGGAAATTGACAAGCAGGAGTCTTGCTCGGCTGAGGGTCCCTGTTTCCTTTTTTTTTCCTTTTTTGCTCAATAAATTCCATTTTCCTTGCCCTTCAAAGTATCTTCAAGCCTAATATTTCACGGCCGTGTAACAAGAACCCCTTCTTTAGCTGAACTAAGGAGGAAGTCCTGAAACATTAGGGCAGCTCCTTTTAATCCAGAGGAGACATTAACAGAGTGCCCTCCTGGACTTGCCCAGCTCCCAAACCCAAATCCCCCCTCCAGCCAGGATCCTGTCACAGAGGTAAGTTTGTGCATGAATTCAGGCTACAGGCAAAGTGTTTACCCATAAGAAGTCACTCTGTACCTCCACAAGACAATTCATAGTAAGTTCATTAAACAGCTGCTACACAGATTTTGAGTACTTTATCTCTTCTGTCCCTCATTTTCTCAACAGAATACACATAAGCCATTAGAAAGAAGCCCTTTTGAAAAGTATTCAAGGAAAGGAAACCCAGCCCTCTAACATGCAAATACCTTCAAGGCCGACGCTGAGTCTTAGGTAAATGAAGCTAAGTGAGTCTGTTAGGTAAATGCTCTCTTGAAGGTACCCTTCCTCTTCTCTGGAGTAACTGACATCTCTCTATTGTTTTTACTCCACAGCACTGAGAAACTTTTTTGAGTTGGAGTTCCTCTGTTGCCCAGGTTGGAGTGCAGTGTTGTGATCTTGGCTCACTGCAACCTCTGCCTCCCAGGTTCAAGTGCTTCTCCTGCCTCAGCCTCTGGAGTAGCTGGGACACAGGTGCGTGCCATCACACCCAGCTAAATTTTTGTATTTTTAGTAGAGACAGGGTTTCACTGTGTTAGCCAGGATGGTCTCAATCTCTTGACCTCGTGATCCACCTGCCTCAGTCTCCCAAAGTGCTAGGATTACAGGCATGAGCCACCGTGCACGGCCATAGCTAGAATTTTTAGAAGGCGATTGATCATACATGGACAGACCTTTCTCTTTTTAGAGTAATCCTGGCCTAGGGCTTCTCAGCTACAACACATATTTCTTCAACATGGACTATTTCTAGCCTGCAGTGCCCACAGACAGCTCAGCTGCTGAGATCATACCAACTCTCCTTCCTCTGGGACCCAATGCTCAACATTTCAGGCATCAGTGAAGCCTCCCATAAGACCCTGCTGGCTCAAGACCCTTTGCCAATTTGCGTAATCCCCTCTGCTGGCAAAGGCAGTAATGCCACAAAGGCCAGATCTGCATTAGTCAAAAACTTGCTTCTCAAGGGCTCACTTAGAGCCCCCAAAAGCATTTGCCTGGTCTTACTAACAAATCTTATGAAAATAAGTAAGTAGGCTCAACAGACAACTCTCACTGGGATTTCATCATGCTACCAGATGAAAACATTGGTAGAAAAAGCCTCAATAACCATGAACGGATTTCCTCACAGTTTTAACTCTCTCTCCTGTCTTTTTTAAATTTAAGGTTTTTTGTTGTTGTTTGTTTGTTTGTTTTTTAAATAGATGGGGTCTCACTATATTGCTGAGACTGGGCTTCAACTCCTGGGCTCAAGTAATCCACTCGCCTTGGCCAAAGTGTTAGGATTACAGGTGTGAGCCATGATGCCTGGCCCTGATTTTTTTAAGGGGTTGTTTCCATTTTATTACAATTCTGAGAGCCTTTAGTGTCCAAGGCATTTTCTAGGTGCTGAAAATACCTGAAGAGTATGATATAATTCTTGCCCTCAAAGAGTTTAATATGTGTGTGTGTTCGTTCATTCACAGCTAAACTGAGGGATTCAGTCAGCCCTTCATATCCCTGGGTTCCACATCTGTGGATTCAACCAACCACGAATCAGAAATATTTGAAAAAAATGAATGGTTCCATCTGTACTGAACATGTACAGACTCTTTTCCTTGTCATTATTCCCTAAACAATACAGAGTAACAACTATTTACATAGCATTTACATTGTATTTGGTATTCTAAGTAGTCTAGAGATGATTTACAGTTTATGGGAAGGTGTGCATAGGTAATATGCAAATACTATGCCATTTTATACAAGGGACCTGAGCATCCATGGAGCTTGGTATCTGTTGGGGGTCCAGGGAACCACTCCCCCCAAAAGATACCAAGGATGACTACCCTGTGGTTTGCTTGTTCTAAGCAGTATAGCCCAAAGCGGGAATCCATGTGGACTGCCAGAGTCTGGGAAGGCTTCACAGACAAGTTTGCATTTGTGCTGGGCCTTGAAGGGAATGCAACTTCAGCAAGCAGAAGCAGAGAAGGTATTTTTGAAGAAAAAAATGCATAAAAACAGGCAGGGAAGGGGATGGTGCTGTGTGCGCTCCATGTGCTGACATAATCTGGGGAAAACAAAGTGGCGACCTGTGAGATTCTTACCTGGAGAGTAGGCCTCAAAGGCAGAAGGGAGGAATTTGCTACATTTTTAGTGGAGTCTCTCAGGTGTACACTTATAATGCCTCTGAATCAAATGTGCTGACTTAGGATCTCAGTTGTTTCTCATTCTGTCCTTGTCTTTCAATGTGGCACAAAAATGGTACCTTCTTGAGGTTACAAGACAGGCACTAAGGACATACACCCAATTTACAGTTCTGAGAAAGTGTTTCCATGGATACAGAAAGGCTGGCAAAATCAGAAACGCATGCCACCTTCCAAATATTTGGTTTTGTCCCCAAACACCCCTGTTTTTCCCAAATCATATAATTAGAAGAAAATTATAAATCTTTTAAATCCCTGTATAAAGCCTAACGTATTTCTCCAAGTACACTGCTAGCACTATCATGAACATTCATTCCTTCATTTAACTAACATTTATTATGTACCTATCACACACTAGGCACTGTTCTAGGCGCCAGAGATACGACAAAGAACACAATAGATAAAAATTCCCACCCTCATGGAGCTTATAGTCTAGTGCACAGAGACTGACAATAAATGAAATAAATATGTAAAACAGATAGTGAGGCAGACGAAGAGACGTGCTATGGAGAAAGGGTGGAGGGAAAGAACAGAGGTGGCACCTGTGCCTCTGGAGTACGTGCTTGAAAGAAGAGAGGGATAGAGAGCCATGCGGACAGCTAGGAGCACATTCGAAGCAGGAAAAGCAGCAAGTGCAGAGGCCCTGAAACATATCCGACCTGGTTGGGGAACAGCAAGGAGGCCTGTGTGTCTGGAGCTGAGTGAGGGAAGGACGGAGGAGTGTGATGTAAAGACAGAGAAGTCACCTGAAGTCTGAGGGAGGACAGTGCCCTTTGTGGAGGCCAGAAGAGCACCTTCAAGGAGGAGTTAGTGATCAACATTTGCAAATGTCGCTCAGAGGCCACATAAGGCAAGGACTGAAAGTGGACCCTTGAGTTAATATAGCGGGGGGGGGCATTAGCTGCCCTCAGAAGAAGGGTGTAGGTGGAGTGATGGGGCAAAGCCTGACCCTCGTTAATTTAGGGGAAAATCGGCGATGCAGGAGGGAGAAGGGGCCATCGTCAGAGCGAGGGGACGAGATGGAAGGGAAGAGGATTTAGTGGACCAGTGAATGGGGTTGTTAGGCAGCAGCAGCAGCGACAATCTCCTTCAGAAAAAGCAGGGAAGGCAGAGCATCTGGGCCTTGAGATTGGGAGCTGCAGACCAGTGCTGCCAATCCCAATGGGGACTGCCTCCTGACAGCTCCATCTCTGCAATGGAAGCGGGGAGTGGGACGTGTGGCAGGTGAGGAAGACGAGGCCCAACATGCAGAGGTTGGCTCTGAGTGCAAAGACGGAGGAGAGACATCATCTGACTTACATTTTGGAAGCTCGCTCTGGCTTCTGGGCTCAGAACACACTGAAGAGAGGCAAAAGTGGAAATAGCCAGTTAAGAAGTCATTGTAGTCCATGACAGATTTTTTTTTTTCCTCCAAAACTAGGGTGGTGACAACAAAAGTAGAAAAATAATCAGATTCTGAATATATTTTGAATACAGATAAAGGTGAAAGAGTCAATGAACTGCAGGGGGTTTTACTCCCCCCCCCACCCCACCCCCCACAACCAATACAACAAAACCAAGAGATGCTATTACAGCATTGAAACCAAAATCAATAACGTTTCAGTTGCTTTTACTGACAACAATCCAGTTTTTACCTAGCGAATATTCCAGAACTTTGGCGGTATCATAAGTGATGCCAGTGAATACATGAAAATCTGTTGGCATTGCAAAGCATTATAGAAATGGAAGCTGTAGTTAAAAGCAAGGCATCTGTGTCTGTTCCAATATGCCAACTGGCAGGGATGAATCAATAAATCACAGAAGTAGTGTAGAAAAATATTTCAAGCCTTCCAAGATCAAAGAATAGATTGTAAAATATTAACTTGATGTCCTTTTAACTATTTTTTCTCAATATTTATTAATGTTTGACCTCCCTTGAAACCTGAGTTCCATTATAAGCTCTTTTGGTAAATGGATTGAAAGGTTGTCTCCGAGCACTCCAGCTTCCCTAAGTATTTTCTATTCTCCAGTGAAATGTTATTAGTCTGCATTTTACAATAATGCTCCTCAGCTGATCAAAAACATGCATCTCTGTTCAGCACAGAGAAGAACTAAGTGTGCTGGCCTGTCTCTCTCTCTGGCCTCTGCCTCTCATGTCTACATGTATAGATATTCCTACAGATAAAATGTGTATATGCAAATTTGCACATTGTGGTAAAAGTGTCATAAAATCCTCCACTCCCGGTGGTTTATAAGGCCTACTTTAAAGATACTGAATCAAATATTTAGGGCTTGGAACAGCCAAACTACAGGAGGAGCCAAGTCCTTCTCTTCATATTGATAGCAGGCGGTAAAACACACAAAACTTCCCAGAGAGTGAAGGGCAGAAGTCCTTCCTGCTCTTTCCCTGTCTCAGATTGAGTTTGGGAAACATCCAGTGCTTGCTTTTGCTGTGCAGATGCTCTGTGCCAATCCTAAAGGGTATACAGCATAGATTCCCTTAATAGGAATCTACCATAACTGTTTTTCATCAAACATTCAACTCATAGGATTTAATACTAAAAAAAAATTAAGGATGTGCAAAAATTTAGCCACAAGAATGTTCATTGCAGCATGGTTTATTAGAAAGAAAAACTGGGATTAACCTAAATATCTAACAACAGTTGACTGGATAAAAAAAAGAAAGTTCCATCCATACAACTGAATTATGCATAGCCTTTAAAAATAATGTCAAATACTTAAAGATATGGAAATATGTCCATGGTAGATTTTGAAATAAAATTAATGTGAATAGTCTGACCACGTTTTTGTAAAAACAATATATATATTTACAGGTATATACGTACATAAAAGGCGATTAGAAGCCTTACTTTTGTTACAGTAGGGAGTCAGGCAGACACGAGCAGGGCAGGGGTGCCCCCTCCACCCGCAACCAGGAATGGCAGGAGACCATTAAGTGATGGGCAGGCAGTTGTTAATTTGTCTCTCTAAAATAATCATTGGTTGCAGCCGGTGAAAGGCTGGCTCCCAATAGATAGAAAACACCTGAAACTGGTGATTAGGCCCTTCCCAATAAGATCTTAGGAGTTGACTGAGTGGGCCCAAGCATGCGCACTAAAAGGCAAAATGGTGGAATGTAACTGGTCTATGGCTTCCTCTACAAACACTCCGCTGGTAAGGGAAAAACACCTCAAGTGAGCATGCGTACAACTACAGTAAACACATTGCACATGCGCCCCCTCCCAAGTACTGGCAGGCCACTGTGCATGCGAACAACCCACCCCCAGGGAAGAATAAGGGGAGGAGAGATGCAACCCCCGAAAGCATGCCAACATATGAACCCCAAGTCAGAGGTCTAACCACACACTTGAATCTCTCAAGTCGCCTGTGTGGCCCTCTTCTGAGTGTCCTTTACTTCCTTTTGTTCCTGCTCTAAAACTTCTTAATAAATTTTCCCTCTCGCTCTAAAACTTGTCTTGGCCTCTCACTTTGCTTTATGCCCCTTCATTGAATTTTTTCTTCTGAGGAAACAAGAATTGAGGCTGCTGCAAACCCGTATGGACCACTAACACTTCGAAATGTAGAATTTGCAAGCAGGTCATCCATTTTGCTCATCTATATTTTGTTCTAATTTGTCCATAAATATCATCTTATTACTTGTGGAATTGGAAAAGTACAAGTAAAGCTTACTAAAGGTTATTCATCGTGGCACACCAGTCTCACGGGAATACTGCCTGGCCAGACACAACCCCTGTTGCTCCTGACCTTGCTGGCTTTCTAGATATGTGGCTGTGTGTGAATTTAAGACCTAAGATGGCCCAGAGATGGTCTTCTTCCATGAATCTGTGGCAGTCTGCTCATCCATCAGAATGACTGTATTCTTCAGACATGAAATGGAAAGAAATGGGAACAGCAGCAGAGATTCACTATCCACAGAAACCCAAGGAAGAGACTGATGAACACAAGCTTCAGGTGGGAATGTGCCATAGTGCTGGTTCTTTTGCATAAAAGCGAAGGGGGCTATTCAGAGACAAAATGTAGCCAGAACGTATGTGGCCATTCGGGAATAAGGTATGCAGAGGACAAGAGCAAAGGCGCAGAAAGAGAACATGAATGCAGCACGTTTGGTCAAATGGTCCTTGTGCTTTCAAACAGCGCAGTTAGGGAAATTCCAGGTAATTTCAGGAACAAGGCGCAAGCAATTTACAAAGATTCCTTTAAATTAAGAATGAAGTCCCTGAAGAGCCAAATTCTAATACCTTGAACTTGAAACAAACGGCTTTAAAAGCAACACTTAAAACCTTCAAATGGAAAGTAGATTAAGTGCAACGCTCCATCTGTAAGAGCTTACTTACCACAGACTCAATTACTTGTTTCAAATGAGATACAGGCTGGTTTGTATCTACTGATAGACTTGTCCTGATAACTAAGAATGACAGATGTAAGGGGAGAAAGCTTCATTTCTCTTTCCTGGTAACATTTAAAGCCAAACCTCCAGGTAAATGCATACATAGGCGGCTATGCTTTGCAAACCAAGACAGTTGACAGGCAAAGTCAACACCCTATTGACTTTTATCTTTTGCGCCATCTATTTCAATGTAGAAAGTGCTGGGGCATATTTGTCTTTGAAAATAGTCAAGTTCCCCTCCACCCCACAGGATAATGCTTATTTCAAAGAAGTATTTTCTTTCTGCCATCACCCTCTGTTAAGTTCTAGAATTTGCTCTTATCCAAAGTTGGCCTGTTTTCCAGTTCTGAGCAGAGGGCAAAGCATGTGTGCCTCCCTCTCCCGTTGGCTTACTCATGCCTAACCCGCAGTCCTGCTGGCCTTTGGGATGCTGCCAGCATCCCCCTCTCGGAGACATCTGTTGCCTTGCTTCAACCAAGAAGCCTCCCACGCACGTGACGGGGCCATGCAGAATTAGAAAGTGCCACCTCCAACAAGAGGCGTATGTCCACCTCGCCTCTCCCTTGTCATTTCCTCCTCTAGCCTCAGCCTCAACAAGTGGCTGCGCCTCACACAAGCTGTCAGGGACAGATGCTATGTGAAAAGAGGAAATTGGACTCAAAGATGCTACAGCTTTTTTAATTAAGTCCAACCTACAAGCCAAATAGCGAGGCATGAAATGAATACTTACTTGCAAATAAGCACAGCGTTTCTCAACAACAAACGCATTGGTTCGGGTTGGTAGGCACCTTCTTAGCTTTTTCAAAAATCGTGTTGCTCCTCATTCAGTGCCTCAGATAGTTTCACCTGAGCAGTAGAAAGTGCATTTTGCACTGGTACATGTTATCTTAAGTTTCCTTTTGTGATTCTTCTTCCACCGCCATCCCAGGGCTAGCTGAGTTGGCATGATGAAGTGTGTCCAACACACAGCCAAATGCTCATTCTCATCTATTCGTCCCTTGCCCCCTCATTTCTGCAAACCCCCCGAGTGCCCAGTACACTGGGCCTGGCTTTCCATTCTAAGAAAAAAGAAGGCTAACACCTTTGCGACTTCTGTCTTCCCAGATCCCTGAGCTAATTCCACTCATTTGCTTTGTCTCCATTTTCTCTAGTTTACGATTTGTTTTCAGTTCTGGTTCCTTATTGTTCCTCTCTGCATGCTGCCTGCCAATTAAAGCTGACTGGAGCCACTGCTGCTATTCTCAGCTGAACCTGCCAAGCTCCTTCGTTATTAAGACTGTGAGGACTCAGGAAGACCACATGGATTTTTGAGACAGAAGAAAATAGGGGGAAAAAAGATTAAACAAATCCCTTTGGATAAAGAAAGAAAAGAGATAAGAGTAATCCCAAAATATACATCACAAATTCTAAGGCATCACAAAACACAGATGAGTCTCATTAAGAGTTCCATTTTTCTCATTTCTTTTCCATCACTTCACAACCGCAGAGAAAATGAAACATGTTATTTAAGGTGCTTAAGAAAGATCTTACCTCAAAATTAATAAGAAAGGAACCTCAGCGATCATACCCTGCCTATTTTACAGACCGTGAAACCAGGGAAATTGACTAGTCCAAGGCCACACAGCTAAGCAGTTTCTGAAGCCAATGGAGAGTCCCGAGATTTTTTTATTTACTCCCTCTTCCCACCCACAGCCCCAGTGAGTTGCTCACCTTCCCCATTCAGTGTGTTTTGAAATTTTTTATTTATGTCTAATGTACTAACCTATTTTTATTTTTCATGTTTTATATTTTTATCATATTATCATTTTTAAATATTGCATGAATTGGAAATAAAGGACATAAAGGATATGCTTGTTATGAATATATAATTGCAATGTTCTGACATTCCTTAGATAATCATGACCTCCAGTATTTTTTTTTTTTAAAGAAATGCTGAAGACCAAATTTCAAGCAATAGGAAGAAGGAGGAAGTTAGCCAGTTCCAAGACCTTGCTCACCACTGGACAATAAGCAAGAAAGTAGTATCTAAGTTTGGTTTATTTTTATCTCAGGGTCATTAAGGAAGACAAAATTTAAACCTGAGGCTGGGCATGATGGCTTACGTCTATAATCCCAGCACTTTGGGAGGCTGAGATGGGTGGATCACAAGGTTAGGAGTTTCAGACCAGCCTGACCAACATGGTGAAACCCCAACTCTACTAAAAACACAAAAATTAGCCAGGCATGCTGATGCACACCTATAATTCCAGCTGCTCAGGAGGCTGAGGCAGGAGAATCGCTTGAACCCCGGAGGTGGAGGTTGCAGTGAGCCGAAATTTTGCCACTGCACTCCAGCCTGGGCAACAGAGCAAGACTCCGTCTCAAAAAGATAAATTAAAAAAAAAACATGGATATGAATTTGATTTCACTGAATCTACTAGTTAGGACTCCTTATGTTAAGTGACAACAAACCCAAATGGGCTATCAGCAAAAGAGAATTTTTTATTCTTAGAGCTGAAGAAAATCCAGGGGTGGGTCTAATTTTAGTCATGCGTTGGCATAGGGCTGAAATGATGACTAACACTTGTATGGTACATATCAAATGCTGGATGCTGTTCTCACCATTTCACATGACTCACCTGACCCTCACTGCAACTCCACGAGTAGGTATTTAACAATTCCCACTTCACAAATGAGTGAACTGAGGCACAGATACTAATCTGTATAGAGTGACCACATTTGTAAATGGCAGAACAGTTCAAACCCCAGAAGTCTGGCTCTGAGTCCAGAATTTAGTCACTTCCTCCTCATGCTTCCAGAGGCCAGTGTGGCTCCATCTCCCATCTCCACGTTCCCTGTGTTGTTACCGTCCTCATTCAGATTCCCACATCCTGGGGGCAAGGCGGCTCAGACCGCTTGAGCCTCAAAACTTGAAAAGTTCAGTGAAAAAGACCAAGGGTATCTTTGCCAGGAGACTCAGCCAAAGTCTTTCTGCCTCTCAGTGACTTGAATCAAACAAGGGATAATTTAAATAAAGAGTCCCCTTTATACTCGATACTCTGATTGGCCAGACCTAGGCTGCATACCCATATAGAGTGTAAAGGGGACTCTATCACAACAAATGGACTAAAAACACAGGAGAAGAAAAGGGCCCCCATCCCGGAGGAAGGATGATAGTAAGCAGAGATGGTAAAGGAATACTAGGTGAATGCCACACTGTCAAATTTCACCACAACAACTAAAATCCTCGTTTTTCAATGATCAAACAGAAGCTCTTGGTCTTCAGGTAATATAGGTGTTCTATAAGACCCAGGGCAACTTTCATTTTTATATAAATGAATGTGAATAAAGCAGAAAGGTATATGAAAAAATAAACCGAGACAGGACAGCTGTGATGTGTTTAGAATCACAGACCATCTCCACCAAGCCCACTCACAGGGGCTTTATGATCCCTCTAAAGGAATTGTGGAATCAAAGCATCTTCACTTTAGGGTGGATCTGGGAACTCATCCAACCCAAGATCCCACATGGAGCAGAAGCTATCCCCAGTGCTATCTAGAACAATGACCCCACTTTACAAAACAAGTCTTATTTTTCCCCTTACCCTCTGCTTTCATATAAAGTGTGCCTGGTAGAGAAAGGGCAACATGGGAGGAAGGAAGGGTGAGGCTGCAGAAGATGCTGGCTTTGCCCCTGCCCCATGGAAACCCCAGAGGTAAACCCAGCCTTGTCCCTTCCTCTCCCTCCCCACCCCAGCCCCACGTGCAGACCTTGCCTTTCACCGCACCCCTCTCACCCATGCAACTTGTTCTGACTTTTACACCAGAGCCCTACCCTACTCCTTATGATAAGATACCCCAGAGAGATTCCTCCTCTGAAATAAAGATGAGGCCTGCTACAATCATTTAGGTACCCCAAGGTTCACTGATATCCTCTAAGAGCTCCTTATCTTTTCCCACGGGAATCTGAGTAAGGGAAAAAAAAAGACGAGAGAGAATAGAATCATTGGGGGTGTGGGATAATGTTTATCTAAGGAGGAGCAAACTACAGATGGGTGGGTATGAGGCACATCCTGGAAAAGTGGTTCCTGTGTGTTCGTGGGCATGCAGGAGGAGCTCCTGTGACCTCCTGCCTTGGGAAGGCAGAGACATGGACTTAATGCCTTGTACTTGGCAGCCAGGAAACAGTTCATTATGTTTCTGCTGGTACCTTTATGAGTTGGATGACTGCCCTTAGATGATACAATTAGTTGGATTTGCAAACTGTTTGAAGGAACCAAACACTGGGAATAGTCATCAATATGGTGCTAGAGGGCTCTGACTTCAGCCCTGTCTGGTTCCAAACTTCTGTCAATAACTCCAATGAGGATATTTATGGCATACCTGCCCAACTGAGAGTTGAGGTGATGCTACGGAGAAGAGCAATATTGTTGGATGACATAATCAGGATCATCCAAGATATGCACCCCAGATCCCTGATGACACAATAGTGATGAATGTGAAGCCTGTTTTCAGGTTAAAATAAACACGCACAAGTACACAGTGGTGGAGACATACCCTAGCAGCCACATGTGTGAAAAGGGAGTTTTGATTGACTCTGTGTGTGGTATGAGTCAGCGCTGCATTGTGGTTGTGAAAAAGCATATGTGGTCTAATGCTGCACTGATGGAAACAGATCATTTGGACTGTGGCTTATGCTAGGCTTGCTGTATTTCATGTGAAGCAGACCACACCAAAAATTTTGTGCTTGTTCCTGACCTGACTCTAAGAGAAACATAGGCAAACAGTAGGAGAGAAGGGACTGGCAGCTCCTTTGTGGTCATGGAGATGTTTTGTCTGGAAAATAGAAGGCTTCCATGAAACATGAGCACTGTCTTCAATGATGTGATGCACTGTCCTATGGAAAGAGAGTTCCATTTGTTCTGTGTATCACCTGTGGCTGGACCTGGACTAACAGTGGGAATTACGGTGAGCCAGATTTCAACTCCACAGAAGACTTTCCAAAGGAACGAGGTGTAGGGGAGCTTTCAAACAGAGGTCAGGATGTTGGAGAGGGAAATGTAAAGATCAGTTGTTGGATCAGATCAGTGGTTCTCAAACTGTGTTCCCCAGAGGTTCCTCAAGGAGGGGAGTGCAAGGAACAGAAGCAGCCCAGAGAGTGGGGCTCCACTGTGGCTCACACACCCCACTGCAAGTAGAGCAGCTCCCCCAGCCTGCTTGCAGAGTGGGCATCTACTGTGCAGGAAAAGTTTTATTAAGCAACTGGTCTAGAACAACCGTCTCCACTCAACCTTGAAGCTCCACGATTTCGTGATTGTCGAGATGACTTCTCTGAAGAGGCCATCTGGAGAAGGGAGGATGCATGTGAGCTCTGTAGCCAGAATCAAGAGGTTCAGATCCTGGCACATTCATCTGCTATGAACACAAACTTAGTGTTCATACTTCAAACAACACCCATTCGCTAGCTCACAGCTGCTGTGGGTCAGAAGGCCAAGCATGGCTTAGCTGGATCCTCTGCTCCGGATCTCCCAGGCTGAAATCATGGAGTCAGCTAGACTATGTTCCTTTCTTGAGCTCAGGATTCTCCTCTCAACTCATGTGGTTGTTGGCAGAATTCACTTCCCTGAGGCTGATCACCGAGTTCCCCATTTCCTTGCTAGTTGTTGTCCAGGGACCACTCCAAGCTCCCTTAAGTCTACTCTCAGGTTCTTGCCACGTGGCCCCTCCCACAGGCTGTTCACAACATGGCTGTTTGGTTCTTCAGGGTCAGCAGAAAAATCTGTAGCTTCAATTCTCCTTCTTTTTTTTTTTTGAGACAGAGTTTCACTCTTGTTGCCCAGGCGGGAGTGCAATGGCATGATCTCGGCTCACCGCAACTTCCGCCTCCTGGGTTCAAGCAATTCTCCTGCCTCAGCCTCCTGAGTAGCTGGGACTACAGGCATGTGCCACCATGCCAAGCTAATTTTTGTATTTTTCATAGAGACAGGGTTTCACCATGTTGACCAGGATGGTCTCGATCTCTTGACCTCATGATCCACCTGCCTCGGCCTCCCAAAATGCTGGGATTATAGTTGTGAGCCACTGCGACCGGTCCAATTCTCCTTCTTTAGGGAAAACCTGGAACCTCTTTTAAAGAGCTTGCCTAGACCAGATGCAGTGGCTTATGCCTATAATCCAAGCACTTTGGGAGGTTGAGGCGGGTAGATCACCTGAGGTCAAGAGTTTGAGACCAGCCCGGTTGACATGGTGAAACTCCATTTCTACTAAAAATACAAAAATTAGCTAAGCATGGTGGTATGCACCTGTAATCCCAGCTACTTGGGAGGCTGAGGCAGGAGAATTGCTTGAACTAGAGAGCTGGAGGTTGCAGTGAGTGGAGATCACGCCACTGCACTCCAGCCTGGGACAGAGCAAGACTCTGTCTCAAAAAATAAAAATAAAAATAAAATTACAAAGTACAAAATTAGCTGGGCATGGTAGTGTACATCTGTAGTGCCAGCTACTCAGGAGGCTGAGATAGGAGAATCGTTTGAACCCAGGAGGTGGAGGTTGCAGTGAGCCACTCCAAAAAAAGAAAAAAGAAAAAGAAAGCGCTTGCCTCTGTAGGTCAGGTCCATCCTGGACGTCTCCTTGTTGATTAACCCAAAACCAACTGATTCGGGACCTTACTTATTTGCGAAAACCTCTTTATCCTTGCTGTATAATGTAACCTAATAGAGAGTGAAATCCCACCATTTTTACAGGTCCTGTCCACACTGAAGGGGAGAGGATTCTACAGACTGTGTATACCAAGTGAGGGGAAACTTGGGGGCAGCCCATATTCTTAGAATTACACCAATCAAACCTAGCTTTTCTACTCAATGCTTCTGGCCTTGGGTGAGCTGCTCAGCCTCTCTGTAGCTCAGTTACTTCCTCTGTTCAGTGGGGAGAATGATTTCTGAAAGGGCTGCTACAGAGGGCTAAATAAGCGAATACAAAAAGCACCCAGAACAGTCACCTGCTACCAGGTAAGCACCTAGGGAAGCTCTAAGGTATAGTCATGCAGGAACACATGGTATTCCCGGGACTGACTGAATCCAGCGGAGGTCGGACATCCTACCGTCAGTGCGCTCTCAGGCAGGAACAGCGTGAGAGGGACAGATAATGCAGCTTCCGGGAGAGGTGGCTTCTCGTTTCTCCTACTGGCCAGCTGTCCTCTTTACTGCTGCTTTTGCTGTTTGGCTTTCATTTCCTCTGCCACGTGGACCGTCCACCACCTGCTGATACTGTTCCTTTTCTCTGTGCTTTCATTTGCTTCTTCTTCTTCAGTCTTTTTCATCTTTCTCTGTTGCTTTTTTTCATGATTTATATTTTTTACACTGGAAGATTTACCATCATTAGCCATTGCCAGCAAATAAGAGTATACCTTTCCCTGTCGCATGATCTTCATGGCATTTATTCTTTTTGTTAGTATTCCCTGCTCACAAGCTCTTAAAATATTTTTTAAAGCCTGTATTTATTTGGTATTGTTTCAGACAACTAAAGGTATTAAATTTTATTTTCCCTTTAGGTAAAAATTCTCCTTTACTGAACAGATAAATCAGAAAATAATGTTATATCTTTCAAAACAATTCAGCATTGGAATTTGTTTTTAATAGAAAAATCCACCAGTACAGTTAAAACATTATTTATTTTATAACAATTATTTTTCAAAAACAAATTTCAGGAACCCTTCTATAGTGCAAGGTGAATCATCCCTGGTTTGCACTTTAGTTTGTCAATGAAACATAGAATGAGCCACTAGCAAAAGGGAAAAGCAAAGCGATTTCAGCCCGCAAAAGTTAATGTAGACAGCCAATGCTGTCGCTGTAAGCAGCGGTTAGAAACATGACACCTTTCAGCACTGCACCCTGCACATAGTAGGCACTCAGGGGAAACTTCTGGAGTTAGATTGAGATGTGTCAGTCACAATCTGTTGAACTGAGCTGAGGAGCTCAATAAGAGACAACCCTGGGTCCCTGTAATTCTTTCTTCTATCTAATACCGAACTTCAATGTGAAACAGAATTTACAACACAAACAGAGGAACCAGTAGCAATGAACGCAGCTTGTATGGACAAATCAGCTGACATGCATTATCAGCTACATCTTCACTGCTTGTCGAAAACCAGGTGAGGTCATAGTTCCCATCCAGGCCTGTTCTATCATGCCACTGCCGAGTCGACACAATTGTCTCTATGTTATTTATGAAGGAGGCAGCAGGGAGTCCTGAGTGTTCCCACCACCCAGTGCCGAGGCAGCAGAAGTTGTCAGCTGACACCCTCTGACGCACAACATACTCAGGCACAACACGAGACGTGTTGCAGGAGCCCCATGGCCGTCTGCACTTCAGGGAGATGAGGACAAGGAAGCATCTCCCACGTCAAAACAACCCCTGATCAATATCTCTTAGGGGAAAATGGCTGGACAGGGGCTATAGGGTGTCTCCCCTGACACGGAACTGTCACTTCTCCCAGGAGCAGGTAGAAGAGCTGTAGGGAGAGAAGGAGAGAAGGATCCTTTGGATGTGTTGACCTGTTTTCCAGCTCATGAAGTTTTTTAAACATATTATTTCATGTGATCCTCACAGCCACAATAGGAGACCAACTTGGTGGAGCCACTATGGAGGGCAACGAGCATCCAAATTACAAACACACATTATCCTTGATGCAGCAATTCCAGTCCTGGGAATTTATTCTGTAAATATACTCACATGTGTGTGAAATGAGGCAGCACTCTTTACACGAGCAGAATATTGAAAACAACTTAAGTGTCCCTAACTAAGGGGTCCCTTAAGTGAAAATTGTGCTGTATCCTTCCAAGGATATGTTTCGGTATGCAAAGAAAGCAAGGCCCAGAATAGTGAAGAGTATGTTATCATTTCTGCAAAACAGAAAAGAAAGAAAAAGGGAAAGAAAAGAATGGGTGCACACACAGTGCTAGCTTGTACGTGCAAAAATGCCCCTTTAAGGGTACACAAGAAGATGGTATCTCTGAGAAAGGAACTGGTAGATTGAGGACAGAACAGGAGGGAGACTTATTATTTATCATTTTATGAATTTTGAATTTCATAACATCTAAATATATTGCTTATTCACATACTTAATTTTCAAAGGTATATGAGGTGGTCAGTGTATTTTATCATACAGTGCATGTAAGAGTGTTCATAAGCTGTAAGCCCTACACATACTTATTTATTTATTTACTTACTTACTTGCTTTCTTATCACTCACTCACTCTCTTATTTTGAGATGGAGTCTTGCTGTGTCACCCAGGCTGGAGTGCAGTGGTGTGATCTTGGTTCACTGCAACTTCTGCCTCCTGGGTTCAAGTGATTCTCCAGCCTCATCCTCCTGAGTAGCTGGGATTACAGGTGTGCACCACCATGCCAGGCTAATTTTTGTATTTTTAGTAGAGATGGGATTTCACCATGTTGGCCAGGCTAGTCTCGAACTCCTGACCTCAGGTGATCCACCCTCCTCAGCCTCCCAAAGTGCTGGGATTACAGGCATGAGCCACTGCATCTAGCCCCTACATATACTTTAGTTATGTGTTTCTATCACTGATTGGTTTCTGAATGAAGACCTCAAGGCTGAGGAAGGTAGGCGATTTGCCCACAATCACACAATTGGCAGTCACAGGTTGTGCAGGCTATTCTCATGAAAACTTGTTTCCAAGTACAGGGCTGAACATCTGCCTTCTCTGTTCAGCTGTGAGTAACAAAGCCTAGGAACCAGGTCCACAGCCAGTGCCCCATAGAGTGTCTAGTACTTAGATTTGTTTACCTGTACTCCTCTCTCTTCAGTTTCCTGTCCCACATCACCCACAGCCTAGTGGGTAACTCCAACTGTATGTTGCTCAGATGCCTCAAAACCAAAGGGCATTAACTTCCCTGCCCCTCTATAACACTGTTTTCAATAATATTTTCTTGCCTATTTTTAATCATAAAGAACACCTTCTCACTGGTCTTCATCATCCCACCAACTCTGTCTCCTAAGTGTAATCGCGCCTTCCTGTTGCCATCCATCCTAGCTTCCACTTTCTCTGCAAGGGCCCTCTTGATTTTGACAACAGCCTCTTATGAGGACCCCTGCTTCTTTTCTTACCCATCACCCTAATTCAGACCCCACTGCTGCTAGAATCATTTTGCTAAAACAGACTTGATTGCATTTCTCTATTACTTAAGATCCTTCTTTTGGTCTTCATCACTCATGGAGGCTGGGACTTCTAGACTGGTTTCCAAACCCATCTTCCAAATTCAACTTGCACAACTCCCCTCACACAAACCACACACTCCAGGGCCACATCTCACCCTGTTCCTGCCTTAGACATGCTGGTCCCTAACCCCCAAATGCCTTTCCTCCTATTTTCCAACAGGGGAGCCCCATTCCCTGAGTTCCCTGACACCTTAGCCTTTCATTCCAGCCTCTCACCCCCACAGGAGCCATGAGTGTGTACCTCTATTACAGCACCTCTGACAGCAGCTAGTGGTTAAGTGTTTCTACGAAGATCTTTCTCTAGTGAGGGTATCCCAACATGAGGAACAAATTCAGGTCTCCATAAACGTTTGTTGAACAAATGCATTCCAGTGTCTAAACAACCAACCTGACACTTTGTGCACATGAACTGTTAATATCTAAAGTGCCACCTATAGTAAGTTTTCCTTCAATCTAGTATTTTTGAGGTATTACCAAGGACAGCTGCCATGTGAGGAAAGATAAGGAAAGCATACTCTAATTTCTATATTTTTGGGGGGTTAGAGCATAATTCCAATAACCAAGAAAATTTCAGTTGCCCTTTCAACATTGTAAATAATTTCCAGTTGTCATTTCAACTTTGTTAATAATCACAACCTACAATTTTGGGGATACTGCATTGATATTCCAAAAAAAAAAAAAAAAGAACTGATGTGCTGAACCTTTTGGGCAAAAATGATGCTGTCACTCAAGCTACAAGCATGAGGCAGCTATGGAAGGTCCATGGCAGAGAGAAGGAAGCAGGAGCCTGAGTGAAGGCGGGGACCGGGAGGACAGCTGGACCTCCGTACAGACTTGCTCTAGAGGGAGACAAGCCTGGGGGGAGGCAGCAAGGGGATGCATGTTCATGAAGGGCAGTCTTCTTTATCAAACAGGTGGCAGCCTCGCGGGTGCAGCTAATCCTTCTAATTACAGAGAATCTGGCTGCCAGCCAAGACCAAGGGGGCCATTGTAACTCCTCATGGGGGAGGGCTAGCAAGCCAGACAAGACCCCCGCCAAACAGGTGGTGGCTCACGGCCGGACTTCCAACTCAGCAGGGCACTGGGGTCCTCGGCAAAGTAGAGGCCATCATAGAAGTTCAGTCACAGAGACTGGGTCAACCCTGAAGAGCCGGCAGAAAGCTGGTGGTTTGGAGGGTATGGGGTGCGTGGGGCTCTCCCAAGACACCACAGATACCAACCCCACAGAAGCAAGATGAATTGTAATCTCACTGGCAGTGGGATAGAACCTACTAATGAGCTGCCTGACCGGATCAGTCATTGGCAAACTGTGGTTCATGGGCCAAGTTTGGGCAGCCACGTGGTTTTTTTTGTAAATAAAGTTTTGCTGGAACACAGCTATGCTCATTCATTTATGTATCGTCTGTGGCTGCTTTTGCTCTATGAAGGGAGAGTCGAGTAGCTGTAACAGAGACCACATTGCCTGCAAAGCCTGAAATATGTATTGTCTGCCCTTTACAGAAAAAGTTGGCAAAACCCTGGTCTGGTAAATGCCCAGACTGCACCTCAGATCAATCAAAATCAGAATATCTGATGGCAAGACCTAGAAGTAAGTACTTTTTAAAGCTCCCCTGGTGATTTCAGTGTGCAGCCAAGGTTGCAAACCACCGCTCCAGCCTGATGCAGTGACTCCCGGGGGCAGCTGAAAAAGTTGTAGTAAGTTTCCACCTCAGCTGAATATGTTTCAGATAAGGTGGTTCAATGCTTGAGCCCTGGGGAAACACGGGCCTGATCTGTATCTTCACTCTGCTACATACAAGCTATATACTGTACACACTCAGCCCCTCTACACCCCAGTTTCTTCAACTGTAAAGTGGGGATAATAAAGACACCTAACTTCTACGGTCATTGAGGAGCTGAAGGGGAGAATGTGTGTGGAGTTCTGGCATTGTGAAGGATACACAACTACACTCAATAAACGGGAGCTACAGAGGGAGTTGGGGAGAGTTGGGCTGAGAGGCTGATGCCATCATGGTTTAGAGCAGCTGGAAAAACTGCAGGAACTCAGGCCTGGCACATGTGGTGTTAGAAACTGCCCTGAAGACACTGCTGGGAAAAGCCACAGTATACTTGCAGTGACCCTATAGCCAACAGGTGTGGGCAGGCTGGTGCACCGTTCAGGACAGCTCAAAAGACTGCCAAACTCTACCCTCTTCTCCCCATGCTCAAAAGAGTTCCCTGTTCTGGGCCTTAGCTGACATTCTAGAATACAACTGTAGCTCCCGGTGAATGCTTGTTAGAGACTTTGATACTAAACCCTGAGCCCTGCTGCTTGGATCACATACTGGGGCTGTGATGCATTTGTGGGTAGCTGATACCCGCTTTGCAGATGCCTGTTGCCTGCCCACATTTGTCCTGACTTCATGCCAGGATGGGCTTGACCTCAGCCTACCAAACTTGTACCCAGGTAACACATGGTGGGCTCTGGTCAGCTACACACAGAGGACTGCTCCCTTGGGCAGAAAATCTGGCCCCTAGGGATGCTCCAATGATATCCACGACTTGACCATTCAACTACAAAGTGAAAGACGCGCTGCAAAATTCTCAGGGCTCCTTGCTCAGCGAATGATCTTTATCCGGACGGGAGGGGAAGCTTGCTGCATTTCACAGACCAGGCCTGGGGCTTGTTCAGAGTTGAGTGACCTCTCCAGTCTGGTGTAAAGATGAGTGGCCCTTAAATGCACGATCAGTGAAGTGTTCTTATGAATCCTGGCAACATGTGGTAACCCACCAAATCAAGAAATGGTGAGCCATGACCTTCATCAGCTGAGCCAGGGGCATGGCTGTTTGCAATTGACCAGCTTTTCTTGCATATTCCTTTAAGGCTTGCACTAGAACAGGTTCAAGCAGAAAATCCAGGCCAATACCACCCTGTATTTAAACAATGCATCTATAAGGAAGAGAGGCTTAGCACCGTACCAGTCCTCTCCCTGTGGGGTCCCGCATCTAAAACAGGCATCGTACATAATGATCTAAAATAGCTGGGGGTCAAGCCACAATTTTAGGGCCAGCACCTCAACACAGCTGGAAAATCCAGAAACCAGCTAGTGGGAAGATCTAATCATAATGCTAATAATGATGTCTATTTACTGGAGGCTTACAAAGTGCCAAGTGATATATTTACATGCAATTTCTTATTTAATCTTTACAATCATCCTATGAAGACTTGGAGAATTCAGTACGTGTGTAACCACATAGTTTTTAAGTGGTGGAACTGATATTCCATTTCAGGCCTCTCTGACCCTAAAGCCCCCAGGAGCCCCCACTTTACACTACTAAGCTATACCGCCTTGGTAGAGAGAGCTAATGATGCCTGCCGCAGCATCAACCCGCTCCACCAAACTGCCTTGAACAGAGACAGGGAAATAATATCCAGGCCCCATGAGACAGCCTCCAGTCAACGTGAGAAAAACTGCAGCCCTCCACACCCTGGAAAGTTCTACCTCACTCCCAGGGCTCTTCCCCTGGGTTACAGCCTGTACACCTCTTTTCCACATTCTCAGGGAGTTTCCTTCAGAAACGCCATGTGGATTTCTGTCCCAGCCCCTCCTCCCACGGTCCCACCCAGGTGCTACTTGGAAAGCTCTTGGTCTTGCATCTGATCTTTCCCATCTCAAGTCAATGATTTAAAGAAACAACCACTTCCTTCCCCCAAACGCTAATAATAAGAGATCACTTTTTTTAAAAATTTGTAGATGTGAGGAAACATGTACAGGTTTGTTACACGGGCGTATTGGGTGGTGCTGGGGTTTGGGCTTCTAGTGAACCTATCACCCAAATAGCAAACATAGTACCCAACGGGTATCATATCTTTTATCTTACCCAAAAGGCACAAAATATCTAATTCTGTCACCTGCAGAGCACAACACTGCAACCTGCTGAGCTCAAACTAGGATGTAATCCCCTTCCACTTCCCTCTGGACCACTGGCCCTGCTACCACACTGGTGAAGAACATCAACTCCAGAACCAGCCTACCTGGGCTCAGTCCTAGCACAGCCACGTGCAACCTGAGTGACCCTGAGAGACCTCACTTTCCTCCTCTGCAAAATGGGAATAATAATATTACCTCCTTCAAAGGGCTGTGGTGAGAAATGAGACCGCGTATTATATATCGAGTACTTAGCTCAGTGCTGGCACAAGATAAAGACTCCACAAATATTAGCAATTGTTATTACTAGTTGTGATTATATTATTATTCCTGCCCTGGTTATTATACATTCATTTATTTTAAAATTACTGCCCTGCTTTCAAAATGGTGCAGATAATCATGGAGTCTTATACATGGGAAAATACTCAGGTACAAAGTTAAAGTGTTCTCTTGACTTGTCCTCAAAATATAGTGCAGTACTTTTAATGATACTTGACATTTTCTCCAAGACTTGACCATATACTCTCTAAATTAATTCCCACGCCATTTCAAAGACACCAGTAATATTACAATCATGTCTGATACCTATTTTGTGCTTTTTCTATATTAGACACTATTTTAAGAAACTTCTATGTATACTATCTTTCTATTTTCAAAGCAGCCCTATGAGACTAAGACTGTGGCTCTACCCCTTTTGTAGGTGAGGAAACTGAGATCCAAAGAGGTTAAGTAACCACCCAGATCACGGGGCACCGAGAGAACATGGGCTGTCCCCAGTTCCCTAGTGCGTGGTTTGCACACTAGAGTTAGATTTAGCCGGGGACAAAGACAGACCAGACCCAGGGCCTTGCTATGGTGGCATAGTCACCTCTTTCTCCAACACCCTCCCCCGACACCCTTTCCGCTGCACTGGGTGATCTCCGACGCTCCTCACTGTAAAACTCCATGACTGTAAGTGAATCTACAACACCATCCTTCCACCAGCTCTGGAGAGATCATAGCACTGATGCAGGTAGTTTTCCCAAAGGACAGAGAACAAAGCTGAATACTTTTCTAGCTACATTAAAAAGGATATTCCTGGGTTAGAATAACATCAAAATGTGTTTTGTTTTGTTTGTTTTAATAGCTTCTCTTTGATCTGCACTTTAGCCGCAGACTGACTGGCTGTACCCACTGTCGTTCTCTCCAGTGGGCAGAGTCTGGCGCTGAGTGAAACTAGCCCACAATTCTTGTAATCACTGCTTTCCATTCATGCTCATTTTTCCAGGGCCACTGCTCAGCCACTGTCCTGATTAATGCAGGAAAAGGAAGGTTATGATTAAGTGAGATGATTTTTCACCCAGGAAAGAGCAGATGAGTTGGATAAACTGCCCAGTTATTGATCAGTAAAGAAGGAGATTTCAGCTGCCCTTGGGTACTGGAAACAGGAAGCTCAGAGAGACCTTGGAGCAGCTGCTCCTCTCTTATAAAGCCCTTGGTAATTGTGAAGAGGAAAAACGTATGTGTTGTACAGATGAAGTGGAGCACATGCAATTTGAGGTTCAGATGCTGAAAAGCAGGGCAAGGAGCCTGACTCATGCTCTGGATTATCCTGTTGCCAGTCCACGAGCAAGAACTTGGCCAGCCTGTCCAATAAATAGGACATTCAACATCAATCTTATTCTAGCTTGTCTCGGGGATGCTTTCTGGAAGGTTCGTAAGCAGGATTCAAATGCCAAAAGCCACAAAAAGGATTATATGCTTGGCACACCACGCCTACTTTCTGCTAATGCAGAAATGTCATCATACAAGGTAGCCACATATTAAACACAGGGAGAGGCAAGTTTTGGTGAGTGCGCACCTAGGGAAGCAGTTCTCAAGGCATGGTCTAGGGAACCCTGGGAGTCCTTGAGGCCTTTTTACAGGGGGTCTGAGGCACTTTAACTTGTTCACTCTTATTCTCTCCCAAACACACAGTAGAGCTTTCCAGAAAGTGCCTGACATGATGTGACATGACATGGCAACAGACTGAATGTAGAAGCAGATAAGAAATCCAACTGCCTCCCATTAATTCAGACACTAAAGAGAGCTGCAGTAAAGTAAGACAATGACACTATTTTGGAGAATATTCTTTTTCAATAATAAGAATTTATGAGAAAGACAAGAGACAACAAATGTTTGCAACAGTGGGGAGAAAAGGGAAACCTAGGATACTGTTGGGGGACTGCAGACTGGTTCCAGTCATGGGTAATAGTGGGGAAAGCCCTACAGAAATTAGAATTAGAACGATCATATGACCCAGTGAGCCCTCTTCTGGGCATATACTCAAAAGAGATAAGATCATCACTTCAAAAAGAGAAATGCACTCCCATGTTTACTGTGGCATTATTCACGATAGCCAAGATATGGATACAAAGTAAATACCCACTGATGAACGAACCAATAAAGAAAATGTGGGCTGGCGTGGTGCATGACTATAATCCCAGCACTTTGGGAGGCCGAGGCAGGCGGATCACCCGAGGTCGGGAGTTTGAGACCAGCATGGAGAAACCCTGTCTCTACTAAAAATACAAAATTAGTTAGACGTGGTGGCACATGCCTGTAATCCCAGCTACTCGGGAGGTTGAGGCAGGAGAATCACTTGAACTCGGGAGGTTGAGGTTGTGGTGAGCCGAGATTGTGCCATTGCACTCCAGCCTATGCAACAAGAGCAAGACTCTGTCTCAAGACAGAAAAAAAAAAGAAAGAAAGAAAAGAAAAAATACTATAAACATGATGGAATATTATTATTCAGCCTTACAAAAGGAGGTCCTTCCGTTTGCCATATCATGGATGGACTGAGAAGACATTATGTAAAGTGAAGTAAGCCAGACAAAGAAAGAAAAGTGTTGCATGATCTCACTTAGATGTGAAATTTAAAAAGCTCAGATACACAGAGATAGAGAATGAAACAGTGATCACCATGAGCAGGGGGTGAGGGTGGGGGAGAGGAAATGCAAAGAGGTAGGTCAAAAGATACAAAATAGCAAATCCGTAGGATGAACAAGTCTAGAAATCTAATGCACGACCTGAGGACTAAAGCTTATAAAATTGTGTTACATTAGGGATTTTTGTTAAACAAGTAAATTTTCTTTTTCTAGCCAGTCAGATTTAGATTTTTAGCTGCTCTTGCCATACACAGGAAATGTAACTCTGTGAGATGGTAGCTGTGTTAATTTGCTTTACTATTGTGACCATTTTGCTATCTATATATATCCCACAATATCATGTTGTAAACCTCAAATATCCTTAAAATTTATTTTTAAAAATGTGTGTTGACATACAATAAGCATATGGTTTGCGATAAATCGACAAATTATTTTTTAAATTTCTGAGTTTTAATTTCCAATATGTCAAATATTGATTGATATAAAATATTTGGGGAACCTCAATTTTTTTTGAGATGGAGTCTTGCCCTGTTACCCAGGTTGGAGTGCAGTGGCATGCTCTCAGCTCACTACAACCTCCGTCTCCCAGGTTCAAGTAATTCTCTGCCTTAGCCCTCCAAGTAGCTGGGATTACAGGCACGTACCACCACGCCCAGCTAATTTTTTGCATTTTTAGTACAGAAAGAGTTTCACCATCTTGGCCAGGCTGGTCTTGATTTCCTTACCTTGTGATCCTCCTGCCTTGGCCTCCCAAAGTGCTGGGATTACAGGTGTGAGCTGTTGTGCTCGGCCATTGGACCTCAATTATTTCTAAGGGAATAAAGATGTCCTGAGCCCCCCATAATCTGAAAACCACCAAGAAGAATGTGGCAATTTTCTTTTTAAGCCAGTGGAAGCCTTCCTTTCTCCTCCAGCCCCTTCGTTAAGCATATAAGGGCTTCAGATTCACCCATTTTCTTGGTCTTGGGCACAGGTTTTTCTTTATAGCCTCATTGCCTGCCTTGACCCAAACCCAAATGACTGACTTGTATTTATTCTGCTCATGGCTTCGGTCCAGGAGATTCACAGTTGTTTATTCTCCCTTGCAAGGCAGTGGGAATGGCTTTCCTTTGCCCCTCAGCTCTCAACCAGTCATTGTCCAGTACAATGAGAACTGTCATCTGCCTGGTCCATCAATCAATAAGGACGGATACACTTCTGTGGGCTGACTGTGGGAGGGAGGTAAATTTAGACCTGGGACTTGAGAAACTATCCTGAGCCTGGGCTACAGAGACCATGGCGGACTCGAGAGCTGTTGTGGGGCAGGACTACAGCCCATCAGTCAGTGGGTAGCATGTTAGAAATCAAGCATCCCCTCCATGTCTTAAAGTCACTACAACACCAAAGCCACAGGCAGAGCCACACACTCTGCACTTTCCAGGGACCTTGGAAGCCCTCCTTGCAAACAAAGCTGGAGCCTTTTCTCCATCTCTCTCCTGCAATCACAGTGAAATAGGGATTTCACCTATAAAGAACCACTGAGTCAATTTCACCGATAAAGTATCAGTGAGGCCCCACTAGACCCTGTATGAAGTGTTGGTGGGAAGGAGAAGCGCAAAGGTGAATAAAAAATGCTCCCCGCTGCCCTCCAGGAGCTGCTCATAAGCAGCAAATATCAGACTCCAGTTTTAACTCATGTCTCTTACTTGGCCTGCTTTTCAGAGGCAGAGAATGTGTGATGAGAAAAGGCAAGGCCACCAAAGAAAGCAGAGAAATGAAAGCCCTAAATAATTCCTAACACTGGATAACCAATGTCTGAAACAGAATTGATTCTGCACAAGAAGCTACTCTGTTTCTTCTTTAAAAGTTTTCTTTTTTTTTTTTTTTTTGAGATGGAGTCTCTCTGTGTCCCCCAGGCTGGAGTGCAGTGGCATGATCTTGGCTCACAGTAACCTCCACCTCCTGGATTCATGCAATTCTCCTGCCTCAGCCTCCTGTGTAGCTGGAATTACAGGCGCACACCACCATGCCCAACTAATTTTTGTATTTTTAGTAGAGACAGGGTTTCACCATCTTGGTCAGACCTTGAGATTTGGGAGGCTGAGTTGGGCAGATCGCAAGGTCAAAGTCTTAGGATTACAGGCATGAGCCACTGTCCCGGCCTTATAAGTGTTATTTCTTAACCTCAATTTTCAACTTGAACAGCAAGCACCTGATTTCCTTCCAAACTGAAAATTGTCCCGTGTTTCCTGGATGGGCTCAGGTTCCCAGGCAGGATTCACCAGAGGGACTCAAAGGAGGCATCCAGCCAAACAGACACCCAGCCCAAAGGGTGTCCGAGTAACAGAAAGGGACTGGGAACATTTTTGAATTGCAAAATGCTTCATCTTTAGCGTATACTCCAGAAACATAAAGTTCTGTGTTACAAGAGCTGCCGGTGAAAATATGTTAAATCGTTAAATGTTTATCTACCACCAGCAGGAGAAAACAACCAGAGGGTTTTCACTAGACTCACACAACGCCAGAGCCTTGAACTTGCCTCCAGGCTGTTGGAATTAGGCAGGGACCTACCAGATCCAAAGTTCAATCACACGTAATGCTTAAAGACCTCGAAGGTGACTAAAAGAGGGAGTTGGTGACACAGCTCCACCCCTTTCAGTCCACTTCCTCTCACTTCTTCCACCCCCACCTCGAGTTTAATCGTTTCTGTTTGGCAAAATTTGAATCCTGGAAACAATCTCACTTTAAGCCTATTCTAATCTTTGTAAAAGATTATCAAGATAATGTAGTTCCACATTTCTGGGACTAGGAACATCAAAAGCCCATTAATGAATTATATGTCTTTAAGGATTATCTGTGTGGAAAAATATGGGAATTATAAATGCAAGTGCATATTATAAAATCACTATTTCTATCAGAAAAAAAAGTGGCATCTTTTTGTCTCAGTCATGAATTCTTTCTCCTGCCTTCCCTGCTCTCACTCTCTCTCTCCAGTGCCTTTTCTCTCTCCTTAATCAATAACCACAATTGCACTCTGATTTCTAGCCTTATGCTATACTCAAACATTTAAAAAATGACACAACAATCAATAAAATTTTAGATCTTCTTTATTTTATTATTATTTTTTAAGACAGAGTCTTGCTGTGTTGTTGAGGCTGGAGTGCAGTGACACGAACTTGACTCACTACAGCCTTCGTCTCCCAAGTTCAAATGATTCTCGTGTCTCAATCTCCCAAGTAGCTGGGATTACAAGTGTGCACCATGCCTGGCTAATTTTTTTGTATTTTTAGTAGAGACAGGGTTTCACCACATTGGCCAAGCTAGTCTCGAACTCCTGGCCTCAAATGATCCACCCATTTCAGCTTCCCAAAGTACTGAGATTATAGGTGTGAGCCACCATGTCCAACCTAGATCGTTTTTTAAACATCAAAATTGAAAATCATGACTGCGGCTCCTTCGTTTAGAATGCAGCCTAACAGGAAGAGCATGGGTTTTCTAGAAGAGCATGCTGGGTTCAGAATCCAGTTCTACTGTGTAGACTGAAGCAGTAAGACTACCAGCAGGCAAGGTTATCAGGAAGAGTAAATAAAATAATGCCTGTGAAGCCTTTAGCTCAATGCCTGGCGTATACAAAGTATTCCACAGGTGACAGCTATCATTATTATCAGGAAGCATTGACAATGTAGGCCACAAGTCAGAAAAGGCAGAGAATGAGAAGGACAGAAATCATACATAGCAGCAAGTGTTTCTTAATTCATCTGTGCCGTCTATTTAAATTGGTTTTGCGGTGCATAAAACACTTACATTAACTTCTCCAATCCCCAGAAGCAGGCAGTAGATAGGACAGGTGATATTATTTCACCTGGTGAACCAGAAAATGAGAGAGGGTCAGAAACGTATCAGAATGATTTTGGGGGAAGGTTTCAGAGTCATTAACTGGAAGAGCTGAGACGATGATGGGAGCCACACCGTTCCCAGCCCTGGAAGGGGACCATTTTCTCTGTTTGCCTGGCCTCCTCGGTCCTTCTGATTTATCATTATATCTCAGCTCACCTAAAGAACTGGTTGCTAAAGAATTTAAGATTAAAATGCTAAAGTTCCTCTTACACTGTTGGTGGGAATGTAAATTAGTACAGCCACTGTGGAAAACAGCATGAAGATTCCTCAAAAAAACTAAAAATATAACTACCATATGATCCAGCAATCCCACTGCTGGGCATTTATCCAAAAGAAATCAGTGTATTGAAGAGATAGATATCTGCTAACAAGTTCACTGGCTCACTATTCACAACTGCCAAGATATGGAGTCAACCTAAGTGCCCATCAACAGGTGCATGGATAAAGAATATGTGGTATACACACACAATGGCATATTATTTAGCCACCAAAAGGAATGAAATCCTTTCATTCTCAACAAAATGACTGGAACTGGAGGACACTATGTTAAGTGAAATAAGCCAGATACAGAAAGACGAATACTGTGTGTTCTCACTCATATGTGGGAGCTAAAAAAAAAATTGAACTCATGGAGATAGAGTATAATGATGGTTACCAGAGGCTGGCAGAGTCGTGGGGAGAGGGGAATAAAGAGGGGTTCGTGGGCACAAAAAATACAGTTAGAGAGAAAGAATAAGATCTATAAGAATAGTGTTCAGTAGCACAATAGAGTGACTATAACAATAATTTAGTATTTCAAAATAACTAGAAGAGTGGAATTGAAATGTTCCTTACACAAAGTAATGATAAAATGTTTAAGGTGATGAATATCCCAGTTACCTTGATTTGATCATTATGCATTATATGCTTGTATCAAAATATCACATGTTCCCCCAAAATATATACAACTATTATATATCCATAAAAGTTCTTAAAAAGTAAAATAAAAGGCTGATGTCATTGCAATAAAAAGGGAATTCCTAATTATCTGACTGTGGCCCATTTGAGTGAATCAAGGTGTTTCCTCTCACCCGTGAGCTGGAAGCCACAGGCCCACTTCCTCTCCTGAAACACAGGCCCCTGAGGATGGCTGCTGGGGAGAGAGCTGTGCCTCATGCAGGGCCTTGGCTCCCAGCAGCCCAGCTGTTGTGTTGCCTTCTGTGGCTCCAGCCCCATTTAGCACAGATCATTACAGGCTGGCAGCTGTCAATTATCCAAGCCAGATAGACTCCCCATGGCATTCCACATCTGGAAAGGCCTTCCCTGGGAACTGGTGCAGAAGCATCCATGCACTTCCGCCTCTATTTAATATCTCCCTGGAGAGTGTTCTCTTCCAAATGCAGAGATCAAGAGAAGTTGAAATACACATAGTAGTTTATATCTTAAAAAATACTCTAGCTAATTCTAATACCCAGCAAGATTATTTTTTAAATGGTATGTAATTGAAGGACAGTGTGTGTGTGTGTGTGTGTGTGTGTGTGTGTATTTCTAGTAAAGCTGTGAATGAAGAACATTTTTTAAAACCATTGGAAATCACTGATAAACTAACAATTTATACTTCCTCCTATGTTATCGAATGGATGATATTTTTTAGCCCACTACATATACTAAATATGAATGATCTGTTCCCCAACCCTTAGTTCCAGCGGTTTCACTAAACAAATAAAAATAAAAATACTCAAAAGGACTTCTGTCCTACCACATACATAGGAAAAATGTGCTGGGTACAGAAAGTAAAAGGTTTCAGCACAAAATATTCAGCCTCCTTCGTGGAAAAAAACCTTCCATAACACAGATCAATAACTCCGGCTGCTTCCTGTTTACTCTGCCTAACTGGGGATTTTACTATAAAACCTGATTACTGTTATCAGCAAGAAGCTGATTTGGCTATCCTGCTCCAAGGAGAGTCATCCAAATTAAAGAGCACCCAATACACAGCTTGTATGATCTTCATGCATGTGGAAGTTTCTAGGGCCTCTCCTTGGCCATTGGGAGGACTCTGTGTCTTGAAGAATGGCCTGACTCAACTTAAATTGTTTATCTAGGTGGCAAATACCAGATTCCCACAACAGGGACACGTTGACATTCCAATCCATGGAAAACTAGAGAAAATTCAAAAGGGTATTAACACCTTGTTCTGGATTTTAGGATTCACTCCATCAAGCTTCTCTCTATGGAAAAGTAGGTGACCTTTTATATGCTTTAACAAACCATGAAGAAATATGCACTTAGGCCGGGTGCGGTGGGTCATGCCTATATGCCTGGCACTTTGGGAAGCCAAGGTGGGAGGATCACTTGAGGTCAGGAGTTCGAGACCATCTTGGCCAACATGGTGAAACCCTGTCTGTACTAAAAATACAACAATTAGCCGGGCATAATAGTGGGTGCCTGTAATCCCACTTACTTGGGAAGCTGAGGTAGAAGACTCACTTGAACCCAAGAGGCAGAGGTTGCAATGAACCAAGATCATGCCACTGCACTCCAGCCTGAGTGACAGAGGAAGACTCTGTTAAAAAAAAGAAAGAAAGAAAGAAAGAAATATGTACTTAGTGCCTAATGTACAGAAGGCACTGAATTGTCCTGTAGAGATACAGAGTCATGCATTGGATGACACACCTGCTGGGGAGAATGTGGGAGAGGTCACAAGGCACTTCAGGCAAATGCCAGCAGAGTAAAAAGTTAATAAACTTTTTACTGCAGCAGAGGGGTGGGTTGGGCTTGAGACAGGTAAAAAAGCATCAGAGGGAAAGGAGGGATTGGACCCATATTGATTTTTTTCATTAAAAGACTTCAGACAGAAAGTGTCCTTGGCTTCTCACTTTGAGCAGGGAGAAGGGCCAATTGCACTTTATCTATGCACTTCCAAAGATGATGACAGAGGCCCAGCCTAGGTTTTTCAATGTCTCGACCAGAAGAGGTAGAGAATTCCTGGAAGGAGATCTGCACCCAGTTTGGATAGGAAGGGATGACAGGAAGGAGAAAGTAGGCAGTGCGCAGAACCTATCTGCCACTCATGGAAGATGCATAATGGTGGAAAGAATCAGGGAGTGGACCTGAGTTTCAAAATCCTGCCCCACTGGCTGGGCGACCCTGGGTAAATCAGAGTCCTTTCCAAATCCGTTCCCCCAACTGTAAAATGGGGTTATGCCTGCCACGATCAGGGGCCTGTTAGCATTCAATAATGCATTTCAAACTTTGAACACAATCTCTTGCTCATAAGTAATCAATAAATGCTGGATCCCATTTGAATTTCCTCACACCATCTTGCCACACACTAGAATAACAATTACAAGGACCACAACCTCGTAATTGACCAACAAAAGCCATTGTTGGTCTCTCTGGCAGACAAGATGGTTAATTTGTGGTTTAGGAAATACATTCTTCCTATTAGAAGGGAAAACTATCTCCTGTTTCATGTTGTATTGGATCACCCATTCCTTAGACCCTTTGTGGGTGGTGATGGAATGAAGAGGAGGGAGGAAGGAGAAGTTACAGCAGAAGGAGGGATTTATCAGGCCTTCCCCTCTCTGGACCGGGCCCTCTGGTGAATGCCTAGTGAGGAAGGCCTAACGGTGTCCCGGTTTCCTAGGAAGCTCTCCTCGACGCCCTCATAAGGATACAGTTTGTTTTGGGGAGCACACACATCTTTGACAGTCATTTGGGCAGGATGTCTCACCGTCAATGGCAGGACTAACATCTAAATTGGATCTTTTTTGTGGTGGGGAGATGGGGTCTTGCTACTTTGCTCAGGCCTTGAACTTGTGATACTTCCACATCAGCCTGCTGAATAGCTGGGACTACAGGTACAAGGCACAGTGCCCAGCTGACTGTACTGGGTCTTTTTCAGGTGAATCCTCACTCATGTGACAATTTTTTACCTTTTAAAACAATTCTCGAGCCTTTTCCTTCTTGTTATGCTTATCCATCAAGGCAGAGGCTGCTTTCTGTATTCACAGTAGCTGACATCAACAGGCTTTCCTCCTCAGCTGTCACGTACTGCCCAGGCCCAAAGATTCTCCTCCCTGCCAGCCCGCTGCTTTCCTAGACCAGAGAGAGAGGCCTGTTCTCCCATGTCTCTCTCAAGTCCGTCTCCTGCCTCCAAGAAAGTAAAGAGCTTTCTTTGGGGACTGACAACTGCAGGTATGTCAGAGCTAACCACAGAAAGTTCTATTTCAGTCATTCTGTCTTCACTCCAGGAGCCCCTATTGTCTACCCACATCTCTTAAGCAATTTACAAAGCTCTGTTAATTCATTCACAGCCTGCTCAGCCTCCAGGCCTTAAGGAGGCGGAAGTCAAACTCAAGAGACAGCGAGGCTTCCAGAGGTTTCATGAGAGTGAGTTTGGCCCGTCTAAAACTAGCATAGCAAGTGGAAGCTGTGCCCTGCTCTTTGGCATCAGATCAGACAGCAAATCCAATGAGTAATCAGAGAGTAAGGAAGCCAGGCCGGAGAACAAGAGCGTGCTGAGGGAGAGGGGAGACTGCACAGTTAGGAGGCAACTTGGAGCCTTCTGGGAACTTGAAGCTGAATGAATGGTTGCTTTCTAGAGTTAGGACAAGTTGAAGGAATAGGGGATGCGTGTGGACTGCACTGTGAGATAGCCAGAGACACCACAGGAGGGCCACCCGTGATGCTGTCCCTCTTCCTTCTATGTCTCTAGACTCTAAAAACACGACCCCTATTTACTCAGCGTCAAGTTTCCCAGCTACTTTCCACCCTCCTGATTTCGCTACGACTTCAGAGAAATGGTTACAGATTATTCCCAGTAAATTTTTTGCTAAGAGATAACAGATCTTCTTTTAAAAGGCTAATGATGGACGGGTATGGTGGCTCATGCCTGCAATCCCAGCACTTTGGGAGGCCGTGGCGGGTGGATCACAAGGTCAGGAGTTCAAGACCAGCCTGGCTAAGATGGTGAAAGCCCATCTCTAGCACAAATACAAAAATCAGCTGGGTGTGGTGGCTGGTGCCTGTAATGAGCTACTCAGGAGGCTGAGGCAGGAGAACCGCTTGAACCCAGGAGATGGAGGTTGCAGTGAGCCAAGATCACACCACTGCACTCTAGCCTGGGTGATAGAGCGAGACTCTATCTGGAAAAAAAAAAAAAAAAAGGCTAACGATTTATTCTATCTAAATCAACTTACTCTTTTCTTGCTTTTAACAGTCAATTGACTTTTAAAATTTTTTAATTCTTATTTTAAATTGTGGTAAAATACGCATAACATAAATTTTACCATCTTCACCATTTATTTGATTTTAAGTTCCAAGGTACATGTGCAGGACGTGCAGTTTGTTACACAGGTAAACGTGTGCCATGGTGGTTTGCTGCACCTGTCAACCCATCATCACCTAGGTATTAAGCCCAACATGCACTGGCTGTTTTTCCTGATGCCCTCCCTCCCCCTGCACCCCCATCTTCACCATTTTCAAGTCAACAGACAGTGGCACTAACCACATTCATACTGTACAATGACCACCACCATCCATCTTTCGAATTCTTTTTCTTTTGCAAAACTGAAAGTCTATACCCATTAAAATCTAGTTTCTTTTAGTAAGGAAGGTTCACTTTAATAGACAAAAGAGAAACAATTAGTCAAAGAAGAAAGGGATTAGGGAACTGAATGAAGCCAGCACAAAGAAAACAATTATATTTATTCTCTTTACTGATTTCAAAGAAAGATCTTTATCATCTTAATTGACACTCTAATCCTCATATAATTTAACACTCTTTAACACTCTCTTTAGTTTAACCCAATAAAGAGAAATAGTTTAAAGTATTAACCACAGGGTTACTTTCGTGAGTGACACAAAGCAAGACTAACACTTCGATATGTGTTAAGAACAACTATGTGTATTTCTGACATGAAATTAACGACATAGTGCTAATTCCAAATACCTGAAGTTTTCCTTCTAGGAATCTTATCAAACTAATACTGCGACACACAGAAAAGACTTTCTGGGCAATTGGATAGACTGTTATTTTTTTGGTTGTTGTTTTTCGAGGCAGAGTCTCACTCTGTCGCCCAGGCTGGAGTGTAGTGGCACAATCTTAGTTCACTGCAACCTCTGCCTTCCAGGTTCAAGTGATTCTCCTGTTTCAGCCTCCTGAGTAGATGGGATTAAAGGTTCGCACTACCATGCCTAAGTTTTGTATGTTTTGTAGAGATGGGGTTTCACCATGTTGGCCAGGCTGGTCTTGAACTTTTGATCTCAAGTGATCTGCCTGGGTTGGCCTCCCAAAGTGCTGGGATTACAGGCATGACTCACCACGCCTGGTGCATCACTTACTATATTGCTCTTTAAAATAATCTAATTTTAAAAGGCTTGTATATAACGATATCTAACATACAATTTTGTGAGGGCAGAGCCTGTAAATAATCACTAAACTGTACACATTTGCTTTCTTTTTAGTCATTCCCTTCATGACCTCTATGAGCACCCAATGCATGCATTTATTTGAAGTAATTTCAATAACGTGTCCTGCCCAAATATTTTCTGTGGTTCAAAGAAGAGAACTATAGTGCTAGTTAAGGTAAAAGACCTTTGTAAGGACTCCAGTGTAAGGCAAAGTCCTAAATCCTGAGGAATCAATTTTCAAGAGAAAATAAATGACTGCCCATTTGGATAGATACTCCAGACAATGTGTGTGGGCTAGAGAAATACTTGTGGTCCTTAGGGTGGGTCTCAAGGTTCTAGGAAGGAACACCTGAGACAGAGCCCTGCTGGGGGAAATCCCAGTGCCCCGCAGGGGAGGTGAAGATAACTGACAACTGCTCTCAGTGGGTTTGGAGATGATGTGGAAGGTACCAGCAGAGGTAAAAGTGACAGGGCTTGGCCAAGTTAGGGAGGCAATGGATCCAGTGCAAACACCAACCCCCTCCGCCGGTCACTAAGTAGGCTGTGTGACCTTGAGCAAGTTACTAACCTCTCTGAGCCTCCACTTCCTTCCTCATTATGTAAAAGAGTTGTTTAGGGAATAATATGAGATAGAGTGCAAGCACCAACTCCAGCTGGTCATTAAGTAGGCAGTGTGACCTTGAGCAAGTTTCTAACCTCTCTGAGCGTTCACTTCCTCCCCCATTCTGTAAAAGAGTTGACTGGAGAATAATGTGGGATGATATATAAAACACAAGAAAAAGTAAATAGCCAGCTGGATAGAGAATTCCTGAAGACAACTGATGAAGAATATCTATTATGATTGAAAAGTAGATGGCGTGGTATCATCATCACCTTCAGAGTTTCTCTTTGACTAGGTCACTCCCAAATCTGTATTAAAAATCATGTTCTAATTTTCCCACCAAAAGGGTCAACGTATGTTAGAAAGAAAACAGAATACAATTGCAAAGTGGCTTATTAATTGGGGATTATTTCTAAATGACGTTCTCAAAGAGCTGTGAGTTACATTTGTTCAGAATGAGATGAAACATGACAAGGGGAACAAAGGATTTGTTTCCTGTGCTATTGGGAGAAACCCCCAGAGAAACCACCAAATAAAACAGGTCCGGTGTCCAGAATTATCAGGCTGGAAAATCATACTGCTGAATAAAATGCTCACCTGAAAAGTGTATTCCAAAATCATGCAGGCTAAAGGCAGTTAGAGGAAACACTGAGCTATGGAGTCAGAAAATTGTTGACCCATAAAGAAGCTTCTTACAAGGGATCCTGGCTGGCAGAGCTACATCCGGGGCTGGAACAGTGGGAGCCCTGGGCGCTGTTTCTGCACCCCACCTCACCCCGCCATGGCCACTCCTTCTCCAGACTCCCCACTTCCTCACTGCAATGGACCTTCACTCAGTGGCCCAAAAAGCTTTCTGAAGCACACCTCTGATGCTCCTCTCCAGGAGGTTACTCAGCTCTGCAAATCCAAGCATGAAAATACTGCCAATGAGAGACAGCAAAATTAATCACATAGTACACTACTTTACAAAGACTTTTATAAAATAAAGCACCTAAATATTTTATTTTTTAATGGGTAATGCACTGACATGACCCAAATCCAAAATTAGATAGATGATCTGAATGCAGTGACTCATGCCTGTAATCCCAGCACTTTGGGAGGCTGAGATGGGCAGATCACCTGAGGTCAGGAGTTCAACACCAGCCTGGCCAACATGATGAAACCCTATGTCTACAAAAATACAAAAATTAGCAGGGCATGAGAGCAGGTGTCATAATCCTAGCTACTTGGGAGGCTGAGGCAGGAGAATCACTTGAACCAGGGAGACAGAGGTTGCAGTGAGCCAAGATCGTGCCACTGCACTTCAGCCTGGCACCTGGTGACAGAGTGAGACTCTGTCTCAAAAAAAAAAAAAGAAAGAAAGAAAGAAAAAAAACACAAAACAAAATTAGATAGGAGAATACTCATAGAAAAGTCTGTCCTCCACTCTGGCCCCGAGGGATAATCATTTCTCATCAGTTTCTATCTGTATTTTCAGTGGTTTTCTTCCAGCTCTCTTAAGGTATAAATGACAAATAAAAATTCCATATATTCAAGGTGTAGGACGTGATGATTTGATGTATGTATACACAGTGAAATGATCACCACAACCAAATCCATGAACACATCCTCACCACACTTTGTTACCATTGTTATCTGTGTGGTAGGGGAGTGAGGCCACTTAAGTCTACTCTTCTGGCAAATTTCAAGTATACAAAACAGAATTAATTATAGTCGCTATGTTATATGCTAGGTTCCTAGAATTTATTTATACCTGAAATTTGTATCCTTTGACCAACTTCTTTTTTCAAACAGTACCAATATAAAAAACTTGTATATATATAATATGTATATATAGGGACCATATAATTAATATACACACATACATTCTTACACCACCCTATTTTACACAAAAAGGAGCACCAATATCCAGTCTTCTTGCACCTGCTCTCTTCCTTCTCTATATCCTGCAGATCTCTCCACACTCACACATGAAGATCTTTCTTCTTTGATTTTGGGTGTTTTGTTGGCAGGGGTGGGATTTGAGACAAAGTCCCAGTCCATTGCCCAGGCTGGAGCGCAGTGGCACAATCTAGGCTCACTACAGCCTTGGCCTTACAGGTTCAAGTAATTCTCCCACCTCAGCCTCCTGAGTAGCTAGGACTACAAGGGCACATCACCACATCCAGCTAATTTTGGTAGTTTTTTGTAGAAATGGGGTTTTGCCATGTTACCCAGGCTGGTCTCAAACTCCTGAGCTCAAGCGATCTGCATGACTCGGCCTCTCAAAGTGTTGGGATTACAGGCATGAGCCACTGCACCCGGCCCATTCCTTTTTTTTTTTTTTTTTTTTTTTTTTAGCTACATAGTACTCGACTATGTGCCACACCAGTCTATATTCTACTAGTTCCCTATTGCTGGGCACTTGGTGTTTATAACCTTTTGGGATTACAGTAATGGCACACACCAGGCATAGTGGCTCATGCCTGTAATCCCAGCACTTTGGGAGGCTGAGACGGGTGGATCACAAGGTCAGGAGTTCGAGATCAGCCTG
This sequence comes from Callithrix jacchus, assembly GCF_049354715.1. Taxonomy (NCBI): domain Eukaryota; kingdom Metazoa; phylum Chordata; class Mammalia; order Primates; family Cebidae; genus Callithrix; species Callithrix jacchus. The sequence continues at coordinate 28,842,053 of NC_133512.1, forward strand.
ATTCACATGGTAAAATCCCATTTCTACTAAAAGTACAAAAATTAGCCAGGCGTTCAGTGGCATACACCTATAATCCCAGCTACTCAGGAGCTGTGAGGCGAGAGAATCTCTTGAACCTGGGAGGCGACGGTTGCAGTGAGCAGAGATTGCGTCACTGCATTCCAACATGGATGATAGAACGAGACTCCATCTCAAAAAAAAAAAAAAAAAGGCACAAGCAATGACCTAAGACTTATGTTATTTCACACTTGCAAACATAGAGCGATGGAAGTGGGATTGCATGTGCACTGCTGCTAGATGATGCCAAATCCCTCTTTGCAGAGGCTTTACTGTTCTACAAACTCAGCAGTGAGATAAAGTTCTCATTTCTCTTTTGAAAGTTTTGCTCATTTTAATGTTTTTATCTATATTATTTTGTGGGTCTCACGCTTTTGTAGCAGGCATATTTGTAGAAGGAATAATCAGAAGCTGTGTCCTCACTACTACAAAAAAATCAAAACACTTCATTTCACCACTCAGAAGTGTCAAATTAGTAGTACAGATATCAAGTGTATGACTTTGGAGGAGCTAGATGCTCTGGGAGCTGAAACAGGCTTAGACTTTATGGAAGAAAAGGGAATTGGCAGGCCCTGGAGAAAACAGAAGATGAGGTGAACAGAGAAACACTTCCAGGTTCCAAAGCAGAAATATTCACAAAGTGCGCCAAGAAGTGAGCAAATTGACTGGACCAAACAAACTATTGTGTAGATTCTTGAGCACAAAGCTTAGAAATGCAGTTTGGGGCCTGATTGTAGAAAACTTTAAATTCCAGAGGGGATTGTCTAATCTTTATGACTTAAGCTATATGAAGGGTGACCAGATGTCCTGGTTTGCCAAGGACAATCCTGGTTATTTCTGTTGCTCTAGCATCTCTTTCGCTCTCGAGAGACTCAGTTTGGATGATAATTACATGGCCAGTTGTCCTAGCTATAGGGACCACCAAAAATCTGTGGGCGAGAGAGAGAGGAGAAAGTAGTATTTCATCAAGATCAATCTGAGAGGCCAGGCTTATAATCTCAATGGCTCATGCTTATAATCTCAACACTTTGGGAGGCCAAGGTGGGAGGATCACTTGAGCCCAGGAGTTTGAGACCAGCCTGGGCAACATGGCAAGACTCCATCTCTTAAAAAAAAAAAAAATTAGCAGGGGGTGGTGGCACAAACCTGTAGTCCCAGCTACTCTGGAGGCTAAGGTGGGAGGATTACTGGAGCCCAGAAGGTTGAGGCTGCAGTGACCTAAGACCACACCACTGTACTCCATCCTGGGTGACAGAGTGAGACCCTGTCTCAAAAACAAAACCAAAAGTATACATCTGCATACCTGAGTATACAGAATGGATAAAGAGAGAGAGGCTGGAGATAGGGAGAGCAGGACCTCACCAGGCAGAGTAGCAGGAGGAAGGATAGAAGGCCTGACTCTGCTTCAACTAGTTTAGAGCAGGGTCATTTGTCTAACCTCTCTGAAGCTGCCATTTCCTCATGTATAAAGAGAAGATAACGGACTGGATGCAAAAGCATCTTCTCAGTTCTGATTCTCTAGGGCCCAAGAGATTAGAGCTATAAGCTAGATGCCGGATATCTAGAGGAGTGGAAAGGAAAAAAGAGAAAGGGATGGTGGAGGAGAGACAGTGGTCAGAACAGTTGTGCCCAAGCAACAGGGAGAGCAGAGGTGCTGCCACTGGCACATGGAAGAAGTGAAGACCACCAACCTGCTATGAGACTCTCCATGGGCTTGGTTTTATTAACACACATGCTGTATGGAGATGACCGCAGGCCACTGGAGGGGTGACTGAAAGACACATGTAGGAGAACACAGTGGTGTGACCAAGCCCAACGAAAACCAGAGCTGGGATGAAGCACACTTTGAACCATCTGGCAAATGACCTCAGTAAGGGTTGTGGTCATTCACGGTTATCAGGTGTGGTCAAGGCGGCCAAGACAATGGGTGAGTAAACCTATTCCCTGGTGGAGGCATCTGAGTTTCAGGCCAGGCAGCCTGGGAAAGCAGGGCAGGTTTTAAACAGCAAGGCTAGCTGACAGCCCAAGTCTTAACTTTCAAAGGCTCTGAAGGAAATCTACTGCCTTATACCAGATGTATTTAAGGAAAACTCCTGCTACCCAAATGGCCTGGGCTCCAAGAAAGTATCACATCCACTGCTTTGGGATTGTTTCTCCAATGACAAAAGAGATTTTCAGCCAGAACTCCTTACTATTAGAGGGTCTCTGGTTAACAGAGGGCCCTGTAGGTAGATTTGGATGGGGGTGGGGGACTGTCAGTTCCTCGTCATATGCTATAGAATTGGCTTCCTGGACTGCCTGAGTCGCCCAAGGTCCGCTACCCTGGAGCCTGCATGGACAGCTTTTGGAAGCTCATCAAAAATCATCTGTGCCAGACCAGCCTGATGTAGCCATAATTTATGGTTACTAGAAACTGAACTTTAAATCCTTGAACAAATGACCCATGAGCACCAGCTTCCTGCAGAAGATACTGGAGAATGAAGAGATCTACCTCCTCCCCACCCAGCTTCCACCACTTCTTTGTAATGAGATCAGAAACAAATAATTAAATCACTTAGAGGCAAGCTGCACTCCATACATCCAAAAATCACAAGGTGAAAGTTAAAATATTGTACTTGTGTTCAAATTGAAAGAATGACAAATGGCTGTTGCTCTCCTTTTCAATGTTCATTTACAAACTTATCTTGTCAAGAAAGAACACTTGTAATCAACAAAGAAACTATGTGAGAATGAGCCATTACACTCCAGCTTTATTAGAGATAAAGTGTTCTCATGCTGTCACATGATTCTGTGATTCTGAAATAGACTGAAGAGTTATTTGGGGCTCGAGGGCAAGGCTATGTCTCATTCATTCATCCAAAAACATCTGGCACACTCATGGCATGTAAGTCAAGTTTATGACATGGCGGCCTCTCACTGGGTCTAGAGACGACCATAACCCAAAGGTGAAACTCCCCATAACATCACACCTAGATGTTAACATGAAGTAAACGGAAAGCAAGAAAAAAGGCATCTGTTACAAGCCAATCACTCTTGTCTGAGAAATGTCTGCTCTGGCTGTCAGGAACTTAAATACCAAAGGAAAGGTAAATTGGATTAGGTTACATTTGAAAGAGGTTCCAGTACTTCTGATTGCATTTGATAGCTTAAGCTGAATCACTTTCTAGAAACTGATTTTTGCATACTGCAAGTCGCATTCATGTATTCTGTCCTTACAGAGTTTATACCTGAGTAAAGGACCAAGATGAACACAACCTGCAAAGAGAGAAATAATGTCAGTAAACCAGTCCAATTCTCCACAACTGCCGACAAAAAAGAATACACAAAAGATGCAAAAGGAGACATCAATCATGGCTGTTTGTTTTTATAAAAACTCCCTTGTGAACTTGAGTCACCCAGCTTGCCGTCTTGGCTGTCTCCAAGATCAGTTCCAACTAATTGCCCAGTTGTCCCATTGCCTGCATCACACAGTCTATAAAACACAAAACTAGACTGAAAAGAAAGGCAACAGGAAAGAAAATCCTCAACCAATATAAATACATATATTTTTTAGAGATCACTCAGCTTCTTCCTCTGACCTCATGGCTGGAAGGTTTTAACAAAGGCTTCTCAGTGTGGAGGGTGTTCCGTCTTCTCCTTGCCTCGTGATTATTCCTTCCCACGTCCAAAGATTTAGGACTGGCTGGAGGTCACATGGGCCAGGCGACAGAAGCTGTGCTGCACAGCTGCCACAGGAGCCCTGCCTTTGTTATCCTGACTCCTGCTACCCAGGTAGCTCACTCTGAAGTGAGCTTGCTGGCCTTACCTGGAGCCACATGCCTGTCTGAAGCTGAGTGCCTGAGACAGTGACCAGGCAAAGGGAAATGCAGAAGCAGTCTCCCTCTGCACACAATCCACTGGGCATGCCCAGGGAAAATTACTTCCACCCCTCTCCTCTTCTGCCCCTCTCTATTACCATGAGTAACCCACTGTCCATTCCTGGGTGCCTGCCTGGCAGTCTCCTGGAGTAAATGGACCTGAACACTTTACTGTGTTCCTCTGGTCTTCCAGTACCTCCTCCCAGGGGTCTCACCACTCTATGACCTGCACACTGTCTTGGTGGGATAACTGCATGCAATTGCTCAGAATGACTTCTGTGCTGGACACAGTGCATTGCTAGCTGAGCACTCTGGCCAACCCCCCTTTAGCAAACCTGGTTAACTACAGAAACTGGAAAGCGAAAAACTACATTTCCCAGACTCCCTTGCAACAATGGGACTAAATGCGACCCAAGCTCTGAGGAGCAGACACACGTGACATCTGAAAGGAGAGGGTGTCAAGCAGTGGCTGTACAGAGAGATTGGCCCCTCCTAGAGATCTACTATGTGTGATTTTTCTGGGGCAGCTTGCAGATTCTCATGTCCAGTCCCTGGTAACCAGAGCAGCCCTGTTTCTCTAAGGTCCCAAAACGCTGTCAAAAGTCAGTTTCTGCTTAAACTCCTTGGAGTGGCTTCTGTTGTCTGCAACTAACAACACTAACCAAAACAGCTTCTTATCTTATACCTTAGGCTTTTTCCCCCTTAATGTAGTGTCTCCTCCTCATTGTCACAGAAAGTACTTCAGATACATGCCTCAAATTTCACTTGAGAAATGCCAAGTCTCAGTTGCTTTGAATATGTTGTATATCAGCTTTAAGATTAGCATTAGCACTAGTCTCATCCATTCATTCACTTAACAAGGATCTGTTAAAGGGGTACTGTGTACCAGGTACTGAGATGACCATGGTGCACATATAAGACACAGTTCTTGCCTTCATAGAGCTTACCATCTAGTAGAAAAAGAATAGCAGCTGGGCACGATGGCTCCCACCTGCAATCCCAGGATTTTGGGAGGCCAAGGAGGGCAGACCATGAGATCAGGAGTTCGAGACCAGCCTGACCAACATGATGAAACCCCATCTCTACTAAAAATACAAAAATTAGCCAGGTGTGGTGGTGCACACCTGTAATCCAAGCTACTCTAATGGCTGAGGCAGAAGTTGCAATAAGCTGAGATTGCACTACTGCACTCCAGCCTGAACGACAGAGGGAGACTTTGACTCCAAAAAAAGAAAAAGAAAAAAGAAGTTAAAAGAATAGCTACATTTGTTTAGCATCTACTCCTACCAAACACTATAATTGACACTTTAAATATTTAACTCATGTAATTATCAAAATAACAGACACTATCATCCATATTTTACAGTTGAAGGAACTAAGGTTCAAAAAGGATAAGTAACTTGCCCACGATCAGAATTTTTTTTTGAGATGGAGTCTTGCTCTGTTGCCCAGGCTGGAGTACAGTGGCACAATCTCAGCTCACTGCAACCTCTGTCCCCCAAGTTCAAGTGGTTCTCCTGCCTCAGTAGCTGAGATTACAGGCACGTGCCACCATCCTGGCTAATTTTTGTATTTTCAGTAGAGATGGGGTTTCACTATGTTGGTCAGGGTAGTCTCAAACTCCTGACCTCGTGATCTGCTCGCTTCAGCCTCTCAAAGTGCTGGGATTACAGGTATGAGCCACATCACCCAGCCATGATCAGAATGTTTTATCTAGTAAGGGATAAAACTGAATTTAAATTCACAGAGTTGACTCTAAAAGCTGCTTCCAACATAAACTGTGAATACCTTAAGGGTAGGAAATCTATTAAGTTCATCTTTAAATCTTATAGTTGGAAGGCTCATCTACCCAATCTCCCACCTATTCCAGAATCCTTTTTATAGTAGATGCTGCTAGTTTCCTCCCCCAAATCCATAATTCCCTGCTTCCTTACAAAAAGAATGCCTAGTTTGTTCAGAGCACTACTGAATCCAGCTAAAAACTAAATTTCCCAGACACTATCACATTTATTAGAGGTCATATGACCCAGTTCTGTTCAATAAGAATCAAATGGAATGTGCTGAGGATTTTGGAAAAGTTTTGCTTTGTAAACATGAACCACCTCTTCCTCCTTGAAACTTCTTCCTGCTGGATTGAGCAAGGGAGGCTGGAGGTGGGGCAGCCATCTTCAGGCAGCAAGGATGAATGCCACATGTAAGGATGACAGGACAGAACAGAGAAGGAGCCTGGGTCCCTGACGGCATCAGGAGGCTTCTACATCAGCCATGAAGACACAGCTCAGGACATCTTATTACGTGAAAACTTGTATGTTGAATCCCTATTTGGCGAAGCTCTATAATTGAGTTGCTGTTACATGGACTGAAACTGTCTCTAACTGATACACTGTCCTTAACACTCTGGATGACTAAGAATTAACTTATGTCTTTCCCGTGATGGGAAACTGTCCCATGAAAAGCCACTTACATGTTTGAATGTTCCTGTAAAAATACTTTTTCTTCTCCTTAAACTGAAATCTGACTCTGAATAAGATGCATAAGAATGCAACTGAAGACAAACAGCAAATAAACACCAAATGCTTGCAGACTATCTCATGTAATCCTGTGTAAACTTATGTGGTAGGTTTCATTATGCCCAATTTGCATAATAAGATCACAAATAAGATCACATTCTAAGGTTCTGGATGGACATAAATTTGGGGGTACATTATTTAATGTACCACAGTGGCAAAACTAAACCTCAATTTCTCTACTGCTCCAGAGCCTTTCTATTGCTGTTCATGGGTTAATAATAGTGAATTTGGTCTATTTAAGTATATATAGCATGTGTAAGATTTTGAGATGGATATAAAATTTAAAGCACCTTCAAAAAAACCACTGTCACCCTTATTTTACATGTTGGAATCTCGAAAATAAGTGCCATGCGTCAAGCCCAATCTTCAATTACATATAATTAGGTTCTATTTCTGCAATGAATACCTTACTAGTTCCAAATCTGGCTTCGATTTCACAGCTGAAGGTAAACACTCACAGTTTACATGTACTGACATATTTCTCTTCATTTCAATCTCAAAACACTAAGCTGAGGAAAGAATGAAATCTGTTTATCAAATATACTAATATGTCTAAATTACCTTATTCACTCTGAAATTCTGCATTTATGTTAGTTACACAAAGTTACCTTAAAAACACTGCCTCACATTTATCAGTACTCACCATGTTCGGTGCTTTATATGTAGCTCATCCCTATGCCACCACCAAAAAGTAGTCTTATTAGAGGCAGGTATTTTATTTTATTTTATTTTTCAGATAGAATCTTGCTCTGTTGCCCAGGCTGAAGTACAGTGGCATGATCATGGCTCGCTGCAGTCTCGACCTCCCAAGCTCAAGAGATCCTTTCACCTCAGCCTCCTAAGTAGCTGGGACTACAGGCACATGTCACCACACCCAGCTAACTTTTGTATGTTCTTGTAGAGACAGGATTTTGCAATGTTGCTGGGCTCAAGCGATCTGCCAGCCTTGGCCTCTCAAAGTGCTGGGATTGCAGGCGTGAGCCGCACGCCTGGCCTTGTATTTTATTTTAAATCATAATCCCTTGAGAAATCTCCTGCATAGTAGATACATAACAAATGTTTACTGATAAATTTTAGCATTTTTATTCAAATTGCCATCATTGATCATAATTAGTAAGTGATAGAAATACTGCTCAATTGTAAAGAAGTTCAGGCAAAAAAAGGGAAGAGTCTTCTCACCAGGTGTGGTGCTCCATGTACATTATTAGACATCAATAAGCAACTAAGGTTTAACCAGAAATCAGAGTTCCTAGTCTAAAATAACTGGTTATTTATAAAGTACTTTCATATTCTTTAAGGAGTGATGCTACAATTCATGAAAGTCTCATGTTTTCTGTACTTTCCTAAATCAGAAACCTCTCTTGCTGTTGCCTGATTTCCTGAGACATGCGCTCCTTAGATGGGTGAAGCATAATTAGGTTAATCTCCTATCTGTAACATTTCAGGATAAAAAGGAATTTTAACTCTGTTACAGAATTATCAGAGAAGAACCTTTTGGTCATTTAAGGATTAGAAAGGAAGAACTTCTGATCCAATGAATCTCCTATCTAATTTTGGTAATGGCTATATAATTTCATTTTTGCAATGCAGATAAAAGGATATTTTTAAATGGGAACATATCGATAAAGGCAGTGCTGTAAAAGCTACAAATGGCCGATTCCTGCTAGCTTTCTTTCATCCCAGGGAGCATCATATTCGCCTGCTAACAGAAATCTGAGCTAACTGACGTCTCTGGTAGCGAACAGAAGCAAATATAACAGACAACATAGTTGCAGATGAACAGTAAAATTAGGTCTTGTGTTAAAGAGGGTTAAGTTGGTAAGGTCCTGGCAATACAGATATATTCAGAAGGCTTATACTCTCTTCACCAGGCAAAAGAATAGAAGAAAAGGAAATTCTTATACACGGTTTTACAACTCCAATTGCCACTTGTTTAAATTCACATTTTTACACTGTTAAAGAATGGAACGGGTTACTGGTATTCGTGTCACTACCATTCCTGAGAAATCATTCCTATTTTTTCCTTATAGATGCAAAGTATCACAAAAGTAAATGTAATACCTGTAGTTTTTAACTGTTTATTGCATAATATCTTTCACATGGCAGTGGCTATCAAGCTTAAGTTGCTTTTCTGGAAGCTGCAAGATACACATGGATGAATACATCCTCTACACTCAACCTGTAATCCAGCAGGAAAAAGACATAAGGCTTAGAGCAGAAGGACCACAGGACAACCTAGGGGGTTGTGATGGTTAGGTGACAGCTTGCCTGGTTAAGGAACACTTAGAAACCTAATAAAGCAGTATTTTGGGAGTGTCTGTGAAGGTAGTTCCAGAGGAGGTTGACGTGAGTCCGAGTGCGTTAGGTGGGGAGGCACCATCCAACCAGCTGGTGGGCTGAAAAGACAGAAAAAACAGAAAAAGCAAATGTGTCCATCTGTCTGCTGGAGCTGGACACACTCTTCTTCTTCTCCTGTCCTTGAACAAGCCCAGGCTCCCTGCCTTTGGACTCCAGGACTTATACCAGCAGCCCCGCCGGTTCTCACGTCTTTGGCTTCAAACTGAGAATTATGCCATCAGCTTCCCTGGCTCTGAGGCCTTTGGACTCGGACTGAGCCATGCTACCAGCATGCCAGGGTCTCTAGCTTGCAGATGGGCCATCATGGGACTTTTCAGCCTCTAAAATCACATAAGCCAATCCCCCAAATAAATCCACTCTCATATCTCTAAATCTATCTACCTATCAATCATTCATATTGAGTCTGTGTCTCTAGAGAACCCTGACCAATACAGGGGCAAAAGAAGAAATCATTTTTGACTACTGAAATCACAGAACTCCTCAAGAAGAAGTAACAACTGATCTGGAACGAGAACAGAGTGCCCGGTGATGGGTGAGGGCACCCAGGGTACAGGAATGGCATGACAGAGACACAGAATTCTAAACCCCGCTCATCCCCAGAGTCACATGGCCAGAACTTCAAATATGAAGTATTCAGGTTCTAGCACCCAACTTCCTGGTGTGTGTCTTTCAAAGTAGAATTGTATGTTTAATTTCCTCAGTAGATTCTGCTGAGGGTTCAAGTTTGAAGCATTGGGCAAAAAGTGAAAATCTACATGAAATATTTAGAGCACAAGAGAGGCAGGGAAGACTGTTTGAGGCCTTGAAATCCAGGCTTAAGAGTGAGGGAACCACTGGAAATCTGTGGGGCACGCAGTACTATGATTAGAGCTGTGTTTTGGGGAATATCACCTGACAGTGGCCCAAAGGCAGAGCTGAAGAGGACACTCCAGGCAGGAAATTCATCAGCAGGCTGATCATGGCAATCTGGGTGAGATGCCGGGCCCAAGCGAAGGTCATGACAGCAGAATGGAAGAGGAAGAAATGAAAGCTGCAGACAACAGGGTGGGGAGACTTGGTGAATGAGCTGGAGGCAAACTGGGGTCGCAGGTTGGCAGGGAAGTAGGCTGAAGGCAGGTCTGACTTCAAGGCCCAGTGTCCCACATGGCTGCCAGTCTAGAGCTCAGGTCTCTGGTCTGACAGCACATGTCACTTCTTCCTGATATTGCCACCAGCTGCTAGGACCATTGCCTACTATAGTACTTTCTCTCCAGACTCTCTCAGCTGCCTGGCCAGACTCACTCTCATCACCTGCAACACAGTCAGATCAGATCTAATGTCTATGCTTCACGGCAAGGGACAGGGCCTCCTTTCCAAGCCCCAGACGCCCTCCAGCCCTCCTCAAACCCACTGCCAGCTGGCTGGTCTCTGAACCCTTACAGACATGGTAAACTGGCATTCTCAGGCATCAGTGCCTGAACAAGGCAGAGAAAGCACATGGTTTCACATGCAATGATGCTGTTTCTATACAAATGATGACTTGACTAAAATCAGAAACAGTATAACCACTGACCACCTAAAGAGAAAGAGCAGAGAGGATTTGGGGGTTGCGTGATTTTTGCCTTGCTTTGTTTCTAATTGGAAAGCAAAGCCATGGAAAGGGAGTGCTGGTAGAGGAAACAACAGCATCGGTGCTCCTGTCCCAGTGGATCTGGCAGTGATACCGTTAAGGTCAAGGCTAGCTGTGAAAGGACAGGGCTCGTGAGGCACCATCGGGGCAGTGAGGCCTTTTTGTGTGTTTTGTTTCATTTTCTGTAACCCAGGGACTGACAATTTTTGCAAGGGGGAAGAACACATAAATTCTGGCTCCTTCTCAGCCACTGCTCAGGCACTGCACAACGCCAGGGCGCTGAGGCAGCTTCTGACAAGCTGCTCTCAGGAAGCAGGTCAGGCGGGCTGTGAGCAGATGACTGGAGGAAGCATGCCGCCTGGGGCAAATGGACACCTGCTTCTGTGGAGGGTGTGGGCAGCCACTTTCCTGAGTGTGGGAGAGAGCTGAAAGGAGGCAGCGAGGCCTATGTGACACTAGGGGCAGGAAGGAAACTCCTGTTCTGGCATCTTTGGGTGAGTATGTGATTGCGTATACATCAGCAATATTTGAAAGAGAAATCCAGAATTTGTGGCTCTTACTATGCCTCCCATCTCACTCCCCAAGTTCCAGTGATGCCAAACTGCTCTCTCCACTCTCATCTCCGCATTCACTGTTCCTTCTTCCTCATAGCCCTCTGGTCAGCCTGGTGAAATCCCATCCATCTTTCAAATCCAGGCAAAGATGCCACCACTTCTGTGAAATACTCTTTGACACTCCCAGGTTCAACAGACCCTACCCTCCTCTGATCTCATACAACGCAAGAAATGCACCTCCATCATGACCCCCATGTGATGCACGCCACTCCACGCTGCTGTGAACTGAGTGCTTGTGTCTCCGCCAAGTCCTCACCTCCAAGGTAACACTATTAGGTGTTGGGGCCCTTGGAAGGTGATTAGGTCGTGAGGGCTGGCCCCTCATGACAGGATTCATGCCTATAAAAGTAGCCCCAGAAAGTTCTTTCACCTCTTCCCCCATGTGAGACCACAATGAAACGGCACCATCTATGAGGAAGAAGGCTCTCATTAGACACCGAATCTGCAGGTGCCCTGATCTTGGACTTCTCGGCCTCCAGAATGGTGAGAAATAAACTGCTATCATTTAGAAGCCACCTAGTCTAGTCCAGGGTATTCTGTTACAGCAGTCTGAATGGACTAAAACAAGTACTTAAGTCATGCGAGCTATCTTTCAGTCATGGATGTGCCTTACTTACCTGACTCCACAACACCTGCAAGCAGGTGCTCAAGGGCCCTGTAAGCCATGTGGATCACACATCAAACTTAGCACTTACTAACAGGAGGATCAGTGAATAGGAATCATGCCAATAATGGCTTTACTTTGACCCTTCACTCCTTGGAAACAAGAAGGGAAGAAGCTCTGATGGCCCTCCAGAGCCTATTCTGATGTAGCAACTACCAGCAAACAAGTCCCCTTGGAGACTGTCCACTCCACATTAGTGCCCACCTACTCCCTCCACCACCCCCTCCCCCTGCCCCCAGGCATGAGAACTAGGACCAGGAAAAAGAAAGAGATCTTTGGGAACCTCTCTGGTTCTGCCTGAGACAAGAAGTAATACTCTCCAGGCAGCACAAATCCCACAAGTTGATGTCATCACGGGCATTGCCACAGCCTCTTCTACAAAGCAGGAAAAGTTGCTCTACACTACAAGTCTTCCTCTTGGTAACACAACTTCCTTGGTATGTTACCAAGACTTTGCCAAGTGCTCTAAGGATGTTTGCTGAATGAAACAAAATTCTCTGGTCACATTTTATTAATGACATTACCTCATCCTTAGAGCCTTCCTAATGAAAAAGGAGATGAAGCCGGCATTAATGCATTCATTTTGCCTATGTGTACAGAGCCCCGCATTATCAGGGGCCCAGCAGCAAAGGCTTCAAGAAAGAGCTATCCAAGATGTACCTGAAACATGGGAGGCATTTCCACAAGCTGAGAGGTGTGGAAGAGAAGTGTTCCAAGTGGCCCGAAGAGCAGAGTAAAGGCATCAAATGCAAAAGTAGAGAGTGTGTGCACAGGGTACTGCCAGTCCTTGTCATACAGTCCCCACCAGGGAGGCAATGTCAGTCCTGGAATTAACTCACGTTCTCTAGCCAGGCCTCCATATACCAGCTGTGTGGCTTTGGGCAAATTCCTTAAATTCTGTGGGCTTCATCTTAGTTATCAGTAAAACACTAAGAATGTGCTGACTTAAATGTATCTCCTTGCTACTTTGTTTCTATTATTGTTCCTTGGTTTTGTGTTCCTTTTTTTTTTTTTTTGAAATGAGAAGTAAACTCGTTTATTCATGCAATGGATTTTGCTTCAGCTGATCTACATAAATTGTACATTTATGACTAGGATAAAATTCAACAAAATAATGTTGAGTAAAAGACCCCATTTGTCTACCTTTTTAAAGAACCGGAAATTAAACAATGCTTAAGATGATATGTACATACACACACAGACATATATCTCAAAGTCTAGAAATATGTGTAATAGTCACCTCAGTAAAGGAGGAAGAAAACTATATGAGAAGTAAAGCTTAAGTAGTATTTGTAATTTATTATTTTATTTAAAAAGAAAAGATCCAGGCCGGGCATGGTGGCTCACGCCTGTAATCCCAGCACTTTGGGAGGCCAAGGCGGATGTTTTCCTCTTTAAAAAAATGTTCACTACCTTTTGTTAGCCTGATTAGACAATGAAGAGAGTCCATGGACACTGGATGCCTGAAACACAGATCCTATCCACCTTGAATTTACAGATGAGTTAGGGACAGCTTGAAAAATACATGGTCAACTGTCATAAATAGTTAAGTAATAAAGTTCCCGTAAAAGAAGAAGTTCTGTGAGGCTCAGAGTCTTAATAAAAACTGGGGAGGATTTTAATAAGCTGAGAAGAGGGGAAGACAGAAGGCATTACAGGTACAGAGCTTACTGAAGAAATCAATATTGTGTGGGGCATGTTCAAGAAACCACAGGTAACCTGGCCTGGCCAGTATGAAATTGAAGACATGGCCTGAGAAGCAGTGTGAGGTCAGACTGAGAGGGATCTAAAGATCAAGATGAAGACTCAGTACTTATCTCATGAACAGTGGACAGCCACAGTGATGGGGCCTGGGCTCACAGTTTGAGATGTGGAAGGTTTATATAGAGGGAGTTCACACCTCCATGAAAGACCGGGAAGCCAAAGCAAGGGAATTTAATTTGCTCAAGGATACACCGCTCATTATGGGCAGAATGGAGATGAAAACTCCAGTTTCCTGACTACCAGTCAAGATCTCTAAGCTCCATACTAGGGAGATGACAACATATGGCATGCACGTACACCACTTCCTTCTTCCTCATCCAAGGCAGACATTTCTAATTGATCGGGGTTCCTTCCTGGTGGTGCAGATCCAGCCTCACCGTCCTCAACCCTGTGCTTCCTTATCTGCCCATAGTCAGTGCTGCTCTTAGAGGTGAAACCTCTCAGCCATCATGCCCTCGCCTTGCTGCCTTAATACAAAAATGCTTGCTTTGAAATTCCCACAGAGAATAGCAGAAATGACTGAGGGAGGACTCAGTCACTTACAAGAGTCACTTGGTTGGTGCAGCTCACTGTGTGGGAGGTAAATTGTATCTGTCATCATCTCAGACATTCTGCCACCAGCCAATGAGAGGGGTTACCCAGGGCCATCTCTTTATGTTCTCTACGCCACCTTCTCTGCTCATCAAAATTACAACTGAAAAGCAGAAGGGGAAATCCCAAACTTGGAAATGACATCTGAGAGCATCAATAAGTAAACACATCGCTTAAGAAGATGAGGAGGAAAGGGGAAAGTGGGTGTGGGGAAAGAAAATAATGCATTAACCCACAGACTAAAACTAAGTACCATTCAATGTTTCCTTTTCAGTTTAGAAACCACTAACTAAAAATGAAGAAAAAAATCAGGAAGTTCCCTCCTTAGTGTTAACAATAGAACAATCCAGTGTGCTGTTGCAGGGGCAACTTCTTTTTCAAAAGAGAGGCACTGAATGTTCAGATCGGCCAGATCTTGACTGGTAGTTTGACTTGGGTGCACTCTGATGTCTAAAAATAGATTTGTGATGGAGATCAACTGTAATTAACTTCAGACTTATTTAAATGATGTATTCAACATTGAAAGGATATACTGGAAAGAATGTTAACAACAAACGTGGGAATTTTGGATCCTCTTCCCTCTGTAGCCCTGAGGCTTGGTGAAATTCTTTGTGTCTGTCTCTTCTAATTTGTCCTACTTCACCCAGTGATAAGCACCTACTTGTACATATTGTGCAAAAAAAACCTTCTGGAGTATTTTAAGATCCTTCTCATTCAGAATCTGCACAATATACACAAAGTAAAATCATGTCATTTATGCATACAAAAACTTCCTACTTTATGATAAACTGGTATATTAAAATCTGAACGTGAAAGTAGGCAAATGAAGATATTGTCATATAAACAATCTTATTCATTTCCTCAAAGGATTCCCCAAAGAGTCCTCTTGAAAAAAGAGTGCATGCAGGCCCAGCATGGTGGCTCACATCTGTAATTCCAGCACTTTGGGAGGCTGAAGAGGGCAGATCATGAGGTCAGGAGTTCAAGACCAGCCTGGCCAACAGAGTGAAACCCAGTCTTTACTAAAAATACAAAAAAAAAATTTAGCCAGGTGTGGTGGCGGGCACCTGTAATCCCAGCTACTTGGGAGGCTGAGGCAGGAGAATCCCTTGAACCCGGGAGGCGGAGGTTGCAGTGAGCCGAGATCACGTCATTACACTCCAGCCCAGACAACAGTGCAAGTCTTAAAAAAAAATAATAAGTGAATGCAGTTTGAATGATTCAACTTAGAAAACTCTGACTGTTATACAATTTTTCAGGATTACACTTGTGACCCAAAGTGAAGTGTACCTACAGTCAGTGGATTATGATGGTCTCAATTTCAGTGGACAATGCCAGGAATAGGATTGTTTATGAAAAATGAGACATAAGAATAAAAGAAGTCACATATTTTTAAAAGGTTGCTTTTTTGTTCTTGGAGCTTTCCCTAACATTAAAAAACTTGAGTCCCATTTTTTGAAAAGTCAAATCCTCCCACACCATATTTACAAAACGTAGTAATTAACTGATTAGATTAAAATAGAATTCTAATATCACTTAGCCACCTCATACACAAAATATGTCCATTAAAATTTTCACAATTATTTCCCTCAGTGATATTGTTAATTATATAAATAATTAAGGCATTAATAAAATTAATCTGTTTCCATGCATGTGAGAATATTTTTTTTAACACGTGTGAAAGGTTTAAAGCTCATTTCCAGAAAAAAACAAGCTGTCAGGGATAAAAAGACAAGCATTCACCCTAAGAACCATAACTACTGCTTTCCTCATAGGAATGTCATCTGAATCTTTCACTTTTTTTCCTCTCCTTTTTTTTTCAAGAAGAAAAATCATTTCTGTAGCTTTTTCCAGACTACAAAGTTCTCACTTCAGGATTTTAGCATTTAAACTTATACCCTTCTTTATCTAAGTTTGTTCTTAATGAATGTAATGTAATAAGCACCAAAGAGAAATTGCAATACTTTCTGAATATAACCGGCATTGGCATGGTATTCTATTTAGAGTCTATCCACATGAACCCAGTTCTAGAAAGAAAAAAAAAAATGTGTAAAAAACCGAGAGGTCCATTTTGCTTCTACGAAGACAGACCACTGACGCCTTAAAGATGCTGCCATTGGCTGCAGGATTTCATATAAACAGAGTTCACATCACAGCCAGCAGTATGCAGAGGGCAGCCACAGTTAAACGTGCAGCTCCCTTTGCCCTTTGAATTAAGGCAGGGTCTCTGATGAGTTACACTTTTAATTTTTACTCTCAACAATGTCAGAGAGATCGTTTTATACAGACACAGCAGCACAGTCTCTGGCTGCTGGAGGTTTTCTCTCTGCCTTCCAAAGCCTTCGGTGAGGACTGCGACATGATGGGAATAGATATGTGTCCTACAGAGGCAGCCTACCTAGGTTTCATTTCTGTTTCTGTCACTTATAAGCTATATGACCTTTGGGCAAGTCTCTTAAACACAAAGAGAAATAAATGAGTTACCTAATCATAGGGTGGCTGTGAGAATTAAATGAGTTCTACAAATGCATCTGCATATAGAGCCCTTGGGACAATGCCTTGCATATGGTAAATGCCAGGTGAGTATCTGATATTATGATTATGTTCCAGATCTTATATGCATGGCATGAGATTTCCAGGTAATTAATGAAGATTACATCAAACTTTCTTAAGTTGCCTTAATGGATGGTGGCTCTTCTCTTGGCATAAATTGGAAGAGAAGAAAGGAGATTTTGTTTGTTTGTTTATCTCTTAAACTAAGATTCTGTTTGCCACTTAGCCCTCTAGTGCAGATGGGAAACCATGAGGCCTTCTTTCCTCCTCTTGGACAAGTTCCTTCAGGACCTACTCCCTGGCACTCTCTCCTTCCCTCTTACCCAGGTTTACCCTTTCCTTCACCCTTTAAAGAAAAGTGTGACTCTCACTAAGACTACAGAGCTCCCCTCATGGTTTGCCTGGTACGCTCCTTTTCATTTTCCAGAACTTGGCTCAACTACCACTGAGACAGCAGTGAGAGGGGGTCCCCAGAGAATCTCCAGCCAGCCTGCACACTGGGAGGCATGCATACGGGGGTGAAACCTTGGGAAATTTGGGGCATTTTCATTGAGAAGGAGCCTGGGCCCTCCTCTTCCCATGTGGAACCTGAGCCTAGCCCCTCCTCTTCCTGTGTGGAAACTGAGCCTGGCCCCTCCTCTTCCTGTGTGGAACCTGAATTGGAAAGGCTGAACAGGAAGCACTCTAGCAGGGACTCTGGCCTAATGAGAGTTCCTGTTTCCCCCTTTTCTTCCTTTTCACCCAATAAAACCCTGTCTTACTCACCATTCAAATTGTGAGCCTGAATATTCATGGCCATGGAACAAAGAACCCTGTCTCTGGCTGAACTAAGAAAGTGTCCAGGCTAGGCATGTGGCTCACCCCTATAATCCCAGCACTTTGGGAGGCCAAGGCGGGAGGATCACTTGAGGTCAGATGTTCAAGACCAGCCTGGCCAACTGGTTGGGTGAAACCCTGTTTCTACTCAAAATATACAAATTAGTGGTGTGCATTGGTGCATACCTGTAACCCCAGCTATGTAGGAGGCTGAGGTGGGAGAATCACTTGAACCCAGTAGGTGGAGGTTACAGTGAGCTGAGATTGTGCCACTGCACTCCAGGCTGGGCAAGAGAGCGAGATCCATCTCAAAAAAAAAGAAAAAAAGATCCTGCTACACCACTGCTCCCAAAAAGACTTGTTTGACACCCCTGCCACTCCCCACTGCCCCTCACCCTCATCTTTGGTCTGTGGCATTGCTGGCCTGCTGTTTTTTTCATGTTGCTATGATTTGTTTCTTTTCATATCTGTCTCCTCCAAGAGGCTGTGAATCTCATAGGAGTAGATGGCATTTTATCTTTTTTCTGTACACACAGCACATAGTAACATAACTGGCCCCTAGCAGGTGTTTAATAAATAATTGTTGAAAAAATATATAGTTTATTCTACCTGCCCAAGACTAGCTTTCTCCCTCAGATTGTCATTCAGCTACGATTCTGCAATCTTTTTCACCATCAAGAGTTTTAGATGTCAGATGTGCCAATTCAATAGCCCCTACCTGTCTTACCTAAGCGATGGGATCAATACTCATTCTGCTTCTGCAGCGAGATACAACACTGGAGGAAAGGGATAGAGGGGAAACGGGACCAAATGCTCTTCAAATAGTTCCCAGTGAAGGTACCTCATCCTCCTTTACAGAGAAGCAGGCCCTTGGGGACCAGGCTCAGGGGACAGTGTACCCCAGGAGCCTCCAGAGGGTACAGTGGTTCATGGCCTCAGCCTGCACTAGGGAAGCCCAAGGTGGATACCCCAGTAGCCTCCATCCAAGGGCCAAATGCCAAAGCCAGCCAGTCAGCCCATCCAGTGGGGTCATCACTGGTGAAAGGTTGGCTGTCTGTGGGCTGGATTTGGCCCCAGATATCTTTTGTTTGACTCCCAGGGTTTTAAAAAAATGTTTGAGTTAGCTGCCAATGTGTAAAAATTAGCAGATTATGAATTTTTTTAAAATCTAGATTTCTAGCTTAACTAGAAGAGCAGGCAACAATGGGTCTCTCTCCCTTGTAGGAAGGCTTCGTGAGAGGGGACCAGTGCTGCCTTCTTTATGTAGGGCATGTGCTATGCAGTTTTCCACACTCCCCAGTCACTCGATTACTTCAACTCTCTGAGCAATATGTAAAAGAGTTTGCAACTCCCAGGCTAGGCTCAGCATGAGAATCCAAGTACTGAGGCAAGGACATGTGATCTGGAGGAATCAGATCAGAATGTGGGAAGAAGCCCTGAACCAATGGGACAAGAGCTTTTTAAAAGAACTTTGAGACTTAGGCCAAGGTAGGGAGGTGACATGAAAGGTAGTGTTGAATGAAGGCTAGAGTTAATGTGACATATTTTTTAGAAAGTGTGACAGTAGATGGCTTTTTGAGAAGTGTGTGTGCATGCGTGTGTGTGTGTGTGTGTGTGTGTGTGTAAAAATATGTATCTCCAGCCAGGACCTCTTTTCTGAATTCTAGATCTATTTATCCAACTGCCTGTTTGACACATCTAATGAGCACATCAAACTGAACACGTCCCAGTGGAACTATGGATGGTTTCCCCAAACCTGCTTCTCCTAACATCTCTTCCATCTTAGTTGACGGCACCTCTGTTCATTCTTCCAGTTGCTCAGGCCAACAACTTTGAGACTATCCATAATTCCACAAGCTCTCACCTCCCACCATGTCCAGACAGCCAGCAAATCACGTTTTACCTCTATCTTCAACGCCCTCAGAATTCAGGTATATCTCACTCCCATTGCCATCACTCTGGCCTGAGCCATCTTCAACCTCTTAGATTACTGGAGCAGTCCCCTAAATGCTGCACCTAATTCTTCCTATGCCCCCTGTAGTCCCTTCTCTGTAGAGAGGCCAGAATGATTGTATGATCATTCTCCATGGAAAAATATTTAGTAATCTGCCTGATGACATTAAATAGGGGATAATATACATATCAGACCTTAAAGTTTTGTTCGTTTTGGAGACGGAGCCTTGCTCTGTCGCCCAGGCTAGAGTACAGTGGCGTGATCTTGACTCACTGCAACTTCTGCTTCCCGGTTTCAAGCAATTCTCCTGCCTCAGCCTTCTGAGTAGCTGGGATTACAGGTATCCCCTACTACACCCAGCTATTTTTTGCTTTCTTAGTAGAAACAGGTTTTTACCATCTTGGCCAGGCTGGTCTTGAACTCCTGACCTCATGATCCACCCGCCTCAGTGTCCCAAAGTGCTGGGATTATAGGCGTGAGCCACCACACCTGGCTAGACCTAAAGTTTTAATTTCATAAAGAGTACATATTAAAGTATGAGTGGTGGTGACAGAGATTCAAATGATGGAGTGACAGAGACTTGCAAGACCACATAACACAATGCTGTGCTGAGCAGCAGGAAAGCTAGTTCTGCTCCTTTTAAACCTCCCGGCCCCTTGAAAGCATGTACAAAGGATGACACCATGGCTACAATTTTTCACGTGCAAGATCTGCCCACTCTGCACCAAGTGTCATTCAACCCCTGGTTTGTCCACTGGTCTCCTATATGTATCTCTCATTTCTCTGGCTTTGGAACTTCTGCTTTTCTGGCTCTGAGGCCTCCAGCTCCGTTGCCTAATCTCCTGGCTCAGAGCTGAACTCCTGCCTCCAGACTCTACCCTGCAACCTCTTTTCCTGTCTGCTTTAGCCTAGAGGGTAGATGTTGGACAGAAAGGATCCCAGGAAAGTTTCTGGCAAAGGCACTTACTCCATTGAGATGCTTTTAATTTTTTCCTTTCTCTTTTCCATAAGACTTTTGAAGTTATCTGGAAAAAAATCAAGTTTTGTGATAACTTCTAACTAAGAAGACATAAAACTGAAATCCTCAGAATAGCTTTAGACAAACACATGCTGAAAAGGTGTGCCATAGTTCCCCAAAAATATGCGGTGTAAAGCACACTTTAAAAGGCATGGGATGAGGAGTTAGTGAAACAGTCAGGAATCTGATGAGGAATTTACAGACCTGCAAAGGCAAGGCACAGAGCCCAGAAATCTAATACTTTCTACCAGCTTTTCTCACTGAGCCAAGTGTGAGATAAGACACTAATTCTAATCACACTGAAACATTTTCTATCACATACATTATAATGGAAAATGGAAAAGGGCCATCTTGGGGTTATAAAGGTTTACGTGGCTCCAAAAATTAGGTGGAGCTTAGGCATTGGTTGGAAGGCTGTTAGCAAAGAAAGCAATTCAGCTATTTTGGTGCTGTCATCATTGGCACCTTGGGGTAGGCAGAATAATGGCCCCAAAGATGCCCATGTCCTGTTCCCTGGAACCTCTGAATATCTTACATGACACAGCAAAGGGGACTCTGCAGCTGTGATGAAGGATTCTGAGTTGGACAATTATCTTGAATTACCAGGGTGAGCCTAATGCGACCACAAGAGGCTTTATAAAAGGGAGGCAGAAGGCAAGAGAAATGATGACCAAAACAGAGGTGAGGGTGATGTGGGACCATGAGCCAAGGAATGTGGGCAGCCTTTAGAAGCTGGAAAAGGCAAGGAAATGGATTCTCCCTTAGAGCCCCCAGAAGGAACAGAGCCCTGCCAACCCATTTGAGAACTCTGACCCTACAGAAGTGCAAGCTGGTAACTTTGTATTCTGTTAGCCATTAGATTTGAGGTAATTTGTTATAGCACCAACAAGAAACCAATACATGTCTCTGATCTCACTCCCACGTTCAGTCCCTTAGCAAATCTAGTTGGAGAACGTCCTAGGTCTTCTAGGGACCAGTTAAGGGAGAAGATATTGAAGTTGTATGTGAAATCGCAACTCATGTAGTGGCAGCTCTTCACTGCAAAGGAACAACTTCGCAAATGGCCGGGGGAAGCTCCATGCAGAGGGCTGCAAGAAATGTCAGGCGCACTAGACAACCAATGCATTTACTGAGTCAAAAGATGGGCTGCAAACCAGGCCTGGGATGATCTCCACCCTCTCCAGCTGTCAAGTACTGTCTAGGGGAGCTTGTAAGAAGAGTCCAGATGCACTATTGGAGAAATCCAGGAAGAGTGCAGGTATTCCTCACTGGCCCCAGCATACTCTTACCATGCTTTTCATCTTCTCACAGAAATCCGACTCTTCCCCTCAGGCTCTCCTTGTATTTCTAAACTCCTTCCTCCTCAGGGGAAGCTTATTTTCAAGACAAGATCAAATAAACCTATGGCTAGAAAGTAAACAATGGCTGTGACGTTTAAACCAAACTTCCAAGGGGTATCTGCTTTTTTCCCTTTTCCAACTTTCATTTTAGATTTAGGCGATACATGCACAGGTTTGTTCCATGGATAAATTGTATGTTGTGGGGGTTTGGTGTGAAGATTATTTTATCACCCAAGTAATGAGCATAGGTAATTTTTGAACCCTCTTCCTCCTCCCACCCTCTACCCTCAAGCTGGCCTGGTGCCTGTTGTTCCCTTTTTTGTGTCCATGTGTATTCAATGTTTAGTTCCCACTTATAAGTGAGAACATGCGGGATTTGGCTGCCTGTTCCTCCATTCATTCACTTAGGATAACAGCCTCCAGCTCTATCCATGTTGCTGCAAAGGGCATGATTACATTCTTTTTTATGGCTACATAGTATTCCATGGTACACATGTACTATATTGTCTTTATCCAGTTTGCTGTTGATCTGGGTTGATTCCACGTCTTTGCTATTGTGAACAGTATTGTGACGAACTCGTGCATGCATGTATCTTTATGGCAGAACAATTTATATTCCTTCAGGTATATATCCAGTAATAGGGTTGCTTGGTTAAATGGTAGTTCTGTCTCATTAATAAGTTATTGGAGAAACCTCCAAAGTGCTTTCCACAGCAGTTGAACTAATTTTCACTCCCATTAGCAGTGTGTCAGTGTTCCCCTTCCTTCATACCTCACGAGCATCTCTTATTTTTTGACTTTTTAATAACAGCCATTCAGACGATGTGAGATGGTATCTCATTACGGTTTTGATTTACATTTCTCTAGTGGTTTGTGACATTGGGCCTTTCTTCATATGCTTGTTGTTGGCTGTGTGTATGTCTTCTTTTGAGAAGTGTCTGCTCATGTCTTTTGCCCATTTTTTTAAAATGGGGTTTTTTTTGCTTGTTGATCTGTTTTAAGTTTTTTATAGATTCTGGATATCAGACCTTTGTCAGATGCATACACATTTGCTTTTTAACAAAGACCAGAATAAGACTATAAATGTTCCTCAAGGACCAAAACTACATCTAGATTCTCTATCATTGGCATCCCTCATCCCTAATACCATGCCTGGAACTTAGATGGCCTTAAATGAATTAATAAAATGGTACCGGTAGGCAGCATACCTCTTCCTATAGTATCTCCTCTCAATGTTAGCACTTCCTATGACACAGAGATAATAACATGTTTTCATGACTGCTCTAAAACAAACGAGACCTTGGAAAAAGGCTTACTGAAAATAAACATCATGCTAATGTTACTTTAGCTTTCAAATCACTTTTTAGAACACTAATTTAATTATTCTAATGATGCAAAATCTTAAAAGTGGTGAGTACAGAAGGGTCATGTGACTTGAGACATGACAGTGCCACAGATGAGAAATAAAATTTAAAGTTTCAATTTGACTGAACAAGGAGTACAGATCTCTAAATGACCATGTAGCTTTGATGAGCATTCACAAAGCCTTCATTTACTCAGAACTTCAAAGCATGAGATCACTTTGTCCAGAAAGCTCCTATGCTCACCATTAAAACCTCATCACTGACTGAGCCTTTAATCCCATGCAAACTTAAGAGTTATAACCTGGGGCCAATGGAGGGCTTCAATGAGGTTTATGGGCCCCGTTAAATTTTATGATTATGTGTACTGAATTATTTTAAAAGAATGAGTTGGATCAAGGAAGGTTTCGAACTTGCTTCTTTAAGAAATAGTACCAGCCATTATGTCATTACCAAAATGAAAATCTGTCCTTTTTTGGTGTCATGATCTGAAACAATTAATCTTTTCATTCAGTCAGTCACTGTATCAGTTTCTCATTGCTGCTGTAATAAATTACCATATACTTGGTTGCTTTGAAAGACACACATTTATTATACAACAGTTCTGGAGGTCAGAAGTCTGAAATGGTTCAAGGTAAAATCAAGGTGTTGGTAAGGTTGCACTTCTCCTGGAACTCTAGGGATAAGAGAATCCATTTCTCGGCTGTTTCCAGCTCCTAGAGGCTGCCGGCAGTCCTGGGCTGGTGGTTTCTTTGCATCTTCAAGGCCAGCAATGGCCTGTTGAGTCTTTCTCACTTTGCATTCTTCAAAACCGACTCTTTGTCTCCCGCTTCTATATTTAAAGGACCCTTGTGAATAAATCAGGCCCACTGAGAAGATCCAGGATAATCTCCCCATCTCAAAATCAGCTGAGAGCAACCTTAAGTCCATCTTCAACCTTAATACCCACTAGCCATGCAACCTATCATATTCACAGGCTCCAGGTGGATGTGAACATCTTAGGTGGGGGTACATTTTTCTACCTACCACTGTTACTTAACATCTGTTTTGAGCACCCATTTCTGGTATGAGATTTTGTAGATAAACTTATTTTTTTAAGATGGGGCCTTGTTCTGTCACCCAGACTGGAGTGCAGTGGCACAATCTTGGCTCACCACAACCTCCGCCTCCCGGGTTCAAGCAATTCTCCTGCCTCAGCCTCCTGAATAGCTGGAATTAAAGGCACATGCCACCATGCCCGGCTAATTTCTGTATTTTTAGTAGAGTCAGGGTTTCACTACATTGGCCAGGCTGGTCTCAAACTCCTGACCTACTGATCTACCCACCTCAGCCTCCCAAAGTGCTGGGACTACAGGCATGAGCCAACCATGCCCGGCTGAGGATAAACTTTCTGACATGGTCCTCACTTTTCAGGTGACAATAATAAAAGATGACAATAGCTGCCACTGTGGAGCATTTGCTCTGTGCCACTCCATTCTGAGCATATTACATGACTTCATTCATTTAATCATACAACCAGCCTAGGAGTTAGGTGATATGATTATCACTATTACAGATAAAAGGAAATGAGGCACCAACAGCCTGTGTTTCTTGCCGAGGACATATAACTAGTTTGGTGGCAAGGTGCAGTTTAAACACAGGCATTCAGACACTGGTACCTGAGCTCTGAATCTGTACTGGAGTTTATTCTCTAGTATGACACAGAAAACTTAAAGAGGGGGCATTAATTAAGTAAGCAAAAACAATGTAAGTTGTTGAAATAATGTAAATTTTCAAGCTAAATAAGGCAACAGAAATTAAGATGAATAAGTCATAACAAGTATGCTAAAAAGGCTGGACCATTATACGCACACATGAGGACAATTCAATGAAAATAATCAATGAATAGTCATTGTCACCACTGTCCGTTTAAAATAACGTCTGTCATAAAAATCACTGAAGTTTTCATAGGGAGCATAAATAACAGAAAGAAGCCTGCAAAATTTAATGGCATCCTGCATTCAACGAGCATTCAACAACTCTAAAATATGTGAGTGCACACCGATGGGATACATGATCAGCTCAGATGGAAAGGAATGACCTCGACCAAACCCCAACACTGTGAGAAAGATGCACTGCTATTCTAGGATGGAAATAAATATATCAGATCACTCATCGTGTTTTCAGGTTTGAAGCTACCAGAATGAAATTAGGTCTGCAAAAATTCAAGGGTGACTGCTTCTTAGACATGGAAATCGTATCTGTTGAATATAGCTCTACAGGAAAAAGAAAAAGGAGAGCTAGTGAATATTGTTTCTCAAAGGGAGAAAGCAGCTGTGACTCCATGAGAGTCGTTTAGTAAGGCTTCCTGGCTGTAGACATAAAAGAATGAGAAGAAATCTGACAAGATGAGAATAAGAGCTGGCCACTAAACTAGAGAAAAGGTTAGGAAAATTCAAAGGATTTTTTTTTTAATAGCTTTGAAAGGAAGACTGAAAGAAAGAGTAAGAAAACAGAAATTTTTATTTTAGAGTCCCATTTCTCTCTAATTCTGACTATAAAAAAAAAATGACAGCAGGGTCCTGAATCTATTGTCTCCCAATGAAGTCCTCATAAAATGTCCTAGGTTTAAAAGTCTGTTTACAAATCCAAAGAGGAATTTCCTCTCTGGCCTTTCTCAACCACAGCCCAGGGTCTCAGCAGTCAAAGTGTGCCCTTTCTGTTCCTAACACAATCACCTACGATTCAGGAATCCTACGATTCAGAAACAAAGACACTGGAGGGAAAAGTTGCTGCTGTTTGTGTAAGGAAAAGTGGTTTATGCTTCAAAGGATTGACCAGTTCTGTAGGATTATTAGAGATAAAAATAAATACTTAAACTGCAATAACCTGCAAACACCCAGTTAGTAAGATGGATCTGTTCAGGGAGGAATCATGATCACATGTGATGATCAAGATGAACAGCAAGCAACATACAACCAAAAAAGGAAACACCCTGTTTAACTAAAAATGCAGAATGTTCAAGAAGCAGCCCATATTTCCCTTATACACTGTAACCAATAATTTAAAGTGCTAATGATAGTATCACAGCTATAATTTGGTCTCAAAAGAAACATCTAAAAGTCTAAAATAAATAAGGTGGAAAATATCCTCCCCCAAAAGTGCAGTAGCAATTTTTTTTTACATACGTCCATAACAGTATCCCTATGCAATCTTCGGGCTTTGCTGAGAACATTACCGTACCATTAAGAAGATGCCTCTTTGTTGCAGCTGCTTAATAGCTCAGTACATCAGATGAGAGAAATAAATGGCACAGCACACAAAGTGGAGATGGGCTGCTTATGACCAATGCAGTAAAGACATGTCTGTAGATAATATTTTCCTTTTATTTTATTTATTTATTTATTTATTTATTTATTTTTAGACGGAGTTTCACTCTTGTTACCCAGGCTGGAGTGCAATGGCGTGATCTCGGCTCACCGCAACCTCCGCCTCCTGGGTTCAGGCAATTCTCCTGCCTCAGCCTCCTGAGTAGCTGGGATTACAGGCACATGCCACCATGCCCAGCTATTTTTTTTTTTTTTTTGTATTTTTAGTAGAGACAGGGTTTCACCATGTTGACCAGGATGGTCTCAATCTCTTGACCTCGTGATCCACCCGCCTCAGCCTCTCAAAGTGCTGGGATTACAGGCGTGAGCCACCGTGCCTGGCGATATTTTCCTTTTATATAAAAATGATGCCATCGAGGGCAGGCATGGTGGCTCACACCTGTAATCCCAGCACTTTGGGAGTCTAAGGTGGGCAGATTGCGAGGGCAAGAGATCAAGACCATCCTGAACAACATAGTGAAACCCCGTCTCTACCAAAAATACAAAAATTAGCTGAGTGTGGTGGCACACGCCTGTAAACCCAGCTATTTGGGAGGCTGAGGCAGGAGAATCGCTTGAACCAGGGAATCGGAGGTTGCAGTGAGCCCAGATGGCACCACAGCATTCCAGCCTGTGTGGCCAACTGAGACTTCATCTAAAAAAAAAAAAAAAAAAGATGTCATTGAACATTCTCTTCCTCCAAAACACACACCATTTCTCCTAATGGTGATAAATTTTTGCTCATTTCACCACACTCTCTCCCCATTCTTCTGCTAACAAATAACCTGTTTGCTGTGGCTGCAGAGTACTGTGGCAGCTAAATAGTGGACTAAGTACCAAGGTCACACTGGCATCTTATGCAACCAACTTGGAGCTGAAGTTAAGCCAGAAGATACACAGTGATGAACAGAATATTTTCCCCAAAGGCAGGTACACTACTGGGCCAGAAACATGACATACAGTTTACTGGAACTTTTCCATGTCCTGCTGCCAGGCTCATCACAATCCACTTGGCAGTCTGGTATGCTGGAAAAAAGGTTTCTGAATTCCTAGCTGTGTGATCACAGACCGGACAAGTGACCTTGCTATACCGCATCTGCAAAATGGGCCTAATAAAATCACTTGCTGGCCCCATAAGGTATTTTAAGATGCAAACTGATTATATACCTGGATATACTTTGTAATCGGTAAATATTAGAATACAATGTATAGACCTGAGGAAATGAAGAATTGTCATTACAGGAAATGAATACAGTTTTGCAGATAAAACACAAATGTATGTCAAGATTTGGGAATGTTAAACAGGGATGGATATCATTTTTTGGAGAAAAAAAAGACAAAAATCAGACCATATGACTACCTTTAAATATATAAAAATCTTTCATTGAGCAGTTGAAACAAAAACAACTGAATTCAATATACATTTTTTTTATTTTTAAGAAAGAGGAGGCCTGGCACAGGGGCTCACCCCTGTAATCCCAACACTTTGGGAGTCTGAAGCGGGCAGATCACTTAAGGACAGGAGTTCAAGACCAGCCCGGCCAACATGGTGAAACTATTTCTACTAAAAGTACAAAAATTAGGTGGGCATGGTGGCACATGTCTGTAATCCCAGCTACTTGGGAGGCTGAGGCACAAGAATCACTTGAGTCTGGGAGGCAGAGGCTGCAGTGAGCCAAGATCACACCACTATACCAGCCTGGGAGACAGAACGACACTCTGTCTCAAAAAAAAAAAGAAAAAGAAAGAGGAATTGGGTTTACACTATTTTACAAAAGATTTAGGTAAGTTATTTTTACAAATAATTTTTGTTTAGTAAGAGCTGGGATACAGTGAGATAATACAATGTATGCCCCTAGAAATCTTAACTGGGCAAACAGTTTTCTGAGGCAACAAAATACAAGCATTCCAGAAAACAGCCAAATGATCTTAAATAGCCTTCTACAGCAAAGTTGGCAAATTTTTTCTCTAAAGGGCCACAGAGTGAATACTTTAGGCTTTCTGGGCCACACAGTCGCTGGCTGTCAAAGGTGGTGGGAAAGCAGCCATCGACAGTACCTAAACAAATGGGCACAACTGGCTTCCAATAAAACTTTTCATTATTTGAGGCGGGGTCTGCCTTTGTCTCCCAGACTGGAATGCAGTTGTATGATCTCAGCTCACTGCAGCCTTGACCTCCTGCACCTGAGCATACCACCCACCTCAGCCTCCCAAGTAGCTGATATTACAGGCACATGCCACTACACCCATGGGGTCTCCCCACGTTGCCTAGGCTTGTCTTGAACCCCTGGGCTCAAGCAATCTTCCTGTCCTCTGGAAGAGTTAATATTACAGGGGTGAGCCACCATACCCGGCCTCCCTGAAACTTTATTTACAACAAAAGGTGTCAAGCTGGATTTGGCTGGTAGGCCATCGTTTTCCAATTCTTAATCTAAAGGTTCTTTCCAGTCCTAGGATTCTAATCTGCAAAACACAGCTATAGCAAATGGTGAAAAAACAAATGAAAATGAAAAATACCAGTACACTGTTGAATCTGAGAGGTATGTCCCTGGAGCCAGTGCCATTCTTTCTGTCTAGGGCTTGGGAATATAATTAATAGATCTTTGTAATCAGCTCATTAGGATAATACATCATCAGTGATTTTTTTTCCTTTTTAGCAAAACATAAAAATGTTTACATATGTTTATAGCTGTGATACCCAGACTTTGTAATCCAAGTGTATAATATTACAATCTGGTGCACTAGGAAGCATATGCCATCTGCTCAGCTTCTTCATCCTGTCTGCCAATGGGAAGTATTTTTAGAGAAGGTAAAGACATGTGTGGGTAGACATTACCTTGGTCCTTTTCTAGCTGCTACTCTTTTGTCACTTATTTATCTCATCCTTCTTCCTTACCCATCCCACTCTTGCAAAGCAGACTGAAACAACACCGTTATTGCAAGGAGAAGGTCAAGCGGGGAAGAGCTGGTTAGTGCAGGTGAGGGGGCAAACCACATCCCAGGAGCTTTCAGGGTGAAAGCTGGCGATTGAGTTCCCCCTTGAAACCGTGGACCAGAAAGAAGAGCATGTTCGGAAGTCAGGCCCAACTGGAGTGGAATGGGAATGAAAGGAAGAGTGGGCGTGAAAGCGGAGCTCAGGAAGGAGGGCGGCTGCAGTGCCAGAGGCTCATTTTCCTGGCACCCTGCCCCAGGGCATGTAGGTGGATTTGCCTCTTTGAAACCTTGGGGTCAAAGGAAACAAACAACCCCCCTTACTAGTGTGCCTGCAGCCAAAGCACCTTGGACTTCGATCATGTCAAATTCTTGGACCTTGATGTACTTATTTCCTGATATTGCCCAATGAGGTGTTTTTGTTTTTCGAGTTTTTGGTCTAACGAGTAAAAGGAAACATATACTTTTGGCCTAGACATTCTAAAGATGTAATACACACACATATATACTTATTATGCATATTCATATTGCACATTCACACACAAATATGGGTATCCGCATGTATATGCAGATAGTCATGTGTGGCTTAACAATGGAGTATGTTCTGAAAAATTCGTTGTGAGGTGAGTTCATGTGTGAACATCATAGCATGTGCCTACACAAACCTACAGCATATGCTGTGGCTACAAAGCTGTATAGCATGTTCAATAGTGAATACTGTAGGCCATTATAGCACAATGGAAAGTATTTGTGTATCTAAACATAGCAAAGGTATAGTAAAAATACTGCGTTGTAATCTTATGGAACCCCTGTAGTATATGCAGTCTGTTGACAAGGGAACATCGTGATGTGGCATGTGACTCTCTCTCCATATACACACAAACACACACACGCACACACGCACACACACACACACATATATATATTATTGTGTTTACAGGTTTTTTCCTAAGGTAGCTTCTATGTTAATTAGAAGCAGTAAGTGGTAGATACCCGGATTTTAAGGTAACTTAATACCATGTTTAGATATTAAAAAATATACACAGCCTGAGAACGTGTCATATGATCTGAAGCCTCTAATTTAACAATAAGCTTGTTGGACGCCAGCATCCGTGGATGAAGGAGTATTTTCCAACCTTGATTTATTAACGGGAAACTAAGGCTAAAACAAGGAAAAAGTGAAATTCTTTTGAACTTGGACTACAGATACTTGGCATGTATCACTTGGGTTGTTTCTATTCCAAGTGACAGATGACAGAATCACCAATTCCAACTGGTTTAAGCTAAAGAGTGGGGGACAAAAGTGCTGAGGAAGTCAAAAGATTAGGAATAGAACTTCAACCACTACTGGATTCAGGTTCCAACAAAGACAATCGGAATTCAGTTCACCATCTCTCAGCTCTGCCTCCACAGGAGTGTGGTCTATCTCAGGTCCCAGGCAGATCACAGCAAAACCGCTATGGTTCCGAAGCAGCAAGCAAAAGCCAGAGCAGTGGTCGATAATTCCAATGAGGCCACGTTCCCTTTCTGGGCCAATCCCTGAGGTTCTGAGGGAAACTGGAGTCATGAGCCACCCCAGGAAGTTGCAGACCTAACTGGACTTATGATAAAGTGGACACCATAAGAAAATTAGGGGCTTTTACCATGAGAAGGAGTAGTTCTTGACAGCAGACAAACCTTTAACAAGGAACTCATCCATCCCTCTAGAACAAGGAACAATGTAATGATGTAAAGGATGCTGATGGCAGAAAGATCACTGAGTTGGAAAAACGACTCTAAGTCAGAAAAATACGAAAATGGAATGTGAATCATTTAAGGTAGGCTGCAGTGCCCAGCAAGGCTTGGAGACATTTTCTCAAGAAGCTGCCTGGCCGGGCGCGGTAGCTGATGCCTATAATCCCAGAACTTTGGGAGGCTGCTGCAGGTGGATCATGAGGTCGGGAGATTGAGACCATCCTGGCTAACATGGTGAAACCCCATCTCTACTAAAAATATAAAAAATTGGCTGGGCATGGTGGCACACACCTGTAGTCCCAGCTACTCGGGAGACTGAGGCAGGAGAATCGCTTTAACTCGGGAGGCGGAGGTTGCAGTGAGCCGAGATCACACCACTGCACTCTAGCCTGGTGACAGAGCAAGACTCTGTCTGAAAAAACAAAACAAAACAAAAAAGAAGCGGGCTGCTGCACCGCTGTTTTAGCGGGAGCCATTGAGAAAACAAGATCCACTAACTCTGCGGAAACACAGAGCCTGCAGTAATGCTAGCCTAAGCTCTGAAAGGATAGTCCTAGAATAGTCGAACAACATGGCAGCATCATGTCCTATCTTGCCATAGATCTAATGCCTTGAGGTCAGGGACCATTTACGACACCGTCATCTGCACAGCAGTGATGGGAACTGTGCGTGTGTATTCATTATGACTTCATTGGCAGCCTTTTTCATTCTCCATCATGTAGACGGGAAACTTAGGGACTAGGTTAAGGAAACTCATTTCAGGCGAAAACAAAGACAAAAATAGGTTATCAAAAACTTCAAAATGAAATTGTTTTCATTATGTTATTTGGGGCATGCATGGAAAACATTAAGAGCAAAGTTAGGATCACCGAGATAATTCCACAGAAAACTTGAAAAGTCACAGCATAGGTAAATTGATAAAGATTTGGCTGGATTTTCATTTTGATTTTTTATATTGAGTATTCCACTCCTTATGTTGCTATATACATAACAGAATATGAGATTTTAGCCACACTCTTAAAATACACAGGCTCAAGCTGATGCTAGTGGTTACCGTGCACTGTAAATAAATAGGATAAAGCTGTGACGTGTCCAAGAAGGAACTAAGACAGTAACTGTCTTCATGGCAGGAAATATTATCTTTCTCAAAAAACAACAGCAGCAGCAACAAAAAGAAAAACACACATTGGCTCATGCCTGTAATCCCAGAACTTTGGGAGGCTGAGGCAGGCAGATCACCTGAGGTTGGCGGTTTGAGACCAGCCTGCCTCACATGGAGAAACCCCGTCTCTACCAAAACTACAAAATTAGCCAAGTTAGGTACTCCTGTAATCCTAACTGCTCAGGAGTTGGAGGCAGGAGAATCACTTGAACACAGAAGGCAGAGGTTGTGATGAGCTGAAATCGCACCATTGCACTCCAGCCTAGGCAACAAGAACAAAACTCCAACTCAAAACAAAACAAAAAATCAGATGTGCTGCTTTTCAGCTGACTATGAAAAAATCAGTGATCCTTGTTTGCATTTCATGCTGCTATATTCTGCGGGCTGGGCCATCCTGACTTACCTAGCTGACATCATGGAAGTTTTCCAAAAGTCTAAACACTTAAGGACTTTTGTTCATTTTTCCCCACTCATAATAATAGATTTCTGAAAGATCATTTTAAAATGTTAAATTTCCCTTCATTTTTCCAAGTATTTGTAACACTGCAGGCAATCAATTGAGAAAAGACAGCTCATTGTTCTGTTTTTCCCCACAGAGAATGTCTCAAAAGACATTTTTTAAGAATAAAGTTTAATACATCTCCCTAGCCAGCTCAGAAATTGCTATAAATTCAAAATTCATTCTTATACAATGTTCTTAATTATAACTAATCTTTCTGTGTTAGTTTAATTCTATCCTATTTATCTTCTCAAGTAGAATGACACACTGCAAATACCATTTGGGGAGTTTTATTAATAAACACCTAATCCCATGGCTTGTAGGACATGTCTCAGAATAATGTTTTAACTACAGTAATGCTCAGTGACTAACACCCTTTCAATAGTAACTGTCCCCTCAATGTGAGGCCAGGCATCTTTTCCAGTGTGATTAGTGGTGATTCCTCAAAAATTGGTGTCAAAGTGCTCATAGCAGGTGATTAGCTTGTCTCCTCTCGCCTTCAAAATATGCCAAGGATGACCGGCTTTGTTCTACTTCTGGATTAGCTTTTCCATATCCTGTAAAACCAGCGTAGGAAACCAAGAGTGTTGCCCAACAGCAGCACTAACGTCCTACACCATTGGACTCAGTTTTGCAAAACGAATATTTGGAGATAATGCTCTAAACGTGCATATACATGCTCCATAGAAATGGCTAGGCAGAAGGGCTCGTGCACACACACTCAGACACACAGTTTTTCAGATATTGGTTTTGGTGGGCTGATCTGGGATCTTCATTGCTGTATGTGATATTGTTTGCTGTTGCTTCTTTTAGAGCCCATATACATACATGAGCCCAAACATCTAACCTGCGATAAAGTTTGCATATCTGTAGCAACCTATCTTTCCAGGCTAATTCTGTATGTCCAGGTACAACAGGACAATGTTATGATGAGGCCATGTTTTCCTCCTCTTGATTTAGAAAAATTATGGATGAATTTAAGTTATTTGTGAAGTATTTGATGACAATAAGGAGAAAAGGTTACATTCATATTCTATCTGTTTTCAACCTATAAGGAGTTTGAAAAGGGCTCGTTTCAGAGTTTCAGACCTTTGGCTTTCGCAATTCCCTGCAACTAAAAGCAATCTGGCTGTGACTGAAAATGGAGGTGTCAACTCAGGCAGGCTACAAATTGCCAACAGAGGGAAGAGCCATTTTAAATTACTTCCAAAGCCCAAATAAATTCTCCTGAACGGAAATCTGCCTTCATCCTGATTTTCTATCTCCAGAGATGATATGTGTTTTACTCATTATGAATCATTCTCTCCATTCCTTTCTACTAAGGTAAAGAAGAATGAGAAAAATACACTTACGGCCAGCACTACACTGGGCTGTTTATGGCATAAGGGATATAACAAATACGATTATCCAGTGATTTAACATATGAAAAAATACAACTTAGTTTGAACAGCGCTTTAGCAACTATGAGATTATTTTAAATACAGAACGAAACATGTGGAAAATGCTTTGTTAACTTTAAATCCCCATACGGATTAGCTATTATAGTCCATTTCAATTGTTCCTCACAATAACCTCTTTGGTAAACAGAGAAGATATAACCTTCCATAATTTCTGCAGATACTTAAAACTAGGACAAAGATACTAGGTGACTAGGGTCACACAGTTAGTAATGGCAGAAATGGCCCCTGAATCTTTAGCTTCTGAATTTCTCTCCACTAATCTCTCCTTAAACCAAGCAGGATTTAGAAATAAGCTTTGTTTGTGCATTCAACACACATATAAAAAATTTTTGTACTATAAAGTTTCCTTCGCATTATAACTTAACGTTACTTAGCATGCATGTAACTTAATTAAAATGTAATAGTATCTAACCATAGCCTACCAGTCTATCCTTTTCAGTTATATTTAC
This sequence comes from Callithrix jacchus, assembly GCF_049354715.1. Taxonomy (NCBI): domain Eukaryota; kingdom Metazoa; phylum Chordata; class Mammalia; order Primates; family Cebidae; genus Callithrix; species Callithrix jacchus. Next base: position 28,876,761 of record NC_133512.1, read on the forward strand.
TGTGCTTACATAGAGTATCACTTAATCACAAATGGTTTCATAATTTTTCATAATTGGAACATTTCTGGAGGAAAAAAGAGCTACATTAATGATTAAGAGGGCTTAATTCAGACAGCAATCCCACCGAATTGTTCACATTTCAGAAATGGCCCTTAGAATGTTCCAATTTTAGAACATCAGCTGCCACTGTCCTTCCTGCCATGTTTATTTGCTGCTGCTCCTCCTGCAGTGTTTTCAACAGTCTGGCCCACCTTTCCCTTGATGAAACGCTCCCTGTTCTTGAAATAGAAAAGTGTTGAATTTTACTGCCTATAGGGTTTTAGAAAGTCAAGTCAAAAGAATTTTAAGTGTTTTAAGTCCATAAAAAATGGTGCATGGGTATGGTGTCAATACATCACAACTAAAATTTTAGTTCCTTACCGGTGAAAGGGCAAAGTGGTGAAATCACATTAGAAACCTATTGGGCACTAGTTTGTAAAGCCAAATATACTATATGTATCTCATGACCTAGCAATTCCATGTGTATATAACAGAAATGTGTGCATATGTGAATATATAAGAATATTCATAGTGGTTAGGTGCAGTGGCTCACACCTGTAATCCCAGCACTTTGGGAGGCTGAGGCAGGTGGATCACGAGGTCAGCAGTTCAAGACCAGCCTGGCCATGATGGTGAAACCTTGTGTCTACTAAAAATACAAAAATTAGCCTGGCATGGTGGCTGTCACCTGTAATTCCAGCTACTCGGGAGACTGAGGCAGAGACTTGCTTGAACTGGGGAGGCAGAGATTGCAGTGAGCCAAGATCGCAGTGAGCTGAGATTGCACCACTGCACTCCAGGCAAAGCGACAGAGCAAGACTCCATCTCAGGAAAAAAAAAAAAAAAAAAAAAGAATATTCATAGTAACATTTTTTGTAATAATCCTAAACTGAAAGCAACCCAAGAGTCTATCAATAACAGAATGAGTAAGTATATAGAGATAAATTTATAGAATTCGGAATTGCCTACAGCAAAACAGAATGAACCACAGGTAGACATAATGTATAGACAGAGCTGAATATGTGGATGTTTAGTAAAACAATCCAAATACAAAAGCCTACATAAATATTATATAATTCCATGCATATAAAATTCAAAAACAGGCAAAATTAATTTATAGTTATGAAATCAGCACAGTGATTAATATGGGGAATGGTGATAATTAGTGTTTCATCGAAGACCGGAATATATTCGCTACATCTACCTGAATGGTATAAGAAGACAAGACTGAATCAATGAGAGGGGTTTGGGATGCCACCGCCAAAAACCAGAAGAAGATCTGATCACATAGAATTCTAACTATAAGGACAGAGAAGACAGTGAACTTTCCCCACATCACCAGAAATCTGCAGTAGTAGCTTGACAATGTCAGTCTTTTACATTTTAGCAATTCTGGCGGGTAGGCAGGGGGTGGTATGTAGTTGTTATTTTCATTTGCATTTCTCTCATGACCAGTAACGTTGAGCATCTTTGTATGTTTACAGTAAATTGTGATATTCTCTTCTCTGAAAGCTTTTTCAATTATTTTACCCAAATTTTAATTGGGTTGACTGTACTTTTCCAACTGCTGTGTAAGATTCTTGACTATTCTGGATACAAGTACTTTGTCAGATATGCATATGTCTGTAACCATTACTGCCAAACTCGATTCTATTCCTCTGCTCTATTCATGTACCTTTAGCCAATACCATACTATCTTAATTACTGCAGCTTTATAAGAAGTCAATATCTAACAACGTAAGTTCTCCATGCTTTTTCTTCTTTAGTTAGTATTGCTTCGGTTATTCTTGGTGCTTTATATTTCCACTTAAATTTTTGAACCAGCATGACAGTTTTCACAAAAATTAACTGATTTTCATTCAATCTATTAATCAAATTAGGGGTATCTTTACAATCATCTAATCTGGACACATGGTGATATCACTCCATTTATTTAAATAATCTTTAATATTTCTCAATATATTTTGCAGTTTTCATTGTAAAGGTTTTGAACATCTCTCATTAGATTTACTGCTTCTTAATTCTGAATTCTCTATTCTGTGTCTGTGTATCTGTTTTTGTACCAGTACCATTGAACATCTCTCATTAGATGTGTTGCTTCTTATTTCTGAGTTCTCTAATCTGTTCCATTGGTCTGTGTGTCTGTTTTGTACCAGTCCCATGCTGTTTTGGTTACTGTAGCCTTGTAGTGTAGTTTGAAGTTAGGTAGCATGATGTGTCCCACATTTTTCTTTTTGCTTAGGATTGTCTTTGCTATTCAAGCTTTTTGACTTCATATAAATTTTTACATTTTTTCTAATTCTATAAAGAATGTCAATGGTAGTTTAATGGGAATAGCATCAAATCTATAAATTACTTTGGGCATATGGCCATTTTCATGATATTGATTCTTCCTATCCATGAGCATGTAATGTTTTCCATTTGTTTGTGTCCTCTCTGATTTTCTTGAGCAGTGGTTTATAGATCTCCTTGAAGAGGTCCTTCATTTCCCTTGTTAGTTGTATTCCTAGGTATTTTATCCTTTTTGTAGCAATTGTGAATGACAGTTTGCTCATGATTTGGCTCTCTGTTTGCCTGTTGGTGGTGTATAGAAATGCAAGCAATGTTTTCATATTGATTTTAAAGATCTAGAAGCAGACATACCATTTGACCCAGCAATCAAATTACTGGATATATACCCAAAAGAATATAAATCGTTCTATTATAAAGATACATGTATGTGTATGTTCATTGCAGCACTATTCACAATAGCAAAGACATGGAATCAACCCAATTGCCTATCAATGATAGACTGGATAAAGAAAATGTGGTACATACAAACCATGAATTACTATGCAGCCATAAAAACAAATGAGATAATGTCCTCTGGAGGGACATGAATGGAGCTGGAAGCTGTTATCCTCACCAAATTAACACAGGAATAGAAAACCAAACACCCCATGTTCTTACTTACAAGTGGGAGCTAAACAATGAGAACACATGGACATATGGGGAGAACAACACACTGGAGCCTGTTGGGATCAGGAAGGGAGAGCATCAGGAAGAATAGCTAATGGATGCTGCGCTTAATACCTAGATGATGGATTGATCTGTGTGGCAAACCACCATGGCACATGTTTACCTATGTATTAACCTGTACATCCTACACATGTACCATGGAACTTAAAAGCTGAATGAAAAAGAAAAAGATTTGCTGCTAGGTACTTGATTTTTTTAACATTACTATAAATAACAGTTTAAAATTTCATTTTCTAATTATTTGTTGTTAGTATAGAGACTTGATTTTTTTACACTGACCTTGCCTCCAGCATTCTTGTTAAAGTCACATTATTTCCAATGATTTTGTAGATAATTTTATATTTTCTATGTATATAATTATATCACTTGGGGCAAACGGTTTTACTTCATCCTTTACAGTCTTTATGACAATTTTTTTCTTGGCTTAATTGCATTGGTTAGAATTGTCATTGGTGATAGTGAACACTCTTTCCTTGTTCCCAAACTCAGAGAGAAATCATTTATTACTTTATCATTAACTATGAGGTTACATTACCTCAAGGAAATTCCATTCTATTAGTTTGTTGAGAATTTTTATTATAAGCAAGTGTTGAATCAAATTAGTTTTCTTTATCTACTGAAATAATGATATAATTTTCCTCTGATTCTTTTAATGAGGCTTTGATTTTTGTGTGTGTGTGTGTGATGAAGTCTTGTCCTGTTGCCCAGGCTGGAGTGCAATGGCCTGGTCACTGCAACCTCCACCTCCTGGGTTCAAGAGATTCTCCTGCCTCAGCCTCCTGAGTAGCTGGGATTACAGGCGCAAACCACCACACCTGACCAATTTTCATATCTTTAGTAGAGATGGGGTTTCTCCATGTTGGCCAGGGTGGTTTTGAACTCCTGACCTTGTGATCCACCCGCCTCGGCCTCCCAAAGTGCCGGGAGTGAGCCACTGAACCTGGCCGATTAATTTTTAAATGTTAAATTAATGATGAATTCCTAAAATAAATCCCTTTTGATCACAACATATTCTTTTATATATCCCTGAACTTGATTTGCTGAACAAATATTTTAAGATTCATGAAAGATACTAGGTGGTGATTTTCTTTACTGGAAAGTTCTTGTCAAACTTGGGTTAGGCTGATTTCACACAAGTTAAGAAATGTTTCATCTTTTTCTATTTTCTGTAAGAATTTTTGTAAGATTGGCACTATTTCTTTCTTAAATATGTGGAAGAATTTATTACTAAAGCAATATGGGTCTGAAATTAAATTTGGGGGAAGGCATTTAATTGTAGCTTCAATTTAAATAATAAATTTAGGATTATTCAGATTTTTAATTTCTTCTTATGTCCATTTTGGTAAGTTGTATTTTTTAAAAAAGGTGTCAATTTTCTCTAAGTTGTCAAATTTATTGACATAAAATTGATTATAATATCTTATTATTATCTTTATTATCTTTTTGATCTCTGTGACATGGAGGGCAATACCTTTTTTTTTCTGAAATTCCTAAGTTATATTTTCTCTTTTTTCCTTGATTGGTTTACTAGAGATTTACCAATATTAATCTTGTCAAAAAAAATCACAGTAGTCTGAATTTTCAAATATTGTGTATCTTTTTCTACTTCTGTAATTTCTGCTTATTTTTACTTTTTCCCTTCTTTTCTTTTTTCCTTAATTTTTTTTTTTTTTTTTTTTTGGAGAAAAGATCTCCCTCTGTGATGGCCCACGCCGAAGTGCAGTTATCTTGGCTCACTGCAACCTCCATCTCCTAGGTTCAAGTGATTACCATATTTGGATTTAATTTGCTGATTATTTTCTAGTTTGAGTTGGAGGTTTGAATAATTTATTTTCAACTTTTCCTTTTTTCTACTACATACATACTAAAAATATAAATTTCCCTGTAAGTATTGGTTTAGTTTCCATCTCACAAGTTTTTACATATTGCATTTTCATAATCTTTACACTTATATCAAAATATTTTCCTATTTATATTTTAATTTCTTCTTGCACGTGTTAGGAACATTTTCATTAATTTACAAATATTTGAAAATCTCATAGGTATCTATTTTTGAATCCTAATTTTATACTTCTCAGAATATGTATAATAATTCTAGTCTGCTGATATTTATTGACACATAATTTACAGCCAAGATATATTCTATGTTGTTAACTGTCCCATGAGCACTTACAAGAAGGACCCATATGCATTTGAAAAGAATGTAGTTGTTGGATGAAATATTATATATTCATCAACCAGGTAAAGTTGTTTAATCATATTTTTCAATTTCTTTATTGACTCTCATCTTCCTAAGATTCTTTTCCAATAATGATTTTTGGATTTGTCTATTTCTCCCTTGAGTTTTGCCTATGTTTTCTATACAAAATTTGAAGATGTGTCCAGTGCCTACAAATTTAAGATTAGTGTAACTTTTTTATTTTTTTTTTGAGGGGTAGTCTCATGCTGGAGTACAGTGGCTTGATCTCAGCTCACTGCAACCTCCGCCTGCCAGGTTCAAGCGATTCTCCTGTATCAGCCTCTTGAGTAGCTGGGAGTACAGGTACACACCACCATGCCCAGTTTTTGTATTTTTATTAGAGATGGGTTTTCACTATGTTAGCCAGTATGGTCTTGATCTCCTGACCTTGTGATCCGCCCACCTTGGCCTCCCAAAGTGCTGGGATTACAGGCATGAGCCACCCCGTCTGGTCAACTTCCTTTTATCATTAACAAATATCCCTCTTTATGTCTCACAGTAATTTTTGCATTAAAGTCTACTTTGTCCGATATTAATACAGTTATAGTTTCTTTTAGTTAATTTTTGCATAGTATATCAATCTCTAACATTCTACTTTCAATCTTTCTCAGTCTACATAGTCTATCTTAAACTTAGTAAAGTATCTTAAAACCTACTATATTTAAACTTACTACAATTGGTTATCTGTACCCAATCTGGCAATCTTTTCCTTTAATAGGAATGTTGAAACCACTTATACTTAATATAATTACTGCTATAGTTTCTTCTAAGTCTACAATTTTAATTGGTTTTCCATTTATCACACCTATTCTTTGTTCCTGTATTTCTTCTTTACACTTTCTTTTTAGTCAATCAAGTTGTTTTTAAAATTATTTTCTCCCTTATTAGCATTTCAAATGAACTTCTTTTGTTATTTTAATGATTATTCTAAAGATTAGAAAATACATCTTTGACTTATGTCAGTCCTTTTTAAATTAGTAATTGTAACCTTTCCTAAACAATGTTTTTTTTTTTTTTTTTTTTTGAGACGGAGTTTCGCTCTTGTTACCCAGGCTGGAGTGCAATGGCGCAATCTCGGCTCACCGCAACCTCCGCCTCCTGGGTTCAGGCAATTCTCCTGCCTCAGCCTCCCGAGTAGTTGGGATTACAGGCACGCACCACCGTGCCCAGCTAATTTTTTGTATTTTTAGTAGAGACGGGGTTTCACCATGTTGACCAGGATGGTCCCGATCTGCTGACCTCGTGATCCACCCGCCTCGGCCTCCCAAAGTGCTGGGATTACAGGCTTGAGCCAAACAATGTTTCTAAACAGCTTACTACACAGTGGTGGGAAACAGTGAGTGTTTCTTTCATTACCTTGCTACAGTTGAGTATGATTTGGCCTTAGCTTGAGGAGAGTCTACTTTTTCAGGTCTTGAATGTGGCCTGGCCACTGTTTTCAAAACCCACCCCTCGTGAGTCAGGATTAATAAGCACTGAATCAGCCTCTGACAGAGCCGGCCACATTTAAAACAGCCTAAACCTCTTGTCTGTATTAAAATGCAACTTAAAACGTGTATCTTACTAGGATATAACCTTTTAACACAGATATTGTATGATTCCACCACTCCACATGCCTACCTTCATGAGGCATGACTTCTGCTGTCTGGTATTTACAGTTACATGTGAAAAGAGAGTTATGCTGGCAAGTGAGGGGGTGGAAGGTGAGGGCTGGGGGATGGGTGGGAGGGGATATCACAATCCTTAATGAGACTAATATCGGCCCTAAAGCTTTGTAATTACTTCCAATTCATGGTATCTTTTTAACTGTCTTTTTTTTTTTAATGTAAGATGAAAAGGGTTAAAACTACAGGCCAAAACTAGTTTTATTAATATCTGAATTCTACCAGTCAATTTCATGTTTTAAGAAAGTGAATGTCAGCTGATTGCAATGGTAGCTCATCAGGATGATAAGCCATCCAGGGAATCCTGGTGAAACTACTTTACTGCCAGTTCCTTCAAATCCAGGAAGAGACATACGCCTCCTTGCTCGTAAGCATTAGTTCACATTCAGATTAAACTGCCTTCCAACCAGCTGCCCAAGGGATGATGCTGAGATGGCAAATGATCAGATACGTATCTTTTATTCAGATATCCTTAGGAGCACGTGCACATGTTAAAGGAAATCACTTTTATTTGCTCCAAGCTACTAGAGGAAGAACTAGAATTAAAAAGAGTAAACCCAAAGGACTTTAGGGCCTTAAAGACATCCTATAACCTATATCCCAACTAAATATTTGTATTCAAATGAAAAGCACTGTTAGGGTTATTTCTTCATGAAGATTAATTTTCTCTTTTAACCAGAAATATTTGATATGTCATAATTTTCAAGACACTTTTGGCTAACAAAAGTGCCAAGTGCTGGTATTAAATGTATCAGCAATGGCCCTCGAAGTTTACACATTAACGCAGGTCATGATTTTAAGTTTTTTTTCCCATTCAAACTGAAAGATTGATAAACAGCCCTTGAGTAGTCTCCAGATAGGCTGCTGAGGTTAAGGAATGTCCCGCATGCATTTAGTTAAAAACATGCTGAGTCTTACATAATTACTGTGTTGAAGCAATGGCAGTGGTAGAGCAATAGGTCAGATAACTACTGTGGTTTACTCAATGCAAGGCACAGCCTGAGATAATATAAAAATAATTATATGCACAAACCAGATTTTCCAAACTGCTTATTTAGTTTTCTAGGTCAGTATAGCTGGTCAAATCCCTCTGAAAGTTAAGTTTTCCATCTGACCGTGAATGGTTAGTTCGCTTACATTATTTCTGTAAAATGCTGCATGTATTTAGATGTTCAAAGGACTATAATATTTATTCTGACTCTCTGGAGGTTTTTTTCTCCTAATAAGTACTGTTAGTATGCTGGGGAGAAAGAGTAGATTAAAAGCCGCTCCTGTAAAAGCTTAACACCATCTTCATTACCGTGTAGTTAAAACTTCAGGTCCATACAAATAAGTTCCGAACTGCCTAAGACGAAGTTCATCCAATCATGCAAGCATAGCATTCTCGTTTCATAAGTATAAATTTCCCCTTCATTCTGATTCATTTGAACCTCAACACTCTGCACTAAAAAATTGCCACAGTATTATTTTACCTTTATAGAAGAAACAAATGGTAGTATCATTTTTTTGGGGTGATAATATCATTTTGGTCCTTGTGATTTCCAAGCTAGATCAGAGATTTCAGAAATTTTAAGCATCCGCTATCTTAAACCAACATAGATCTGAGCTAGCTCACTGAGAGGCTGACTAGGGAGAGAAGAGCTCAGCCCCAAGGTGACAGGAAGCAGGAAGAAGGGCAGAGGCCAAAACCTTAGCAGAATACTAAGCTAAAAAGCGACAAAGAAAGAACCGTAATTTGATAATGGATCTTATTTGAAGATTTCCACAAAGTGATAATAGACAGTTTTAGGAAATATGGCCAGTGGGTTTCAAAATGGGCACATTTGCCTATTAGGAAGAGACAGCACTTGATATAGTTTTTGGCAAGCTTCCAACCTTGTCAATTATCTCAATCCTAGTGCAGTTTTCAATCCTGGTGGGATTTCCACCTACCCGAGTGTCCTCTACCAATTTCCCCAACCCTAATTGTCTTTTCCTTCCTCTCAGATATACAGCAGAGTCTCCGTGTCTCTGGAAATTAATCACTATTTGAGAGATTAATTGGAATTTTTAGGCTATTAATTGTAATTTCCTCTTCCTCTGGCTTTTTTAATTTTGAGGAAAAACTACAAGGACTCTTTCAGCAATGAAAACGTACACTAAAAAAAAGAAGCGCCAGCCTCTCTCAACAATAGCTGCTTCTCTGACATTTCTACTATACGGCTTGTCAGTCAGTACACCTGGAGAATTACTTAGGCTTAGTTACAAACTTCACCTGGGGATTTTAAGAAATTGGCTTACATAATAAGATTAATTACATGTAACTATTTAAATGTTAAGTGATATAATTTCCACTCTAAAAGAGCACGTTCATATTCAGAATCAGTCACTTAAGGAAGAGGAGTGCATAATTTAAAACCAAAAGAAAAGACAGTAGCTAAAACTTTGCCCATAGGTTATGGTCTTTTGAACATTTTCTTTCCCTGAGACACTGAATCTGCCTTATTAGACATACACTTATGTGTGCCATCCCACAAAGACATACACACACACTCCACATACTCACACACTAGAGACCTAACTTTCCAGCAGAAGCAAATCCTTGCCCTGGAATGACATAGCAACAAGTACTTTTAACTCCTGTTGAACCAGAAGTAAACGTCTCCTCGCACAGAACATAAAATTGCAACTCACATAGAAGAAAACACCCCAGGAAGCAGATTTAGATGAGTATGCTGATTTAACAAATGCTTTCCTGGTATTCAGACGTTACACCTACAGGCCTGGCTCCAGGCTAAGTAAGATGCCTAATGGGGACCTCTGGGAGGCCTCCCAAGACCGAGACATTTACAGAAGTAGAAAGAATGAGAAGTTGGGAGTGCCTCAAGTAGCTAGAACCACATACTCCAGGAAAAAAAATGGACGCAAATGCAGAGGACAGCCTCAGCCTTCTTTTCTATCTAGGAGCTGTACCTGTGCCACTGTAAGAATCCCCAGGCAGAACTTCTGCTGGCATCCATGAGAAGGCACAAAAATCAAAAATCTCAGACTGAGTAATGACTTGAGGGAAGAGTATAAACTAAAATATTTAATTGTTAATGACTTCAAAAGTCCTGCAGAGTTTCACGAAGTCCAGATTCACTCTCAAACTTTGTACTGTGAGCTCCTTTCCAGTGAAGTTCATGTATCCATGTATTCAGTCATTCATCCAAAAAAAAAAAAAGGTTTCTAAGAAGCTCTGGTGTGGCAGTCTTCTCTGCTAGTAGCGGTGACCCAAGGACCCTTCCCTTCCTGGAGTGACAGTCCACTGAGAAGAGACTGAAGAAAGAGTTACAAGCAGATTGCTGCATAACTCTGTACATCCTCAAAGCCAAGCATGGTGGCTGGCACCCACTCTGCCCTCATGCTTTATGAAGGAGAGATGAGAAAGAGGAAGGAGAAAGAAACAAGGAGAAAAGTAAGGTTCAGGTTATTGCCATCTCCCTGCCAAGTTTCATAGATAAAATATTTGGGTAATTAACTAAGTAAAGGACATACAATGGTGGGTTCCTGTATAACATACATTCAAGTGTAAAAATATGTCCCTACCCCCACCTGAAATCATGACTATTAATCAACTTCAGAAATGACAAAGTTTTCAGTAATGTAGCCTGTATCAGTTAGTTTCTGGCCAATAAACTGTTGGTGGAGATTAGGAAAGATACCACAGGACAAAGAGCATTATGGCTTTGACTAAGGATCATAAATTCATGGAACAGAACCAATTCTGTAAGAGTTGAGATTAACTTGAAGGTGCCTATCAAAGGGTTAATACTCATCCACAAAGGCTTTCCATCTTGGTAGAGATAAGGCTTCCTGGAAAAGCCAGATTTTAATGCGGTTAACATATGAATAAAAGAGAATGACGGGCCAGAGGGCGAGGCTACTCCAGCGTCTGCATAGCAAAATAAGTAAAACATTAACAAAAATGTGACGCTGCTGCTGGATGCCAGGAACCATGCTAAGTCACTGAAGTGGTCCATGACTAAGACCTAGGGCCTGACTGCAGGCGTTTGCTGCAGGCGTTTCTGTGCTGATCAAGAGCCACAGAAAAAGAGGTCATATTTGAGCATAAATCGAAGTTTTAAAAGGGAAATAGGATCAAACTGACTCATTTTTGGAGATGAGAAAGTGTTTCTTTACCAGGGGGCTTTAGCAGCATCCAAAAACACCATCCTTGGAATCAGGAGGGAGAAAGCATGACCACAGCTTCATTCCATTAAGGTAACTTGTGTTTTCCTTCTGAGACTCATGAATAAAGATACTGCTGATCAAACTTAAAAGCGCAATTATTGCTTGTGTGAACATATGCACAAAGATTACGGTAATGCAGTATTCCTTTTTCAAAAAAGAAGTAAAAAAGGGTCTCTCTCTTTTAGAGCTACTGTGTGAAATATTTACAGATGAAATGATGCCAAGCCTGGGATCTGCTTCAAAATAATCCTGGGTATGCAGTGGAGTGAAGGTAAAACCAGACCATGATGCAATCATTGTTGAAGCTGGATGGTAAGAGGTTCTTTATACTTTTCTTTAAATATATTTGAAATGTTCTCTATAAAAAGTTATTCAAATCTACATTTGTAATAAAAGTCTGCTGGGGCCAGGTGCTGTGGCTTAAGCCTGTAATCCCAGCACTTTGGGAGGCCAAGGCGGGTGAATCACAAGGTCAAGAGATCGAGACCATCCTGGTCAACATGGTGAAACCCCGTCTCTACTAAAAATAGAAAAAATTAGCTGGGCATGGTGGCGTGTGCCTGTAATCCCAGCTACTCAGGAGGCTGAGGCAGGAGAATTGCCTGAACCCAGGAGGCGGAGGTTGTGGTGAGCCGAGATCGTGCCATTGCACTCCAGCCTGGGTAACAAGAGCAAAACTCTGTCTCAAAAAAAAGTCTGCTGGGTATGTAGGGAAATAGAAAACTTTTCAATGATCATTCAATAAAATAGTGCTACTCAGTGTAGCAAGTTAAAAAAAAATCAACAAAAGCTCCTTAAACATTATTATTAAATAATACTATGAGACCTATAGAGTGTTCTGTATACCACAACCATGCCTGGAGCCGGCCAACTGAATCTACTACATCTTTGGAGTTCTAGACCAATTTCTAATCTGTTTTCCAAAGTGCCAGTCACCACTCTATAGTAAAGCCTGAAGTCAACTTGTGAGCCCTGACAAGTGTTAGGTAAGTGAATAGAAATACAATAGAAAAGACAGGATGAGAGCATATCACACATACTGGATGAACTCTCTTTGGGGAACTCTGTGTGTGTGTGTGTGTGTGTGCGTGTGTGTGCGTGTGCGCGCGCGCGCGCCATGAGCATTTCTATTTAGTCTACTCTCAACATAATAGCCAAAGTGGGTCTGTTAAAATCTAAGTCAGATGGGCCAGGTGCGGTGGCTCATACCTGTAATCCCAGCACTTTGGGAGGCCGAGGCAGGTGGATCACCTGAGGTCAGGAGTTCAAGACCAGACTGGCTAACATGGTGAAACCCCGTCTCTACTAAAAATAAAAATTAAAAAAAATTTAAAAAGCTGGGCGTGGTGGCAGGCACCTATAATCCCAGCTACTCAAGAGGCTGAGGAGGATCACTTGAATCTGGGAGGCAGAGGTTGCAGTGAGCCCAGATCCCACCACTGCACTCCAGCCTGGGCGACAAGAGCAAGACTCCGTCTCAAAATAAATAAATAAATAACTCTAAGTCAGATCATGCCACTGTCTTCTGGAACCCTCCAGCGACAACCTATCTTAGCGTAAAAGCCAAAGCCCTTACAGTGGCCTCCTCCTCCCTGTCATCCTATTTACCCCTTTCTCACTCCACTGGCCTCGTTTCTGTTCCTGGAACACACCAGGCACACTTCCACACTGGGACTCTGCAACTGCGGTTCCTTCTGTCTGGAATGCTCTTTCTCCAAATATCTGCATGACTGGCTCCCTCTCCGTCAAGTGTCACCTTCTCAGTAAAGCCTTCTCTGACCACTCAACCTAGAATACAGACCCCCTTACCCCCAGCATTTCCTGTCTCTCTTCCTGCTTTATTTTTCTCCGTAGAACTTATCACCCTCTAATATACTATATAAATTAATAGATATAGTTATATATAAAAGATACAGATTTATATATACAAATTATATATAGTTCCTTTGCTTTACTGTCTGTATTTAGAAATTCCATGAAGTCCAGAATTTTTTTCTGTTTCATTCATTGCAGTATCTCTAAAATCTAGAACATGGTAAATAAGTACATATTGAATGAATTATGAATGTGTGCATGGTACGTGTGGGTTGAGTGTGTGCTGGGTTTCACAGTATAGGTCACATTTGAAAAGGCTTGTACGATACTGCCCTGGATCATACTTGGACTACCTCTAGGCTTACTAAGAGTAAAGACTGAAAAGCAAGTACAGTACCCACCAACAGACACCCAACAGTCCTCATGTCTTACAGACTCGGTGCCTAGAATGAATGATGTGACTGGTAATTGCTATTTGAAATATGCATGTATGAGGGTGTAACTGATTTACATACAAGAGGGTTGTTTCCTTGGGGGACCACCAAGGCACCATAAATTGGCAAGAGGAAATAGGCAGAATCAGAAAAATCGTAAAATTTTTAAGACTCTCAGAGATGATCTGGGCCAAACTAATAATCCTACAGATGAGCATCAAAGTCACAAAATGATAATGTAATTTGCCCCTGGACACACAAAAAGTAAATGCT